>NC_135488.1:31604540-31897414 GCF_052094955.1 Ictidomys tridecemlineatus | reverse complement strand
TCCCTGGGCTCGGTGAAGTCACCCCATCCCTGGGCCAGGCAGCAGCCCCATGGCAGGTGAAGGTCCTGCTCACCTGAGCTTCCTGTCCCTGGGTGTGCTGCTGTCCAAACCACCGCGAGTGACCACAGCAGCCTGCTCCTGCCAGCCTTTGGGGTGAGCCTGGTGCCGTCTAAGGTCTTCACCCGTCTAAGGTTGTCACCCACCCAGCAACCCTCCGGGCAGGTGCCACGATCAGCCATGTACACCCTGGAAACGGAAGTTAAGGAGGCTCCCACTGTGTCCCCAACGCCCAGTCCTCAAGGCAGAGTCGGGATTTGGACCCCGGTTCCAGCTCCAGAATCTGAGCCTCTCCCGCTGTCTCCTCCGCCACATGGAGGCCACCGAGGCCCTTAGCTGCACGAGCCCATCCCACCCCAGTTCTCTCCTGGACCTAGCGCACAGCTTTATCCGGGACCCGGTGAACAGAAGTCAAATGAACCAACAAATGGGCGAAGGAATGATTCGTCCAAGAAAACTACAAGCAGCAGGTCAGAACAGACACGACGATTGCAGACCTTAGGGTCACGTAATGCTGTGTTCAGGGAGAAGAAAGCAGATCCAAAGTCACTGGCTCTCCTCTGCTTCATTCATAATGGTCCACAATTAAAAACAGCTCAGGTGCTCGGAGGCAGGAGAGACAAGCTGGGCTGCGTCTGTGCAGTGGGTTAGCTCAGCCCATTGGGGGTCAGGATGCAGACCAGGGGGATCCTCGAACATTGAGCTGAAAGGAGGAAGCCATTCACACAGCGTTCCAGAGCAGGCAACACCCATCTCGGGTGTGCAGAAAAATAAACAAAGCCGAATGTGGTGGTGCACGCCTATAATCCCAGCGGCTTGGGAGGCTGAGGCAGGAGGATTTCGAGTTCAAAGCCAGCCTCAGCAACTTAGTGAGGCACTAAGCAACTCAGTGAGACCCTGTCTCTAAGTAAAATACAAAACAGGGCTGGGGATGTGGCTCAGGGATTGAGTGCCCCTGAGTTCAATCCCCGGTACCCTCCCCCAACATAAATAAATAAATAGATGGTAGATAAATAAATGCAAAATGACATTTTCCTTTAGGAGGCGACTGGGGACAGGAACTGAGTGGGAAGGAGGATGAGGGGATTTCTGGAGTGAGGGACAAGTGCTTTTTATATATCTTTGAAACATAATCACATATTGACCTGTTTTGGGGTAAATAACAGCAACTTACATTAAAATGTATCCAGCAAGTAAGATGAGGACTCCCTGTTCCAGAAGGTCAGGACACCTACTGTCCCTTCCTCCTGTAAACACCACTAACATGTCGGAATATTAACAGCAGAGCCTGGACTTCTAGCCACCACTCAGCAGTGAGAAGAAGCCCCCTTCCTCGGGTGTCAGTGGAACCTGGAAGGGGAGCCTGGACTTGTGCCCCCACCTGGCAATGATGGGGTGGCGTCCCCTTCCCCATTCCTCATTGCTGGAGCAGTGTCTGAAGTAGCCAATCAAAACTGAAGCCAAAAAGTAGATCCAGAGTCTTTTAACCTAATACACCAGATGTCAAGACTTCAGTAGAAAACCACTCGTCGCACTAAGAACCAAGAAGATCAAAAACTAAATGCAAAATTAAAAAAGGAAATCAACGAATCCTAACGCCGAAAGGACAGAAAGTTTGAAATGATGTAACACACATTTCAAAGCAGCCAGCAGAAAGGTGCTTCAGAGAGCAAGGACAACATTCTTGAACCAAATAGAAAGAGGCTGGGGAGAGAGGAGACTCTAGAGCTGAAAATGCAGTGCATCAAATTAAAAAATAAAATAGAGATGCTCAGCCGCAGGATAAAGGGGACAGAAGGACAGTCAGGGAGTAGGACGACAGGACAATAGGAAACACCCAACCTGAAGAACAAAGAGAAGATAAGGTGGAAGAATGAGAAGAGGAGGAGGAGGAGGAGGAGGAGGAGGAGGAGGAGGGAGCCCTGGGATCTGAGGGGCTATGTCAAAAGCCTACTTCTGAGGCACTGGGTTCTGGGAGGAGAGCAAAAAGGGCAGAAATGGAAAACGCTCAAAGAAATAATGGCTCAAATGTTTCCAAATTTGATAAAAGCCATTATCCTGTGGATTTAAGAACCTGAGAAAACCTCAAACATAATGAACTCAAGAAACCCACTGATTTACAGCCAGCCTTAGCGACTTAGAGAAACCTTGTCTCAAAGTAAAAAATAAAAGGGGCTGGGGCAAGGCGTGGTGGTGCAGCCTGGTGCAGTGGCCCACGTCTGTGATCCCAATGGCTCCGGAGGCTGAGGCGGGAGGATCGTGAGTTCAAAGCCAGCCTCAGCAACCTAGTGAGGCCCTGAGCAACTTAGCAAGTACATGTGTCTAAATAAAGTATAAAAAGGGCTGGGGATATGGCTCGTTGGTTAAGTGCCCCTGGGTTCAATCCACATACCAAAAAATAGAAAGAAAGAAAATCGACACTAAGACACGTCATAGTCAAACTTCTAAAAACAAATAAAAGACCAACAAAGATATCTTGAAACCAGAGAGAAATGACAACTTATCTGTAAGGATGAAAAGACCAAAATTTCATGAGAAACCTGAGCAGAGGACTTTTGGGACTTTGCTGAGAGAAGAAGGCTGCCCTTCTAGAACCCCACATCCAGCCGAAAGATCCTTCTCAACGAAAAGATCCTTCCAGAAGGGAAGGGAAAGCAAGGTGTTCTGAGGAGAAGGGAAACTGCGAGTGCAGTCACCCTCAGAGTCCTGCAGAGGACTGGCCGAGAGTTCTCGCAACACAGAGGGAACAATAAAAAGGAACATGGGGACACCCGTAGGAAGGAGGAGCCTGGTCAGCCAAAATACTGGCAAGTGCAATGGAGAGTCTGCCTCCTCCTGAGCTGTCCCCATGGCATGACAGGTGAAGAAAGTGACAACTAATATGGAAGCCAACTGGATGTAGAGGAAACGTTGAAGAAACTGTATCATAAACAGGAAGGTAATAGGACATGGAGACAGGTAACTCTCCAAACGTCACTCGGATTTGTAAACGATGACACTAGTAATTTATGGGAAGTCTTAAAATAGAGGTTAAAAAAAATTGTAATAAAATTTAAAAAAAAAACATTCCTAACACAAAGTCTCACCGACTAAGAATAGGTGAGAACATCCTCGCCTATAAGGGCATCGATGGACAGCTTGGAGCTCCTGTCATTCTTAAAGTGAAGAATTGGACACTTTCCTCCTAACACGAGAAACTCGCCAACTCTCTGCAACACTGGGCTGGAAATGCTACCAGGGCAACCTGACGAGAGACCGAGAGAGGAGTTCCAGAACCAAAGTGAAGAAGCAAAGCCGCCTTTATTCCCCATGACACAGGGTCTTGTAGAAAATCCTATGGAGCCAGAAAGCTACTGAAGCCAAAGAGTGACGTTAGGGACGATACAGAGGGTCCAGGTGGGTCACTCAGGGGGACAGGGCTTGCCTGGCAAGTGTGAGGCTTGGAGTTAGGTCCCACCCCCGGGGGGAAAATTTTTTTTTTTTTTTAGATACATCACAGAAGATCAATGTACAGAAATCAATTATGTTTCTATACACTTGAAATGAATGATTAGAAGTGAAAATTTTACATACCATTCACAATAGTGTCCAAGGTATACAATATTTAGGGCAAATGTGATGTAAGAGGGACTAGATCTATACACTGACAATCACAACGTAATGGCCAAGAGAAAAGAGAATCTGAATTGATACAGATGTACTATGCTCATGGATAAGAAGAGAGAATTTTTAAGGTATAAATTTTCACCAAATTGATCTTAAACTAGTTGTTGTTGTTGTTGTTGTTTTTGAGATGGGCATCTCACTATATTACCTGTGCTCCATTGATCCTCCTCCTCCTCAGCCTCCTGCGTTCATGTGCTCCCCCTCCTGCCTCAGCCTCCCTTGTAGCTGGAATTACAGATGTGTGCCACTTTACCTGGCTTGAGCTTACATTCATTGGAGGTGTAAATTCTCTCCAAATTGATCTACAAATTCAATGCAATTCTAATAAAAGTCCCAATTGAATTATCTTTTGTTGAGAAATGGACAAGTTAATTCTAAAATTCATAAAGAAATGGAAAGGACCTAGAACGGTCAAAACAAGTTTGCAAAAGATGAACAAATCTGCAAGATGAACACTGCTTGATTTTGAGACTTCTGCTACTAGCACAGTTTACATCACACAGAAAACCAACGATTCTCCCGGGCCCCCAGTGGCCCTCCTAAAATCAAGAGGCGGCGTCTCATAGCCTCTCAATGAATCTGGCCTGATCACAGGGACTTTCTTTCCTTACAGAACAGGGCAGAAAGGACCTGACAGGAGGCCGAGGGTGGGTTATAAGAAGCTTTGCA
Source organism: Ictidomys tridecemlineatus (assembly GCF_052094955.1). Lineage (NCBI taxonomy): Eukaryota > Metazoa > Chordata > Mammalia > Rodentia > Sciuridae > Ictidomys > Ictidomys tridecemlineatus. Next base: position 31,893,022 of record NC_135488.1, on the reverse strand, counting down.
GCTTCTGCCTGGGTCTCTTGGGTCATTTGCGTTTGCAAGACTCATTCTAGGACAAGCCACAACTAAGAAGTCCAACTTCCCTAAAGTGTCACTCTGTGGGGAAGGCTAAGGGAGACATCTAGAGAGGCTGCAGAGAGAGAGTTGGTGGCCAGTGGCCCTCCAGCTGCGGCAGGCAGTCCAGTGCAGGGGAAAGATGGGGAAAGGTAGGGGCCACCTTGGGCCTTCACCCTGGTGGACCTTCTGGACGATCTCTGTGGCAGGCACAATCCAGCTGTAAATGCATGAGAGACCCTTGGAAAGAACCACCCAGAGGAGCCCAGCCAACAGCGTGAAAAGGTGATAGCATGTTGTGGTCTCACGACACACACACACACAGACACACACACACACATACACACAAGGGCAGTGAAACAAAGCACAGACATCAACGGAATGTCAGGGTCAAGACTCCAAAAACTGACTGACTTTTGACAACGTAGTAAAGCAATATGATAAATAGAGTCTTTTCAACACACTTTGCATGAACAATTAGATGTATACGTGGAAAAAAAAAAAGTGAACTTTCATCCAGGTCTCACACCCTATGCAAAAGATAACCCAAAATAGGTCATCATAGATCTAAAATAACTATAGCTTCTGAAATAAAATATGAGAAAGTCATTGTGACCTAGGGTTAGGCAAAGATTTCTTATGCCAAAAGCCTGACATATAAAAGAAAATATTTTTAAATTGGGCTTCTTCAAAATTAAAAACAAAAGACTCTGCTTAGAAGGTAAAAAGACAGGCTTTTAACTTAAGCAAGGGAAAAGAAAAGATGGGGAGAATATATTTGCAAATCATATATCTAAGAAAGAATTTCTATCCATAATATATAAAGAGTTCCCCAAACTCAGTAAGAAATTAACTTAAAAATGGGCAAATTACTTTTTTTTTTCATTTCTGTCACTTTTTTGTATTTTTACTGTGGAACTGAGTTTTCGCCTTTACATTGAACATCCTCAGTGGAAGAAAGGTCTGTACACAAATATCAGAACCGATGTGACAGGACAGGACAGAAGGGATGAAGGATCATAAGGTGTAACGTCACACACAGCTGCGGAGGGTCGCAAACCCCATTCAGAACAACAGACCAGAGTGTGAATGTCTCTCAGTGGCTTCAGGACAGCTTCACAAGGCTGGATAAAGAGGGGCTCACGTAGTGCAGGAGAAGTGTGACTCAGAGCTGCCCCACGGTGTCCTGGGCAAACTAACTTACTTTCCATCTATCGGTCTATGTATCCATGCTGGGGATTAAACCCAGAGGTGCTTTACCACTGACCTGCATCCCCAGCTCTGTCTGGTTTTTTATTTTGAGACAGGATCTTGCTAAGTTAATAAGGCTGGCCTCAAACTTGTGATCCTCCTGCCTCAGCCTCCCCAGCCACTGGGATGACAGGTGTGCGCCCCTGAGCCCGGCTGAGCAAAACATTTAAACAGACGTTTCCTAAGGAAGAAAGACCAATGACAACAAGCATATGAAGGCTGCCGGTGGGGTCACCAGTAGCCAGTAGGGAGACTCACACTAAAGGAGCAATGAGGTGCCCCTCTGCACCCGCTGGAATGGTCCCAAGACAAAAGAGCAGCTGTAACTGCATCACAGAAAGTGACAGGAAATAAGACTCCCCTGCACTCCTGTGATTCGAAATGACAAGGCTGTCCTTAACTGGACCTTTTCCTGCCAAAGGAATGGCCAGTGGACATTTCCTGCCCAGCCTCTGTAGGCTGCCCCAGCGGGGGAGCTTGCACTAGAGGCACCCTGGGGAGGCTGGCGCTCACAGGCTAGCCTTCCGGTGTTTTGTTGAAGCACCAGACGAGGAAGACCACGGGCTCCCGACCATTGTGCTCAGGGGCCTGCCCGCCTGGCTTTGGATTTGCAGTCAGGTCTTTTGGCAACACAAGCCCAATCGAACAATCCAGGTGGGACGTACAGGACCAGCAGCCTCCACTCCGGGCAGTTTCAGAGGACTGGACAGAACCTAGTGTGTCTCTGTGCTGGACCCGTGCATTTTGGACCAGCAGGAAGGGGCCGGCTGGGGGCAGGAAGGATCCTGCCTTAGCTGATAAAGCCAAAGCCTGCGGTTTTCTTCTTTGGGAGCTGCAAGCCTATCTTTACAGCTCTCCCGGGGCCTCAGAGGAGAGGAACTCTCTAGGAAGAGGCACTTTACCCCAAAGCGTGGTTTGCATATTGGGCAGGGGAGGCATCTGGCCCGTGTCTGGGTGGAGACCTGGGCACCCAGGGCCAAGTGCTCTGGGTCAGGAGAGCAGGACAACAAGTTTTCTCTCTTAAATGTCTTAACAGTTGAATTCCTCCTCCGACCGCCTCCCGGGCTTCTTGCTGTCTGGGGAGGAAAGCTGGTCGGGCTACAGTGCAGCGGGACCAGCACAGGTCCCCCACACGGCCCTGCCCAGCCCAGGTGCTGAGCACTTAGCAGTGAACTTGGCCACGGATAGACTGGACCTGTGCACATGCTGCAGGCCCAGCTTTGCTTTGGAACGGAAAAGGCTGTCTTTCTGTTCTCCTGAAACAATTCAGGGAACTGCTGGGGGTGGGGGTGGGGGGGGAACTCAGTCCTGCTGCAAGGACTAGCAAAATCTCTCCAGAGCCAAAATCAAATCAACACTAAAAGACCGATTTTTTCTTTCTTTTCTTTACTTTTTTTTTTTTTTTTTAAACCAATAGCTGGTTCGCAAATGGAGCTGTCCTCCTCGAAGCCCCTGAGCCCAGCCTGGGTCTGCAGAGTGGGCTGTGAGATTCCAGCTGGCCGACCCGGCCGGCTCCTGGTGGCCTCGGATATGATGCAACCTGGGCCTGAGCTTCACTGATTCATGGCGCCTCGCTGCACAGAGAAGCTCCAAGACTCACGGGTGGCCAGCAGGCCAGCCCCCTTGGCAAAGCCGCCCATCCCATGCCTTTTTTTTTAAATCTTCAGAAGATTCAGTACCATTTGGAGGGAAAAGGACATATCAAAGATTTATAAATGAAGCAATCATCTGATCCATTTTGTCTTCTGCTTGGTCCCAAGTCCAGTTCTGGGCAGACCCTAGACACCTGCCCCGGCGCCCCGGCTCTCACCTGCCCGTGAGATGATGACGCCTGCTGTCTGACCAGCCAGTCTCCTGGAGAGCTCCAGAAAGATATGCAGGTTGCAGGTCTGTGGGGCCCCTTCCCCTCCGGCTCTCCACTTTCTTGTCTGAAATTAAGGAGAGGTACAACCTTACCAGTCACGTTTCAATCATTTTGTTTTTTTAGAAGTTAGAATAAACCAGGCGCCGTGGCGCACACCTGTAATCTCAGTGGTCCAGGAGGCTGAGGCAAGAGGTCCCAAGTTCAAGGCCAGCCTCAAAAAAAAAAAAAAAAAAAAACAACTTAAGGAGGTTTTAGGGAGGGCTTAAGCAATTTAGTGAGACCCTGTCTCTAAATAAAATACAAAACAGGCCTGGAGATGTGGCTCAGTGGTAAAGCACCCCTGGATTCAACCCCTGGTACCAAAAAAAATAAAGAAATAAAAAATAAAAGTGAAATTACCATCATAAAATATCCACATCTATTATTTCTGGAGTGTGGGTCCCCAGGTGTTTGTTCCGTTCTTCTCTGGGTTTTCCTGTCTCCCTCCAACCTCCTGCCCCAATAAAAGAGCAAAGAGTCAGAGGGGCCTGTGACCTATCGACCTCTTTACATGGACTTTGTTTTGTACAAGAAAGTGCTGAGCAAGCCCACTCCTGCAGGAAGGAGAGGCGTCACTACTCGCAGGGCTCATCCAGGAACTCACTGGACCCCTGCCCTGGGCCTCACCCCCACCTGCCCCTCCGTCTCAGGTGGCTGTTTGCTCCAGGGCTGTTTGATTGACAGGAGTTTCCAGTCCAAGGCTCAGTGCCCAGGATGATGTAACCTCATTTCTAAGGCTCTGATTCAATCTCCCCACCCCCCCCACCATGACCCCAACCTGTCCCCAACAGAAGCGCACACCTGTACAAAGACAAACCACTGTCCGCCGTGGTTAAAAGACTGCTTCGCGTCATAAAATCCCAAATGTGTTCTCAGGCTTAACAAAAACCCAGAGCTAGAGAAAACCCACGTGGACGTTTGCACTCCTCCTGACTTCAAAACAGCCCAACTAAATTAAGTAACAAGAGCAACAAAAAGTTGTTTCCCACACCGATTGCCCAGCTCTTACCGCCAGTTTTCAGCCTGAAACAATTTTCATGCTTCAGTTATTAGCTTATGAAAATAGGCACCAAAGGGGGAAAATTTGAACAGATCTCCGGCTGCATTATTAGTCACCGCTACAGCTGAATGCGTTCCGGCACACGGCGGGTTATTCTGCCTGCCAGTATCTCAGTTTTGAACAAAATGTAGCTCACTAATGGGTTCTGCCTCACAGACCTTTCTGAAATCGTTACGTTGCCTTTCTCCGCCACTTATCCTACTTTTTCATGAGTAGTATGTACATTAGTCATTTATAGCAAAAAAGGAAAGGTCACAAAGCTGCCAGTCATTTGGAGGAAGCACCAAGGTATTGATAATGATGATCTCTGGCACTCAGGGTGGTGGATGGGAACAGATTCTGAAAACCTGGAGGGACAAGTGTACGGAGCTAGCAGGTGGTAGTCTGGAATAGAGGGAGCCAGGGTGGGCCAGTTGGACCACCCTCCCTCCGGCTCTTTGATTGGGCACGTGGTGCTGGACTGACATCTTTCTGGGCCAATCAGAGACACCTTGTTTAGTTGCTGACTGGTTTCAGGATTCCCAGATGAGCCTCCCAGGTTCCCAGCAGCAGCAGCAGCAGCAGCAACAATGGGGCAGTTGCTATTGACTTAAGCTAAGAGTGTTGCCCCCCCCAAACCAGTTTGAGCCAAGTGGGCAAAGAAATTGAATTTTGAGCCTTTTTTTTTTTTTTAATTTCTGCAAACTCCAGAATTGGTTAAAGAAAGTAAAGCCTGTGAATATTTTTCTTTGAAAAAAGTACCACCAAGTTAGTGCGCAAGAGGGTAACTGGGCAAAAGAAATAGAGATATGGAAAGCTTGGCGTGCACCCCGGTTTTCACAAGGCAAGTGTGAATCGCTAGGACTCTTTCCTGAACCCATCAGGGAGCTGGAGACTCCTCCACAGTCTCCACTCTCCATGGGCTGAAGAGGTCCTCAGAGCTTCCTCCCAGATGAGGGTAACAGATCCCCCGTCAGAGGCCCCCTGGCCAGGGCTGCAGCAGGGACCACCAAATGTGTTCTCTGAATCGCTAACAGACACTTTGATTTCCTCTTCATTAAGACACAACGTGGCTCTCGCTGCCCCAGAGGCTGACCTCACCTCCCAGGCCAGCTGCTCACCTTCCTGCTCTGCTGAGCCCGAACCCTGAGCCCAAAAGGGGCCCCTCCTGTCAGGTGGCCTAAATGTCTGCCCTGCCAAGCTCCTCTCCACCAGGGTCCCCGCATCCCCAGGGTCCCAGCCTCCTCAGGATTCCTCCCTGCCTCTTGCTGCTCTGAAGCCCAGCACACATCACTGCCAGACCCCAATTAATGTGACGACACAACCCTGAAGTCGTGCTAGACACCAAGAAGCAAAGAGGTGATTTCTTTTCCCCTGACTGTGTCCCTGGGGCATTACCAATCTGGACAGAGCCCTGCAAAGACCTGGGATCTTTAGAGATGCTGAGGTTCAGTGCAGCAGAGTGGCTCCCTGGGCCTTCCTGCCGGTGACCAGCACCGGGGCTGGGGCAGCTTTACTGGCCCAGCTGACCTCGAGCCCTCTCGTGGCCTCCCGCCTCAGTCCTTCCTCCCCCTCCTCCCAGTGCCAGGGCAAGGCTGCAGGATGGCATGGTACCTGTGGACCTGAGGAGGTCTGAGCCCTGTGGCATACCCAGGGCTACTAAAGGGGCCTCTCGCATCCTGTTCCAGCCCCAGGGCAGATTTAGCCATGGGACAGAGTCTGTGGCCCAGAGTGACAGTACCCAGTGGGCACGGATGGCCGCAGGTGTGCCCGCCACCTAGGAGCCCAACAGCTGTCAGTGGGAGGTGGGAGGTGGGAGGTGGGAGGGTGGAGCGAGCACCATCCTGGGGAACAGAAACCTGAGCAAACATGGCCCACCTCGTCTGGCCCCAAGTTACGATCCTCACCACCCACCTTGACTTGCCCCAAGTTACAATCCTCACCGCAACAGGCCATGGAGTACAAAGGGCATGCACCTCGCTGAATCCCCTCGCCTGTCGACGAGGGGTGTCCTGGTGAGTTCCCTCCCTTCACTTTTCTTTTTATTCATCTTGACCATCTGAGTGCACGACTCAGCAGTGTGATGTGCAGATCTCCAGAACTCCTCATCTGGCAAAAACGGCAACTCTATACCCTCCCCCGCCCCGTGCGCTGATCCCGGTCTCTGTGGATTTAAGTACTCGAACACCGTATGCCAGTGCACTCATTTAGCTTTTGTCCTTTGTGTCTGGCTTATTCACTTAGCGGAATGTCTTCCAGGTTCCTCCAAGTATCAATGTGTACCTCTTTTTTTAAGGTTGAATAATATTCTGTTATTCGCAGGACCTTACTTGTTAGCCATTCGTCTGTCGGCGGACCCTCGGGTGGCTCCTCTCTTTGGGCTACTGTGAATAATGCCATTATGAACGTGGGTTTGCAAATGTCTCTTCGAGACTCTGCTTTCTCTTGGATATGCATGCGCCAAGTGGAATTGCTGGTGGAATGGCCATCCTGTTTGATCCGGGGGATCACCGGGCGGCCTCCTGCACAGCTGTAGCTCTTCGCAGTGCCACCAACAGTGCAGGGACTTCCGGCTTCTCCACGTCCTCTTCTGTCTGGTCACTTGCTATTTTTCGTATTAGCCAGCCTAACGGGTGCAAGGCGGGCTTGCTCGTGCACTTCCTGTACTGACGGTGACTTGGAGCAGCCTTGCATGAGCTCACTGGCCATCTGTACGTCCTCTGTAAGGAAGTGTCCACTGGAGACCTTGGCCACTTTCCCGTGGGTGCCTTTCTTCTCAGGGGTCTTGTTGTAGCAGTTTTTCGTCGCCCCCCCCACCTTTGGGCAGCTGACAAAGCTGAAGAGCAAAGACAAGGGGGACTTGCTGCAGTCTCTGGTCCAGGGCTGCAGGTTTCCCAGCACAGGTGACAACTGCAGAGAGCTCTAGGCTCATGCTCCCAGCCCGGGGTCCCCGCGAGAACGCTGTCCGTCAAACACGCCGTCCAGGTTCACAGCCTCCTGTACCAAATGCCTCTTTGAAAGGTAACAGCCGACGCTGGTGGCCGAGACCCTCTGGGTGTGTAATGCCCACTTTAACGGTGGTTCCATTTTCTTGTTCTTATCCTGCTTTGAGGATGGGGACAGAAAGCAGAGGCCATTGGTGGGAAGGTATTGAAACAGATCGGAGCCGCGGAACCTCGTGTGCGTCTGTCCTTAACAGGTTTCAGCTGGGGTGACTGAAAATCTCCCTGGATCTGTTTACGTGGAACCAGGTAAATACAATCAGATCACAGCGGGGAGGGCCATGGATTTAGTAGTGGGAAAAGGAAGCCCCTCCAGGCGTGGTCTCCATGCTCAGAACATTCTACTGCAGATTTGTGGAGGGGTGGATCTGCTGTGAATTTAGATCCGAATTAGAGAGGAGATGTCCCTTAGCCTCTCTACGGCTGCCTGGCCTCCGGCTGGCCCGGTCTTTGGTTAGGACAGGGCCTCCTGGTTAGGACAGCCCCTATTCCTTCCCTGGTTTCTGTGTAGTCCTGTCTTCACTCCCGCCGGGGGCTATTCGGGAGGAAGGTGGTGTGCAGGATTTCACAGACTCCGAAGGCCCCAGTGCCCGCTGAGGACACACAGGCTGGGCTGGGGACCTCCGCCGGCAGGCCCTGTTCTCTTTCAGGAACCCTTTTACCTAGTACTTGCAACCACCCCGTGAAGCCCCACTGTTGTTCCCATTGTCGAGCTGGGCAGACTGAGGCCCTGGGCACTGGGATGCTTGGCCTGGGGCCACGCTGACAGGGCGGTGCTCCAGAGGAAAAAGATCTTTTATATATCCCCATGACCCAGATCCGGCAGGGCTCAGCAGGGAGGGAGGGAATAGGGACTCGTGAGTAGCTGATAATGGCTTCAGCAAATTGGTTCTGGGGGTCAACACAGCACTGTGGACCCAGTCCTCTGGTGTTTGTAAAGAAAGGTGGAAATCTAGTTTTTCACGATGGCTTAAGTGTTAAACCTAGCTTTCCGCACAGCCCAGCTGTGGTCCTTGTAACCCCACAGGCAGTAGGAAGGGGCTGCTTTGGCTTTGCCCCTCAGGGGGGGTCCCAGGGTCTGACCGTCAGGATTCTTGCATCCTGGTGCAGGAGGGCTCTGTCCCAGGTGGCAGATACCACAGCTCAGCACCCTGTCCCGCCTCCCTTCCAAACCTCCCTGGACTCCACACCTTGGCTGGGCAGTAAGCATTCATCTGTAAACATTTACTCTGTCATTTACCTCTCCAACAAGTGACATCCATCTATAAAACCACACCACAGGACGCAGGAATGGAAGTCACGCGGCTTCAGAAGCAATCAGCCCAAATTGACATCTGAGAACGCACCCCCCACCGCACCCCACCTCCCCTCCGCCCCCCAGGGGGCCAGGCTGTGATTGGGCAGGTTCCATTCCTGATGGACCCCATGCTGTGAGAATTCACCCAGTTTTGTTCCTAGAAGATCATTTCTTTTTTAATAAGCAGCCTATTGAAAACACTTGTGAATGGCAGTTTCATTACATTTGGATTTTTAGAACAAAGAGAATATTGCTCACACTCTGACCTGTTCCATGATACTGAATTTTAATTAAAAAATGTTAACGTGTGAGATCGATGACAAGCAAAGGTGCCTCTCCAGGGTTTTTGAAGGAATCCGGGAGGCGGAGTATGGTTGACAGATTGTTGCAATTATCTGTTCCGTGTTACTTCACATTTGTCTTCTTTGGTTTTTTCATTTGAAACTTTCTGTTTTGAACAAAAGGGACCAAATCCAAGCTGTCCAGATCTGTGGGGGTGGGAGGCTGGGTGGGTATGAGGAAGGGGAGCCCTATTATCCCTCTGAGAACCTCAAATACCATCCTGGCAAAGGAACAATGGTTGTCTTAAAGTCCCCCTCACCTCCCACCCCCCGAAATGGCTACTATCCCGGGCTGTCCTAGAAAAGCCTCCAAAAGGAGTTTTCCAAGTGATTAATTTAAGGAGGTCATCCTAGCTGGATGCCGTGGCCCACGTCTGTAATCCCAGTGATTCCGGAGGCTGAGGCTGGAGGATGGCGAGTTGGAGGTCAGCCTCTGCAATTTAGCAAACTCCTGTCTCAAAAGAAAATACGTAAGGGCTGGGAATATGGCTTGGTGATTGATAAAAAAAAAAAAAAAAAAAAAAAAAAAAAAAACTAGGTTCAATCCCCAGTACCAAAAAAAAAAAAAGGAGGAGGAGGAAGAGGGGAGGGAATATCATCCTTAGAAGGCTTCATGGAAATAAGTCATCATGGGGCAAAAAATCTCCATCTCCAGCCCAGGTTCCACTAATCAGAGGAGCATTTTCCTGAGATATTGCAACCAGAGTATTGGACAGTCCAAGGGCTGAGAGCGAGAGCGTGCCAGTGCATTGGTCTTGAGAAAGAAGGGCCTTCTAAGCCAGGCAGAGCCGTTGGCACCATCTACACTAACTTGGCAGGCCTCTAGGAAATGCCACGTCCATTCATCCCAGTGCAGAGCCTGAGCTCCGGCCGAAGGCTCAAGGTGGAGACCCACATTCACCAGCTCCTGAGGGCCAGCTTCAACCTGGACAGGGGAGGGACTGCAAGGTGCTGGCTGAGCTCTGCACAGCTCCTGGAGTGTCTAGGTTTGGGGGTGTCTGAGCCCAGCAGGCTGCAGAGTTAACGAGCAGCCTGCTCTGTTCTCCACCTCCCCAGGAGGAGACCGAGTGCCCTCTGAGTCCAGGGCCCAAATCAGGGGTCGGTAGCCAGAAACCCAAGACCCCAAGGCTGGACCCGATCGTCGATGACCGGGTGAGCCAGCTGCGGGATGGCAGAGGTGCTGCTGAGCACAGAGAGGAGGTGAATTCTAAGAGCCACAGGAAGCAGGAAGCAGGAAAGGTCAGTGTGGGTTTCCCAAAGATCATGCTGGCTGCTGTCCCAGGGTGAGTCTGGGCTGAGGGTCACGAGGCAGGTCACGAGGCAGACACAGGATGGAGCTGGACTGCAATGCATTTCACAGGTGGTACGGACAGACCCTGGGAGGAGCTGGGCCAGGAGGGTCAGCGGGTCCGCGAACGAGACATCTGGGCAAAAGAAGTCTGAGAATTCCCGCCAGTCAGGGCCTGTGCGGGGAGTGAGGTCTGCCTTCAGGCCACTGCCTGCTGGGCCACTGCATCCACGGGGGCCTCGGGCTGCAGCCACTCTGCTTCAGATCCCCTGGGGAGGTGGGAACCGGGCCTGGGCGGAGGTGGGGGACAGGGTGCATCCTGGTTTCTCTTTCTGGGAAACCACGGGTAGTGGCGAGCAGAAGCTTATGCAATGACTCGAGGCTCCTGAAACACTGGCGGTTACAACAGAAAGTGAGCAGGGTGCTGACGTGGCCCACAGCACCCTCGTAACCACCGTCACCCTGGAGCTCCAGTGAGCTGGACCGAGCGATGGCCCTTCCGCCAGGACCCGGGTCTGCTCCTTGCAGCACCTGCCGGACATGCACCCTGGAGTCAGTCCTGCGGGGTGCCAGGCGCGACCACGGGAGGCTCCAGGCTCTCCACTAGCAGGCGGAGCTGGGCCCTTCCCGCAGGGGCCTTCCTGTGGCTGGGAGCAGGGGAGGAGGGAGGTTTGAGCTGGTGCAGATGGACGACGGCAGGGCCGTGGGCGGGGGTCACAGCACCCTACTTGGACAAGGACACGTGACTCCTTTCCTCTGAGCCAGCAAATTTTCCATTCTAAATATAGCCCCAGATGATCCAAGAGCCTTCCCCTCCAAAGAGACCAGGATTCTGTGTTTTTCACCATTTCTGTGATTTCTGAAAGACTTGGACACTGAACCCCAGTGCTCTGCACCCCCATCCCCTGATGCCCCGACTCTAGGTCCAAAACACCAACGTCCACCCTTGTTTGAAAGCAGCACCTGCCCCTGGGGTGGAGGGAACTATTTTGGACAATCACTTTGTTATAGGTACCAAAATACTTGGCCAGCCTCTGTCCAGCAAAGGGACCAGGGCTTCTGTGGACCCGTGAAGGGTCATCTGTCACCCTGGGGCCAGCAACAGGTGATTGTGTACAGCCCAGGGCTGGTTCACTGCTGCCAGTGTAGGACCCAGCCTCGGCCCAAGGGGCCGTTCATGGACAGCGGGTCCCTGTGTCTCTGAGAACCTTCCTGCAACATCAGCGTTTGTAGTTTTGCAGGACACAAATGAGGCTTTTGAAGAGAGGCACCTGCCCTGGGCCTCGGGTGCAGGGGTGACCGTGGGCTCCTTCCGGGCTGGTTTGCAACTGAGGGGATATTTTTGCGTATCTGAGTGGGGCCCACTAATTGCTACACAAGCATTTCCGGGGAAGTTCATGTTTCCAGGGGCAGGAGGCTGTTAACTCTAAAAGTCCCTGAGCACGGCAGACAGGGCCCTGGACACCAAGCATGCTGGGTATCTCTAAAGGGTTAATGGCTGAAGACAAGAGGACAGTGGCCAAGCGGTACTGGGAAAGGGGGAGAAAAGCGCATTTCCCTTTAGAGACACCCAGAATTAACCCTTCACAGATACCCAGCATGCTTTGCGTCTCCCAACTACCTCTTCACCAAAGGCCCCCAGGGCCCTGTCTGCGGTACTTGGGGACTTTTAGAGTTAACAGCCTCCTGCCTCTGGAAACATGAACTTCCCCGGAAATGCTTGTGTAGCAATTAGTGGGGCCACTCAGATATGCCCCCGCAGTTGCAAACAAGCTGGGAAGGACCTGGGGATATGGCTCAGCTGGTAGAGTGCTCATGTCGCATGCACAAGGTCCTGGGTTCAATCCCCAGCCCCGCAAGGAGGGAAAAAAGGAAAAAAAAAAAAGCAGCAAGGGAAAAAAAAAGAAAAAAGAAAAAAAAGCAGCAAGAAAAAAAAAAAAGGTAGATAGAAAAGTCCCTCCTGGATCCCCTGCGCCCCCATCTGCTCCTGGCCGCCCCTCCCCGCCCCTGCACCACACTGTGTATACAGACCGCAGCTGGGAGCCCAGTTAAATCTGGTGCACAGAGAGCAGAGCGGAGAAAGAAAACAGATCAGGTTACACGGAGTCCTATTCAGATCTGGAGCTGGGACCTGTGCACCAGGCCTGGCCCAGCACAAGGCCTCCGTCTTGTGGAAGCTTCCCAGTCATCTGCTGGCCGGGCCCCAGTGACAGGTTGGTTCCTGGCCCCTCAGGTGGAGACAGATAAAACAAACCCAATGGAGTCCTGGGCTGCAGGAAGGCTTGCTTTCACAACTTGATCCCCCTCCAGAAAGGAAACGCGCAGGGCCTCTGCCCTGGACAGTAATCTGTTTTCCTAGGGTGCAGAGAGGGACCTGGTGGCCAGGATAAATAAGGCAAGCGGTGGTAGGGGTTTTGGCAGCCCAACTGCAAGGGAAGTTTGAAAAGACCCACTTCCTACGCTCTGATCCCAACCCAGAGGGAGCTGTCAATCTTGCTGGATGGAGGTGTTCTGGAAAACACCGTGGAGGGAGTGCGGGCTGATGGGGAGAAACCTGAGCCACAGGTGCACGCCCGGAGCCTCGCCCCCCTCCCTCCCCGCTGCCTCATCTGGCCAGAGCCCAGCCTGAGAGGCTGCTGCCTTCCAAGTGCGCCAGTGGGAGCGCAGGCTGGGACTCCTGGAACCCAGCCCGGGTGGGTTTCAGCTTGTGCCCGGCTGCCGGCAGGCTTCCAGGGAGGCTTGGCTGAGTCACCGCTGCCTGCAGAGCCAGCCACGGGAAGGCCGGGCACATTTCAGTGATTAGACACGGGCCCACTGGCAGGCAGACAGGTGGTACATGGTGAGACTGCCAGCTAGCTCTTGGCAGCACCGAGCATCCGTAGCTGGATGACGCCTCGCATGGCCATTGTGTGGGTCTTTGCAAAGCCATTGCATCTTGTATCCATTTGAGCTTCACCTGACTGTAGGTGACCAGGGCAGGCAGAGCATTGTACCCATTCCACTGGAGGAGGTCACTACACAGCAAGGTCATCCTGCCTGGGTGGGTACAGAGGGCTCAGAGGCTGCCCTTGTCCAGTCTGCTGAACAGGCACTGATACCGGGTGTGCTCCAAGTCACGGGGGCTGTCACGGCATGTACTCAGTCCGCATCCACAACATGGGGACAGTGGCTCTGAGTGTGTCTGGGGCTGCCCCCCAGGGAGGGGCCCAGTGCAGTACATCCCCTTTCCCTGCCTGAGACTTGACGGCTCCCCAGACTTGGCTGCCCGTGTAGAAAGGATGCCGCCAGGTGGCACAGTGGGTCCCCTTCCAAATGGCAGCATTTCAGTCCTGACCTCTCACGTGTCAGAACGTACCCTTCTCTGAAAACAGGCCTATTGTACACGTCCCCGTTGAGACAAGGTCATCAGGAGGACCCTCGTCTAGTAGGACTGGAGGCCTGACCCACAGGGAAATGTGGGCACACAGGTGTCCACGCAGGGCCAGGGCCTGTGAAGGAGGCACAGGCTGGGCCACAAAGCCACAGCCAGGGAATGCCAACGTGCCAGCAGAGCCAGAGGTGAGAGGCACTGCAGGCCCGAGGTCACCTGTAATGTCACCCCCCCCTCCACCGCCCTGCTTAGCGCTACAGACGGTTGTTTGAACAAAGAATAAAATTCCACCATCCTGATCACGAGGTCCCTGCTCTAGACCACCCCAACAGGGAAGGAGGACGGTCTCTCCTCCTCCAAACCCTGACCTGACTTTGGTTTGGGGCAGGACTTCTGTTCTGCCCAACTGTCCCAAAGTGCCTTCAAAGGCGCACAAATGCCGACTTCCTCTTTTGGACATAGGTGGTCCCCTGGCACGTGACAAGGTGTGAAGGTGCCTCTTCCAACCAGCTGAGACCCGGCCTCCTGCCAACTTCCTGACTCTGCCAAGTCTTTTGCAGGAGAGTAAAACCTCCTTCCCGTGTGTAGAGCGGGAGTGACAGGCTCGCAGTGCCAGCGGGGACCGAGGTGGCAGCTGGTTCACACGGAGGTCAAGGGCCCACTTTGCCAGATACCTGGTCCTTCCCACGTGGGGGGGATCCCCCCTATGGCAGCATGAAACTCTGTTCTGTCTCTACGGTGTCCCTGAAACCCAGAGACACCACCACCCTGTGGGACTAGGAAAGTCCTCCCAGAGCCTGCCACCACCCTGGTACCCTGGCAGCCCTCCTTGTGATGGCGCTTTGGATAGGGCAGCTCTCAGGCTGAAGTTTGCAGTTCTGGGGGCGGTGGGGGAGGGAACCAGAGAGGAAGGCCATGTTATTAGGCCTGGTGACTGAAGGCCACTTCTTTGTGACTCTATCCCTGGATTCTTCTGTTATGTTTTGGACATGAGGTGTCCCCAAACACTCTTGCCCGAGACGATGCAATTATGTTCAGAGGTGAAATGGTGAGGTGATGATCAGTAGATGAGTCCACGGATATGGGTTAACTGCATGACAAGTGTGGGCAGCGAGGTGTGGCCAGGGGAGGTAGGTCACTGGGAACCTGCCTTTGGGGCTTACATTTTGTCCCTGGTGAGCCGCCGAGTTCCCTGGCTGCTTCCCGGCTGCGAGTCCCGAGCGGCGTTCCTTGGCCACACCGTTCTGCCTGGTCTGGGGCTCAGAGCCATGGAGTCAGCCAACCACGGACTGAGCCTCTGGAACCAGGAGTCAAAATAAACTTTTCCTGCTCTCGGTTGTTCCTGTCAGGTCTTTTGGTCACAGCAAGAAAAAGCTGACTGACACACATTTCTCCACGGTCGCCTCCTGAATTCCCATTCAGCCTGCAGTCCCCCGGCTTCCTATTGTTTACACAAGGCCTGGCCCCCCACACCCACCTAAGCATAACCTGGTGCATTATTAAATGCATTGTTTTCAGAGGAGAGACTGACCTCTCCCTGTGTCCCCTGTAGGACTTCAGTGGTTTGAATGTAGAAGTCACTCAGTAAAGATCTGTCGAAGCTTGGTTCAGCCTGCGATCCTTGGGTTCCTTGGGTCTCTGAATCCTTTCCACTTTAGACATTCGGTCAACCCATCTAGGGACATTGCATCTCCCAATTTAGACCACACCTGAGGAGCGTCAACTGGAGCTGATGTCCTTATTCATCCAGTGGCAAAAGGACTCAGACTTTCAGAGCTGTACCATCCTTTAGAAAGTCCATTTCTTTATTTTATTTTTATGTGGTGCTGAGGATGGAACCCCGGGCCTCACACCTGCGAGGCAAGTGCTCTGTCACTGAGCCCCAGCCTCAGCTCAAAAGTCCATTTCTTTCATAAGAGGCCATGTGACATCCTGGGCCACATGGCTGGGGAGGTGGCAGGGAGGAGCCAGGAAGCCCCATGTTCTGGTTTGAAGTGAGGGTATTGATCATGTCCATGGAGATGGCATCAATGTGGCCAGCATGCCGGGATGGGGGCAGGGTGTCACATGACACACGTGTTCTGGAAAGTTCCATCTATTAGCCTCTGAAAAATTTCAGTTTCACCTAAACATGCTTCCAAGTAAGTCCATCTTCTGCACAGGCCTTCCAGGTGGACAGCTGGATGTGACCGACCTCCAGCACAGCCACCTGCACCTGCTCCGAGGCTGAGTGGCAGACCACCCTCTCCTGCTCTGTCTCGCAAATCCCGCATCACGACCCGCAGGAGCGGCTCTGGTGCAGAGCGCCGTGCAAATCTCAGAGATCCATCTGTTTTCAACCGCTGAGGAGACCTCAAGCAGGAGTCTTACTGGGGTACGAAGGAGCCCCGTTGTTCCCGTGCCAACACATGTTTTCCATCAGGGAGGGACTGTGCTCGCGGCAGCAGGGCCCAAGGGAGAGTCGTAGGTTCCTGGGCTCTCATGAGTGCCGACCTGCAGGAAGTCTCATCCCACTGGACAGCAGTGCCCACGTCTCAGGGGCCACAGTGCATGCACAGGGCTCGGCTGTGGTCCAAGAACAGAGAACAGATCCTGGCGGGATGGCCACCTCGCGGCAGATATTTTTCCTGCAGATGTGATTTTTCCTTTGGGACTTGATGAACTCCCTGTGGCACATTCACCTGCACAGAGCAGCTGATCCTGTCAGCAGGACCACATCCAGCATCATGGCGATGCCTGTCAGTCCCCCCGACACTTCTGGAGACAGGCGACTTCTCCCTGGGGCCTCTGGCAGGTGGGTCCCATCAGAGCCAGAGTCAGGGAGGACAGGTGGTAGGGACACCCATCCATCTGAGAACACGCCTCACAGAAGCACGGTGCCGGTCAGGGCTCTACAGAACCCACAGGAAGAGAGCTGGAAGTAACCGTGCTGGACACAGGGTGCGGCGTTTCTAAAGGAGAGGAGCAAGAGAAGGGGCGGGGGACGAGGAAGGGAAAGAGGAGAAGGATTGCCGGTTTTCTTCAGTAAACTCCTTATTAGAGAAATGAATGACAGTAGATGGGGTAGAGAGAGAAGAGGGGAGGGGAGGAGAGGGGGGATAGTAGAGGATAGGAAAGGCAGCAGAATACAACAGAAACTAGTATGGCAATATGTAAATCAATGGAAGTGTAACTGATGTGATTCTGCAATCCGTATACGGGGTAAAAATGGGAGTTCATAACCCACTTGAATCTAATGTATGAAATATGATATGTCAAGAGCTTTGTAACGTTTTGAACAACCAATAAAAAAATAAATAAAAAGTAAACTCCTTATTTTAGAACAGTATTGAATTTCCTGAAAAGGCGAGTCAATAGTCCAGAGAGTTTCCATGTGCCTCACATCCTTTCCCTGTTGTGAGTATCTTACATCAGGACCACACATTCACCATGATCGATGACAGATACTACACGTCATCATTAGCCAAAGTCTATATTTTACTGTGATTTCCTTAGTTTCCATCTGACCTCCTCTTTCTTGTACAGGATCCCACGTCACATTTTGTTACCAGAGCTCCCCACAGTGACAATTTCTTGTTTTTGTGTTTTGTTTGGTTAGTATTTTGTTTGTTCTGTACTAGGAACTGAAACCAGAGCTTCACACAGGCTAGGCAAGCGCTCTACCTCTGAGCTACATTCCCAGCCTCTTTTATTTTTTATTTTGAGACAGGGTCTTGCTAAGTTGCTGAGGCTGACTTTGAACTTGCGATCCTCCTGCCTCAGCCTCCCAAGTCCCTGGGATTAGAGACATGCACCGCAAGACTTTTCTTGTTTTGGGTGACCAGGATGGTTTTGAGAGGTACCGGGCAGGTATGTGGCAGAATGACCCTCACCCTGCATTATCTGGTATTCTGATCATGGTAGGGTAGGGACCATGAGTTTTGGACAAGACCACAGAGGTGAAGTTCAGCCATCCTATTGTCGAGGGTGCACACTCTTGACCTTGACCTTCATCATCTGGCTGAGTAGTGCTTGTGGAGCTTTTCTCCTTGTGAAGTCCCTGGGCTTCCCACACCGTACACTGTGGAAGGAAGTCACTATGCAGGACCACACTAAGGGAGGGGACTTAGGCTTCACCTTCTTGGGGATGAAGAACTTCTAGATCATTTGATCCCTATTGCACTCTGGAGGTTTATGTATTCTCTTCCATTAGTTAATTCACTTATTTAATTGTACACACATATATCAGTGTGGAGTTACGGCTATGTATTTTATGCTCGGGTTATTTATAATATAACACTATATTGCTCCTGCTTTGGCCACCTTCAGTTCTTCCAAGTGATCACTGTGTTCCTTGGACATGTCTCGCGCTGTGGGTTCGTTGGTTTTTCCTGAGCGCTTTCTTACTTTGGGGCACAGTAAACAGATCCAGCCTCCTCTTGTACGTTCCCTGCCTGTCTTAGAAACCAGCCATTCCTCCAAAAGGGTACAGTTCCTTTTATTAAGTGCTATTAAGAAAGGTGCCAAACCAGGCGCAGTGGCCGCATCTGTGATCCCAGGGGCTCAGGAGGCTGAGTCAGGAGGATGGTGAGTTCAAAGCCAGCCTCAGCAACTTAGTGAGGCCCTGTGTCTAAATAAAACATAAAAAGGATAAAAAGGGCTGGGGATGTGGCTCAGTGGTCAAGAGCCCCTGAGTTCAATTCCTGGTACCAAAAAAAAAAAAAGGATGGTACTGAAAACTAAGATCTGGACACAGGGTGTGCCCATTGCCACAGGAGTGACATTTCTGTTAGGCTTCTCCGCTGACAGATGGAGGAAATCTGTGCGTATACCCCAGCCCGTATCTGGGGCTATTTGTAGGCACCGCTGCATCTGCATTAAGCTGAAGTTGGTTCCACGCTGATTTCTCCACCACTCACACACGACCGGGATTCACTGGGACCTTGCCCTTGGCTGGTCTGTGGGTTCCCACTCTGACCCTGAAAACCTGGCTCCCCCGGCCCCCCGCCTCCACCCTCGTTTATTTCGGTCTCGGTGTAGGATTCAGTTTTATTTTGCATACCTGCAAGCTCACTTGACCTGGTGATGTCAAGGTCATGTGCTTCGACATAGGCGGCATGGCGTATCCACCCCTCAGCGTCACAGACAGCAGGTTTTACTCTCTAAAAAGAGCTCCCCACTCCCTCGTGCAGCTCCCTGACCTCCCCAAGCCCCTGGAGACCACTGGCTTCTATTTTAAGCTCCTTCTGCTTCCTGGCTGCCCTCCCCACGCCCTTCCACCACGCACCCCTCCTCAGCCCAGGTCCCGGCCCATGGAGTCGGCCAACACCAGACTGAATCTCGGGCTCCATCAGCCAAAGTAGACTTTTCTTCCTCTTAAGTCGTCCTCGTCAGGTCTTTTGGTCACAGTGAAGCAGGGTGGACGACAACATCTTAACAATATTAAGTCATCTAATCCATGAAAATGGAATCTATTTATTAAGATTATTTTTCTCCTGCCACTATTTTCTAGTTTTCCACATACAGACCCCATGCATATTATGTCATATTTATAACTCAGCACTGATTTTTTGATTGCTCTTATAATTGCTAATGTGATTTTTCAATTCAAATTCCAATCGCTCATTGTAAACTGCAAAGCAATTGACTTTAGTATATTGGGCCTGTGTCTGTGCCCATGGCACACTCCCCTGTTAGTGCCACGAGTTTGGTTGCTTTTGTTGTTGTTTTGTTTTTGTAGTAAATTTGGCATTTTCTAAGTGGATAATCACATCTGTATGATAACAGCGTTTTTCTCTCTGATCTATATGTGTGCCTTTTGTCTAGCTCATTTTCTTATCTTATTGCTATAGCTAGGATTTCTAGTGTGATGTTGAATAGGAGTTGGGAGAGAGACTCCTTGCCTTGTTTCTGATTTTAGGAGGAAGCTGTCTAGCCTCCCACCATGAAGTGTGATATTTGTAAACATTTTATCTAGTTGAAGAAATTCTCCTCTATTCCTACTTGGATGAATGCTGAATTTTGCTGAAGGCTTTTTTTTTTTTTTTTACATAAATTGATAGGATCATATAAATTTTTCTTTCTAGACTGTTCATATGATAGACTACATGGATTGTTGTGTTTTTTTTTAGTGTCAAATCATCCTTGGATACCCACAATCAATTCCATTTAGCGTTGGTTTATAATTCATTTTACGTATTATTAATTATGATTTAGTAATATTTTTCAATAATTTTTGCAGCTATGTACGTTAAAGCTAGTGGTCAGTAACTTTCCTGTTTTAGTCGGCTTCTGCTGCTGTGACTGAAAGACCTGAAAAGAACCATGTCGGGAGGAAAAGTTTATTGGGTGCTTGCTGTTTCCGAGGTCCATGGACAGCGGACTCCGCTCCTCGGGGTAGAGGTGAGACAGAAGGACAGCATGAGGGAGGGTGTGGCAGAGGAGAATCAGGAAGCAGAGAGACTCCACGTGCCAGATACAAACTGAACACCCCCAAATCACAGCCGCGATGCCCACCTCCTCCAGCCACGCCCACCACCTGCAGTGACCACTGTTATTCCCCATCAGGAGACTCCGGCTCTCAGAACCCACTCATCTCACCTCTGAATGTCCTTGCACCGTCTCGTATAGGAACTTCAGAGGGACACCTAATATCTAAACCGTATCCCTCCCTTTCTTATCAGACTGTAGTGTCGGGTGATGTTGGTGCCGTGGTCTGAACCAGGAGGCACAGAATCTGCAGATGCCTCGAGTTTGACCTCCCAGCCTTCAGGACTATGGGAAGCAGATCCCTGGATTTCACAGTGTGCAGTGAGTCAGCCGGCCCCCCTCTGCCTGGGTTTCCTGGGGTCAGTGTGGAGGGACTCTATTTCCTCCTCAGAGTTCTGCTCAGTGCACCGGGGACACTCTGGGCCTTCTGCTCCTGCTCTGGAAGGTTGACACTGTGGAGTGTGAGGCTGCTCTTTCTGTGTGAGTGTTGGCAGTTCACATCCTTCGAGGCCCGGATCCCCTCCACCTCCGTCACACTTGTGGGCCCGGATTCCCTCCACTTCCCCCCCCCCCCCTGGGCATGGGGTCGGCTCCAGAATCACCTGATGGTGCTTCTCGGGGTCCCGAGGATCTGTCATGAGGACTCCTCTTTCATTCGGATACTGGTATTTTCTATTCCTAGTTGGCGTGACGAGAAGCTTATTGATTTCCTTGATCTTTTCAAAGGCTCGGTTTCTATTTCATTGATTTTGTCCATTGTTTTTTTCTGTTTTCAATTTCATCTTTTTGGACTGGGATTGAATCGATTCTATGTCAATTTGGAGAGGATTAATCATCCGTTTGACTCAGCTTTTTTGTTGCTGTGACTACATGACCCGAGCATCACCTCTATAGAGGAGGAAGAGTTGATTGAGGGCTCACGGGTTCAGAGGTCTCAATCCATAGACAGCAGGCTCCATTCCTCAGGCTGGAGTGAGGCTGAGCATCATGGCGGGGGAGTGTGGTGGAGGGAAGAGGCTCACATGGGGATCAGGAAGCAGAGAGAGACTCCACTCGCCAGATACAAGTATGTAGCCCAGGGCCAGCCCCATGCCCACCTGCCCAGCCACACCCACCACCTCAGCTGCCATCAGCTCATCCCAGCAGGGGATTGATCACCCCTGTCATTTCTCCTCTGCACCTTCTTGCCTTGTCTCACACCCGAGCTTTAGGGGGGACCTACATTAAACCACAACACCATCCTAACAATACAGACTTTGGCCCAGAGCTATTTAGGTTTTGTTTAGTTCCTCTCGGCAATACCAAGGCTTTTCAGTGTACAGGTCTGTCCATCCTTTGATTTATTCCTAAATATTTCAAATTTCTAAGGTTATATAATGGCATTTTTAAAAATTCCTTACTGTTCTTTGTTTACCAGCAAACTCTGATTTTTTGTTGTTGTTGTTATTGTTGTTGTTGTTTTGTTTTTTTGTTTTTTAACGACCCCATGTCTTGTACACTATCTAAACTCTCTGGTTAGTTCTTTTGTTGATTCATATACCTTTGCCATTTTTTTTTTTTTGCTTATTTCCTATGAGTTTAAATTTGATCTATTTCACTCCTTTAATCAGAAGTGCAGAAGGTCTGCTTTTTAAGAGAAATCTTCCCAAGGTCAGACAGGGATGGTAGACTGAGTGGCTGGACCTGGGCGTGGTGGCAGCAAGACCCAACATGCACTGGGGATGAGGAGTCTGGTGTGCCCTGGCCATGGGCCATGAGTGGAGGGGACGATTCTGAGAGCATTTTGCCCCATGAATGAGAGTGAGCCGTGCGAGAGCTGTCCTGGGAGTCCCTTCTGCAAACGAGGGTGTTAAGTCCAGTGCAGATTTAGCGTCCATCATGGAGGGACATTAGACAAAGTAGGAGAGGGCCAGGGAATGGGGTATTCTGCAGCCACTAAAGCAGACCATGTCACAAAGTTCTTTGGTGTGGAAAATGGGTGTAGTTTTATTCTGTTGGCTACAGACTTACCAGCTAAAACCCCCAAATGTCAACACTCACTCATGTATCACCTCCCAGTTGTACAATGCACAAGTCCAGGTGGACTCCAGGGGGTTCTGTCCCGGGTCTCACAAGGCCCAAGTTCTCAGCTCTAGTTCGGAGGCTCTGAGGAAGAACCTGCTCACAAGTTTGTTCAAGTGTTTAGAATTTGGTTCTCTCTGGTTGTCTCTTGGCTGGTTGTTAGCCGGGGCCGTCTCAGCCTCTAGAACCTCGGAAGGCTCTGCCTTATACGATTACCCAATAAAAGCCTAGAAGATTCAAAACAGAACGTGCAATATGACAACATTTTTTTTTATAAGAAATAGGCACATAGTAAAAATTTATAGGTAATAATTTCTTTTTCATCCTGCTTTGTTTGTGTGTTTGTTTTTTACAATAAATGTACATCACTCGGATGCAATGAATGGTCTACACAAAACCCAAAACCCTTGCAAATCCATTTGCAAGCTGGAACTTGGGGGGCCTCTTCCCAGAGACACAGTGTTTGGGGGTGATTCGAGTCCTGTGACTTTCCATGAAAGACCTTAGTCTCCAAATCCTAGTCCCCACTTGTTACTCCTGGTGGGGCCCAGAGTAATCCAGGATGTCTCCGTCCCCTCGCCCTCCAACCCATTAGCTAACCCTGGGTAATGGGTGCTCCCTGAGCTTACAGGGATACGACGTCCCTGGAAAGACAACATGGTAACAATGGAGAGCAGACTGCTGAATGCCGAGGGTTAAAGACAGGAGAGGATGGGAGGAAATGGCTGTAAAGGCAACACCTCGGGGTGGGAAGAGAGCCCCAGCAAGGGTGGCTAAGGACGCAGGAATCTCAAGACCTGAGAGAACCGCCCGCAGACAAATGCACACACATGTGTGTACACGCACGCACGCACATGCACACACACCACGGGCACAAGTGCATATTACCGTCACTCCTCAGTGTGTGGTATTACACTGTTGCTCTGCAAGATGTCACCTTGGGGAGGGACAGGGAAAAGGCACATGCGATTTTCTGATTTATTTCTTACAGCTGCCTGTGAATTCACCACTGTCTCAAAATGAAGTTTAACTTTTAAAAAGTGAAGGGCAAATGAGATTTTTGGAGAAACTAAGGGAGGGAACTCTTGCCGGCAGCCCTGCTCCACAGGAACTGCCAAAGCCCTCTGAGCAGAAAGAGAACCATACAAGCTGCAAACCTAAATCTGCACAGAGCGGTGATGGGTGTCAGAGAAGGAAAAGTGAAGGTCAAACGCAAGCCCGCATTTTTCTTATTCCTCGTTGATTTGAATTCCTATTACATTGTGCAGCTTTTTTAAACTTCAGAGCCGTTTTTTTCCCCCCCTGGACTGGGGATTAAATCCAAGGGTGCTTTACCACTGACTGGTGCTTTACCCCTGCCCCCCTCCTTTAGGTCTTGCCACTTTTCCCAGGCTAGCCTCAAACTTGCCATCCTCCTGCCTCAGCCTCCCAAGTAGCTGGGGTGACAGGTGTGCATCATTATGCACAGCGTCTAGAGTACCCGCCTGCTGTGTTTGTTTTTTTAACTATAGTGTGAAGCACGTCTTGCAATTTGGCAGACTCAGGTATGGCTTGGGTCTATGAGTCAGTGCCTGGGAGGGCCTGGAAAGAATTCTGACAGCACAAGTTTCAACCCAGGCTCACCCAGCCGTGGCCTCCCGTCTTGTAAAGGAACCTTGACAGCTTTTGGTAGAGGGTCCCATGACTAGCTTAGCACGTAGATGCTGTTTAATGCCATGGTCATGAGTGGTAGATAGTGCACTAGAGTTAGGCAGACTGAGTTCAAATCCCAGCTGTGCCTCTTGGTAGCTGTGTGACTTTGGGCTATTTAATCAACATCTCTGGTTCCAATACTATAATGGTATTTTCCAGGACAGTTTTAGGGCCTAATAAATGTGAGAAAGACCACCACCATGCAATTGCCTCTATTCACTTCCTCTTTCTTCAGGGTACTCAACTCCTTCCGACTGAGCTGCCAGTGGGTGCACTTACATAGGAGACCCTTGACGAAATTGGTATGTTAAGACCCAAGCACCCGTCTACTACCCAGAGTTTATTCTCTGTAGGAGACTGAACTTAACTACCACTTCTTGGTTGTCCTCAAAACTGAGCTGCAGGACTGTCCCCCAAGCTCTGGAGAATAGGACCATTGTACGGCCTTCCTCCTGGCTCCCCAAACTGGGCATCTTGGTTCTGATACAATTCTGCAGTCCATCTCTGCCTGGCCACCAAAACGTGGCTCTAGACATTTGAAATAGGAGCTGTTAATGAGCAGGGCTCCAGACCCCCTCTGCTTGGGTCTCTCTATTCTGCCCTTGGCTCCTGCGACCCCAACCACACCGGTCTTTCTGTTTCTCAGTTAGATAAACTCATGCCCCCAGCCCCAGGGCCCTTGCATATGCTGATCCCTCTGCCTGGTGAGCTCCTCACCTGACTGACAAGCTGGCTCCTCAGTCCTTGTCCCTGCAGCGCTGCTGTGGCGTGTCACCATGGTCTACAGCAGAGTCTCCCCTGGTCTCCTGCAGCGTCACTCCTCCCACCTGCCCTGGCCCTCGTCATGCCCAGAATCATCTCATCCCTTGACTTTTCCTGTTCCTTGAGCAACTTCAGCTCCGTGAGCCGAGGGACAGTGACAGAGTGCTGTGAATTGCATATGATCTGTCCCCTCTGAGCTCCTGTGGGGTCTGACTCCCCTGGTGGTGTTAAGAAGGGAAAAAGAATCTGAGGTGGGTCCTTAGAGGGGCCTTGAGAGGTCACCGGGATTGGTGATGGGCTGGAGCCTCCGTGACTGAACGCTGCAGCTTTACAAGAACAAGGGCCAGGGCACGTGTGTGTGCACACGCGCACGCACACACACACCCACCCAGCTCCCTCGGTGGGATGCTCCGTACCCGCTTGGGCCTCTGCCAGGGGAAGGCCACCACCAGATGTGGCCCCTCGACCTTGAACCACGAGCTAAAATAAATTCCTCTTGACAATTTCCAGTCTGAGCTGTTGTGTTGTTAGCCATAGAAAATGGGCTCAGGCCCCGAGAAATCCCTGGTGCCCCCATCTGGGGCCGCACCCAGGGCAGGTGCCCCCCGATCTGCTTGTAAATGAATGACAGCCCCCCCCATCCCACCCCCACCCCCGCTGAGGACTTCCTACACCTGCAGAAGTGACCCTGCCCCTGCCCGGCCTGGAACTCCGTCTATGGATCCAGAGCCATTCGCCATTCAGATCCGCTCTCTGCAGCTGGCCCCAGGGACATGCTGGGATCCAGGGGCCCTGCAGGGGGGGGGGGTGAGCCACGGAGCCCATTAGGAACAGCTGACACCAAGGTTGGGGGACACCCAGGAAGATTTACGCCTCGTCTTGCACACCTCCTGTCCCCCCACCCCCACAGTGGCCGTGATCACCGGCTCTGGGGCCCGTCACTCTGCCCGCTGGGCCGCAGCCAAGGCCCGGCTGTCCTCCCCACAGCCGCAGAGGAGCGTTCCCCGCGCGGCTCCGGGAGGGGAATGACTATTCCAGAAAGATTTCATTTCTGTTGGACTCTGTCCACCTCTCTATATGGTCATCAAACTTCAATAGGAAACTTCCATTTTAGAAAAAGGAGGGATAATTAAAAAGAGATGGCACAGCTCCTGCGGAGGCTGGGATTAAAGGCCCAGAGGCCCCGGGCGGACGCGGAGGTTGATGAGCTACCAAAGAAAGACACCCCACACAGACGTGCGGCCAGGAGAGACGGCCCCGGTGCCCTGAAGGTGGGGACAGGCACTCAGGGCCCCTGTGCCATATATGGGCATCAGGGTGGCCTAAGACAGTGTGTGTGGGCATCAGCTGGAGAGGCCCCCTGGGTCCCCAAGACATGCTGCAGCTCTACGTGTCAGATGCAGAGGGACATCAAGTCCCCAAGGCAGGAGAGGCCTGCCCACTCAGGCCCACCGAGGTCGCGGCCTCTGCGATGGCGTGAGCTGGGAGTGGTCGTCACCCCGGCAGCCGCAGAGAGGGCCAAGAGGCAGCTGGCCTCTGGGAAGCTGGGTCTCCAAGGTCAAGGCCACAGCCCACTGTCCACTGCACCGTGGAGAGAGCGCACACTCGGTCGGTGCTCATTGTGTGAATTTTGGAAATTCAGACAAGCAGAAGAGCGGTTGAGAGCGGCCATCCTGGGCTGCCTCCTCCCTCGGCCACCCACCTTCCTGACCTCTCACGTCCCAGTTTTTGGAAAAGAACCGACTGTGAACAGAGAGGGCAGAGGCTGGACATGGGCCATCGGGCAGGTGGGAGGGGACCAGCGTCCCCAGCAGAGGAGAAAGAAACACTCTGAGGGCCCCCGGGGTGGAGCTGAAGGAAGAGGCTGCCCCCGAGCCCCAGGCAGCTCCGAGGAGAAACTGAGGTTCAGATCCTGGGGATGTGGCCGGGAGACGGGGGTCCTTTTACCACCAAACAGACGCAGTGAGGTTGGACCGCCTGTCCCTGGGAGGACCATGTCCACAAGGTCCAGGGACACGTGAGGTTTTCTCTCCTATTTCCAAGTTGCGTTAGTCAGCTTTTTGTCACTGTGACCAAAATACCTGACAAGAAAACTTGGAGGAAGAAGAGTTAACTTGGATTTCACAGTTTCAGAGTCCTTACTCGGTGGCTGGCCGCCTGCATTCCCCTGGGCTTCGGGTGAGGCAGTGCATCATGGCGGAGACCCCTGGTCTGTTCCTGGCAACAGGGACAGGGAGCAAGAGGCTGGGGACAGATGTAGGCCAAGGCCACACCTCTGGTGACCCGCTTCCTCCCGCCCTGCTCCACCTGCTCACGGTGACCACCTGGAAGCCCACTCAAGTATTAGTCCATCAAATGGATTAACCCACTTGGTTGAATGATCCATCAGAGGGATTAACACCCGGATGAGGTTATGGCTCTCACGATCCGATCTTTTGTTGCCTGACACGTGAATTTCCAGGGGACGTGTCTAGATCCAAGCCAGCAGGGAGAAGAGTGGGCCCAGGTGCGGAGGCTTCCGGAGGCTGGCTGCTGCCTCCTGAGCCAGGAGCAGAGCTGGCCTGCTTGTCCTCCCTGGGCCCAGCCACCCCTGAGCAGGGAACACCCAGGGCCCATGAGTGGGCGCTGCAGCCAGGGTGAGTGTCCACAAACACTGGGAACTGCTCCGCCAGAGGGACAGTGGGATTCAGCCCGCAGGGACCAGCTGCCGAGGGCTCAGGAAGCTTCCAGAGCTCGGGTGGGCTGGGGCTGGCTTTCGGTGACCTTTGGGGAAAGATCAGGGCAGCAGACACAGGAGACGTGGGGGACCGTGTCCTCCGTGCTCCCTTCATTATTTTCCTGTCTCCTGACCTGACAGAGCTTGGGTTTCTGTCTCTGCTTGTCCTTGTTGGCAACTGTGGCAACTGAAGGACTCCGTACGGTGACATGGGACCGTGGGACGCCCGGGACCTGGGTCTGTGCACTTGCATGTAGGGATACAGGTTGTGTTTGCTGTGCTTTTATTTGAATTCTTCAAATAAAAGGACTTGAGAGTCCAGATGCTGTGGGCGCCTGCTGCAGACACATGGAAGTGAGTGGGCTCCGGGGCCAGGCTGTCTACTGTGGCCCAACGGCAACGTCTACAGCTGTGTGACCTTGGGTGAGTTCCTCAGACTCTCTGGGCCCCGTTTCCTCCTCTGTCAACTAAATGCGGGTGACTGTCTCATGGCCTTGTGAGTAGGACTCCGTTGGCTGTTACACATGAAATTCCTCAGCAGTTCCGAGCTCAGAGAGCCCTGGGGACGGTGACCCATCGTCGCTTCATAAATATTTTCTTTCTTTTAGTTCATTGCGCGTTTCAACTTCCGAAAGAGATCCTGAGCTCTTTACTATTGGGGTGGCAGAAAAGCCTAGATCTGCCCCTGCACCCACACTTTTCTTGCCAGAGCCCCCAACACAGTGGCAGTCCCTTTGCCTAGGTCAGGGTTTGTGGTCACAAGGAAGACGTGTTTATTCGAGGGTTCAGCTTACCAAGGGGCTGTAAGCATTTTTCCTCATCACAACTCTTTTGTATGAATCACTTTTTTTGAAAATTAATAGATGCACATGGTGAAGAAGTTCACATGCAACTCCCTCCCCGGGCCCCCCATGGCCAGTCTCCTGCCAGGGCCGCCCTCGTCGCCCGCCAAGCTGCAGGCTCCGGTCACCCAGAGAAGCCGAGCGCCAGTCCCCGTGCTTGGTCCCGGGAAACTCCACAGGGGCCAGTGAGCGGCATCTCAGAACTGACCCGTTTCCCCTGAATTTCCACCCCACAAACCTGGGGAGGCTCCTTCAGATCCCGGCAAATTTGTAGTTTTCCACGGGGAAAGAAAATATAGAGGCGCGGGGTCCTGGTGGCCCCTCTGGTGTGACCCCGGGACGGCGTGAGCGGCTGCCTGTGGCCTCCGCAGCTGTGACTGAGTGGTCCTGGTCCTCCCACACCTGGCCTTGGTCGCCGGTGGACAGTGGGAAGGAGAGGGCTCCCCTGGGCCTCCTACAGGAGGGCCCTGCAGCTCTCCGTGTTTAATGATATTTACAAACCAACCAGGCTCACGGCCACGGTGGCCACAGGGTGGTAAGTCAGGGCCAGGCCAGCCCCGTGCAGCTGGTGTCCAGCAGGAGGGGACACACAGCAGCTGGGAAAGGGACCTGGCCCTACGTCTTGTTGGTATCACACTCCTGAACCCCAAGAGCCAAGTGGCCGAGCCTGTGGCTGTGCCTGAATGAAGGTGGACAGAGGCCCCGGGGCCACTGCTCAGCAGCCAGCCAACCACCCCGTCTTCAAAGCTGTGCTGTCCCCCCAGTCCCCCCACCACCTGGCACCTCAACCCCGGGCCTCAGGGTGGGTCCCAACAATTTAGAATCCTGAGTTCCTGGGGACGCGCTTCAGACACTACGGGAGTGTCCCAGGCTCCCAAGACCCACTAGGTCAGTTAGAAATTAAATGGCCACTCACACACAATCCCACACACACAACCTCACACACAATCCCACACACACAACCTCACACACACACAACCTTACACACACAACCTCACACACACACACAACCTCACACACACAACCTCACACACACACAACCTCACACACACACTTCACACACACAACCTCACACACACAACCTCACACACACACTTCACACACACAACCTCACACACACAACCTCACACACACACTTCACACACACAACCTCACACACACACACAACCTCACACACACAACCTCACACACACACAACCTCACACAACCTCACACACACACACAACCTCACACACACAACTTCACACACACACTTCACACACACAACCTCACACACACAACCTCACACAACCTCACACACACAACCTCACACACTCCTCACACACACAACCTCACACACATAACCACACATACACACAACCTCACACACACAACCACACACACATCTCACACACACATAACCTCACACACACACAGCCTCATATACACAACCTCACACACATAGCCTCACACACACAACCTCACACACACAGCCTCACACCTACACCCTCACGTACACAACCTCATACACACAATCTCACACACAACCTCATATACACAACCTCGCACATATAACCTCACACACACAGCCTCACACACACAACCTCACACACAAACACACACCTCCAAACTCGCACATAGCAAGATGAGCCCTAGGAGGAGCTGTGCTGCGTCCGCCCCTCTCTTCCGACGTCACGGCAGGCCAGGGAGCCGCCAGCCCAGGAAACCCAGTGGGAGGAGCGGACAGGTGCAGTCACACTGCTGCCTTGGACAAGGACGGGACCCGTCCAGAGAGCGCAGATCATGCCCCGTGAACGGCCAGTCCCCTGGGTGCCACACGGCTCCATCCTGCCTGGTGAGCCAAGGAGACGGAGCCCCAGGCTGGTCAAGGGCCCGGCCGTCGTCCAGGGAGGCCCGGGTGCCTCTCTCGCGTGCTCTTCTCCAGACGCATCCTCTGTCCCCCTCTGGAGCTGCCCCTTCACAGCCGCGACAGCCGCGAGCTCACAACAAAGCCTGAGCCTGCTCTTCCATCTGCGCCCAGCGGGAGCCGGCCTGGGTGACCCCGAGCTGCTCTTCCTCTCCCGGGCCTCAGAACAGAGCAGCTGAAGCTGTCCCATCTCGGTGGTCAGAGGTGGGTTCCTCCATGAGGCCCAGGCTCACCAGCCAGAAGCGCCCATCACTGCTCCAGGCGCCCAGGGCCACGCGGCTCCTCTGATGCACTTTTTTTTTGAGGTCGCTGTGTCCTATGAGCCACGCTGCACTTATCGACAATGCTGCATTCCAGTTTTAAAATTTGGGTTGACCAAAAATGGAGCCAACTATCACGTCGTGCTCCTGACGAGCAGGAGAAAACCAAAATCTCCAAGAAGAGTGAGACACAGATCCAGCTCAGGGTAGGGCGGGTAAAGCTTTCCTAACTGGACCCCCTTCCACTGACTTCCAGAAACTGCCCCCCGCCCTGGACTTCCTGCACAAACCCTCTCAGAATCCAGGGCCCTTGAGCTGGGAAGGACTGGGTCCGGCTTCCTGAGGTTCCGGTGTTGTACGGTATTTAGCCTGAGAGAGTCCGGCTACCCAGAGGAAAGGAGACCGGGCCGACCATGTACCGCCAGTGCAGTGGAATGTCATCTGCTGTATTATTTGTGGAGGTCAGTTTTGCAATACATTTTAAAAACCTTAAAAGAGCTACAGAAGTTCCAGCTCCTACTGCAGAAAAGATTTATAAGTTCTGAATAAAATGTAAAAAAAGAAAAAAAAAACATGATTATTTGAAAGTTTTGGGAGGAAGCAGACAGAAACTGAAATTCGACCTTTGAAAGAGGGAAATGCACAGGGTGCCATCTGTCCCCACTGTCCTCTCTAAGGGCCCGTCCAGTCTGCCCAACACAGAGCTGCCATCTTATGCTAAGAGTCAGAGGACAGAGCCCAGGGCCACCAGAGTGACTGGAGATTGATGCTGAGGGCCATTACCAAGTAGGAATGACGCATCGAAATTTCCTTGCCAAGCATACCCCATGCTGCTTAGAGGACATTCGATGGGACATTGCATGCATGCTTTAATAAGGTGACCTTGCTCAAGGACCAAGGCGGATCCGGGTTTAGAGCTGATCAGGTTTGAGGAAGTAACCGGATCCTTGAGTTTAAGGAGTTGTCAGTTTAAGATAATGGGTTTTAGGGAAGTTAGAGGCTGAAGATTATTGCTGGGATTAGGGTGTTCCTGCTGCTTGTTCCCATTGAGTTCTCGTGAGATTAAAATGAGATTTGGAGATAGCCTCATGGAGTAGGTGAATTGCGCGGGCAGACAGAGAATGCGATTGCCCCTGGACCTGTGTGGAGGCGGTGTGAGAGCGGGAATAAAGAATTGCTGTTTGAACCTACAAAGGTGTGTGGTGCCTCCTGATTCTGTGCCCAGCCAAGACTGCGGCAGATTGAGAGGTGCAGGGTCAGAGTTTTGAAAGCTAAGCAGAGATTTCAGCTCCGGCCCACGGATTGGGAGACAGAATTTGAAAAACAGCATGCCATAAAAAGCCACGGACATGCAGGCGAATGAGACAAGGGGCCTTGAGATCAAAGGCAGAAAATCACTCAGTAGACACAAAGCCAAGGCCCGCCCAGGCCCGCCACACGTCAGATGGAGACCTCTAGATAGCAACTCCAATAGTCCGGCCACTGTGGAAATTGGCATGGAGGTTCCTCAAAAGACCAGCCACAGAACCACCGCAGGGCCCAGCTGGGCCACTCCTTGGCATTCATCCTGAATAATCAGAGCCAGATAGTTCAGCGACCCACGCACACCCTGTGATGGCCACAGTTCACAAGCCGAACGGTGGGACCGGCCCAGGTGTCCGTCGGTGGATGAATGGATGCAGAAACTGTGGAGTCTATACGCACTGGAGCTTCATTCAGCCGTAAAGGAAACAGAATTAGGTCACTTGCAGCAAAACGGATGGAACTTGATTAGGTTAAGTGATTATGTTAAGCCAAATTCAGAGGGCCCAGCGCTGTGTGTTCTTTCTAATGTGTGGAATCAAGAGAGGAAAGTGGGGGGAGGGTGTCTCATGAAAATCAAAAGGGGATCAGGAGAAGACAGGGATCCGGGAGGGAGAGGAGGAGGGGAGAAATCCCGGGGAACGATATTGGCCAAATCATGTTGCTCCGTTTTGTGCGTGGACTAAACCTAACAAGAGTCCCCCACTATGTTCAACTACAGGGCACCAATAAAATTTTGAAGAACTAAAAAAGGAACGGCAAATGTCAGGATGTTTAAGAACTTAAAGGAAAACATCCCCATGTGAGGGAGCAGGTGAAGAATTGCAGGAAAGAATAGAAACACACACACACACACAATTTTTTTTAAAAAAAGAACCACATGGAAATTCTAGAACTGACAAGACCCAAAAATGACAAATTCAGCAGATACATTCAGCATATTGGAGGTCACAAAATGCAGGGTCGATGGGCCAGAAGATAGGTCAATAGAAGTTCTCCAATCTTAAGAATAGAGAGGGGAAAAGGTTTTTTAAATGAAAATCTTAGTGACATTTTCTACAATATCAAACAGTCTAATTAATGTGTGATTGGAATTTCAGAAGAGGGAAAAAAACATGGACGGAAACATATTTTTAAAAATATGGTTGCTGGGGCTGGGGACGTGGCTCAAGCAGTAATGCGCTTGCCTGTCATGCATGGGGTGCTGGGTTGGATCCTCAGCACCACAGACAAATAAAATAAAGATGTTGTGTTCACCGAAAGCTAAAAAATAAATATTAAAAAATTTCTCTCTCTCTCTCTTAAAAAAGTATGGTTGAAAATGACTTGTTTGATAGAAAGCATTAACTTATAAACCCAAGGATCTCAATAAACTTCAAGGAAGGTGAATTCTCTCTCTCTCTCTCTCTCTCTCTCTCTCTCTCACACACACACACACACACACACACACACACACACACACACACACAAGCACGGAGGCAGGTCATACCCAAACTCTTGAAAAGAAAAAGAGAAAACCAAAAACCTCAAGCAGCACCCCCCCCCCAAATGGCACACCACATACATGGCATCAGTGACATGGGCCCCCTATGATGTGATGATGGACTGATATTTGTTGAAACTTTGTATTTTTAAAAATATATCCTTCAGTTCAAAACACCAGAAAAACTAGGAATAATAGAAACCAGCCTCAACACTGTGGAAGGTATCCACGCCGAGCCCAAGGCCAACAGGGTTCTACGTGGAGAAAAACTGAAAGGTGTGGCCGGGAGAGCAGCTCTGGGCTGGGTCGGCCAGCGGAGAGGCGATGGGGAGGGGCCACAGGGAAGCCACACCCCTCCAGGGCCGCCCCCAGGGACCCACCTCCTCTAGCCACGCCCCCCGTCAGTCAACCAGGATGGACTGATTTGGTTCCCGCCCCACAGTCTAATCACCTCCCCCTAGCACCGGAGCTTTGGGGGACACTTCATATCCAAGCCACCAACAGGTGACTAACCAAGTTATGGTAAAACTATGCAATGAAGTGCTTCTCAGCCAATCTGGGGCCACACGTCACAGCTGGCCTTAGGGTCACGCCCATGGCCAGGCCAGGCCAGAGGGAGAAACCTGTGGCCAGCGGAATGAAGTGTGTGGTCACTAGTAGGAAGGAGGCTTCAGTGAGGATGAGCTTCCATGGGTGCCTTCCAAACGGAAGCTGTGACTTTTGCAATTTCCACGTGGCATTGAGCTGCTCCCAGGGTTTCAGAGGATGTAAATGCTAGAGGTGGGCCCTGAGGGGAGAGGCCTTCGAGGTCAGAGAAGGGGGACCCAAGAGGCCTGAGGCCTTGAGGACTCCACTGAGAGAGCTTTGGGACTCCTGGCTCCAAGGTGTCCCCGGAAGTAAAAGTGCTACGACCCTCTTCCTCGCACCAGGAAGTGAACTCCTCTCCTTGTCTAATTCAAACGAACCCCAGGGCAAGGTCACCTCTAGACAAAGAATAATTTCCATATCAAACCCAAGACCTGCTCTAAAAAGCATGATGTCTGCACATTGCCAAATAGTGCGATTTACTGTTAAAATAAGATCTTCTTAGCCTCATGAAATCCTGAAGGTTTTTAAGCATGCACCTTCCACTCCCCAGTCCAAGACCTTGGGGGAACCCTTCCTTCCACTCCAAGAGGGAACCATAGGGCAGCCCACCCCTCTACCCTCTCCTGCCCCTGTAAGAACAACCAGTGAAGGGGGGGGGCATCCCAGGGCATACCAAGTGCAAGATTAAAGAGGGTGAAGTTCTTTCATAGAGAATTCTAGAAACAGAAGATAACTAGAAACTATTTTGAAAATTTATACTCTAATAAAATAGAAAATATCAAAGATAAAAACAGATTTCTAAAGTCACATGACCTACCCAAACTGAATGAGGAGGTCATACATGATTCAAGCAGATCAATTTCAAGTAATGAAGTAGAAAACGCCATCAAAAGCCTAGCAACCAAGATGGATTCTCAGCCGAGTTCTACAAGACTTAAAAAAGGAGGAAACCCTTCCAAATGCATTCTGTGAGACTAATATCATCCTGATGCCAAAACCAGACAAAGACACATCAAGGAAAGAAAACTTCAGATCAATATCCCTGATGAATATAGGTGCAAAAATTCTCAATAAAATTCTGGCAAATGGTGTACAAAAACATATTAAAAAGATAGTGCACCATGATCAAGTGGGGTTCATCCCAGGGATTCAGGGTTGGTTCAACATACAGAAATCGATAAATGTAATTCATCACATCAATAGACTTAAAAATAAGAATCATACAATCATCTCAATAGATGCAGAAAAAGTATTTGACAAAATCCAGTATCCCTTCATGTTCAAAACCCTATAAAAACTAGGGATAGTAGGAATATACCTCAACATTGTAAAAGCTATATATGCTAAACCCAAGACCAGCATCACTCTAAATGGAGAAAAATTAAAAGCATTCCCTCTGAAAACTGGAACAAGACAGGGATGTCCTCTTTTTCCACTTCTATTCAACATCATCCTTGAATCTCTAGCCACAGCCATTAGACAAAAGAAAGAGATTAAAGGGATACAAATAGGTAAAGTAGAACTCAAACAATCACTATTTGCTAGTGACATGATTCTATACCTAGAAGACCCAAAAAATTCCACCAGAAAACTTCTAGAACTAATAAATGAATTCAGCAAAGTAGCAGAATGTAAAACCTACACCCATAAATCAAACGCATTCCTATACATCAGTGAAGAGTCCACTGAAAGAGAAATTAGGAAAACTACTTTGTTCACAATAGCCTATCAATCAATCAATAAATAAATAAACAAATAACCTGGGAGTCAATCTAACAAAAGAAGTAAAAGACCTCTACAATGAAAACTACAGAACACTAAAGAAAGAAAGAAGAAAATCCCAGAAGATGGAAAGATTTCCCATTCTCCTAGATAGGCAGAATTAATATTGTCAAAATGGCCATATTACCAAAAACCTTATATAGATTTAATGCAATTCCTTTTAAAATCCCAATGACATTTTTCACAGAAATAAAAAAAGCAATCATGAAATGTATTTGGAAAAAAAAAGAGAGACCCAGAATAGCGAAAGCAATCCTTAGTAAGAAAAGTGAAGCAGGAGGCATCACAATACCAGAACTTAAACTATACTACAGAGCTATTGTAACAAAAATGGCATGGTATTGGCACCAAAGTAGACTGGTAGAGTAGTGGTACACAATAGAGGACACAAACAAACCCATATAAATTTGGTTATATCATACTAGACAAAGGTGCCAAAAACATTCACTGGAGAAAAGATATTCTCCTCAACAAGTGGTGCTGGCAAAACTGAAAATCCATATGTAGCAAAATGAAATTAAACCTCTATCTCTCACCCTGCACAAAAACAACTCAAAGTGGATCAAAGACTCAGGCACTAGAACAGAGACCCTGCATCTAATAGAAGAAAATTAGGCCCAAATCTTTACCATGTCAGCCTAGGATCTGACTTCCTTAACAAGAGTCCCAAAGAGGAAAAAGTAAAATCAGGAATCAACAAATGGGATTGATTCAAATTAAAAAGCTTCTTCTCAGCAAAGTAAATAATTAATAATGTGAGGAGAGGGACTACAGGTTGGGAGAAAATCTTTACCACATGCACCTCTGATGAAGCATTAATCTTAGGATATATAAAGAACTCAAAAAACTTAACACCAAGATAACAAATAACCCAATCAATAAATGGGCTAAGGAACTGAACAGACTCTTCTCAGAAGAAGAAATACTATTGATCAACAAATATATGAAAAAGCGTTCAACATCTCTAGCAATTATAGAAATGGAAATCAAAACTACTCTAATATTTCATTTCACTCCTGTCAGAATGGCAATCATCAAGAATACAGGGAACAATAAATGTTGGTGAGGATGTGGGGAAAAGATTCACTCATACATTGCTGCTTGGACTGCAAATTGGTGCAACCACTATGGAAAGCAGTGTGGAGACTCTTCAGAAAACTGGGAATGGAACCACCATTTGACCCAGCTGTCACATTCCTTGGTTTATATCAAAGGACTTAAAATCAGCATCCTATAGTGATGCAGCCACATCAATGTTTATAGCAGCTCAATTCAATTAGCTAGACTATGGAACCAATCTAATGTCCCTCAATAGATGAATGGATAAAGAAAACGTGGTATATATACTCAATGGAATATTACTCAGATTTAAAGAAGAGTGAAATTATGGCATTTGCCAGTAAATTGTTGGAACTGGAGAATATCATGCTAAGTTAAATAAGCCAATCCCACAAAACCAAAGGTTGAATATTTTTTCTAATATGCAGATGCTAATCACAATAAGGCGGGGGGCATTAGGGAAGAATAGTTACCTTAGATTAGGTAGAGGGAAGTGATGGGAGGGGAGGGGAGAGGGAGGGGATAGGAAGGACAGGAGAATGAAACAGACATTAGTACTGTATGTATACACGTGACTGCATGACTACAGAGTCTGCAATATGAATGCTCAGAAAAATGAGAAATTACATCCCATCTATGTATAATGATCAAAGTGCATAAGTGTGTTCTACTGTCTTGTATAACTAATCAAAACAAGTTAAAAATTAAAAAAAAATGAAAAAAAAGGAATAGACAGGAACTTGAGTGACAGCCACCCAGTTCTCTGGGGTTGATCTGGTTTTAGCTCTGGAAGTCCCACATCCCAGAGTATTTCTCAGTCCCTTCAACCAGCATGGTTGGCCCCAGGCCCAGAGTAGAGGTCAGAGGCCTAGCCTCCCTGGCTGCCTCCTCCCCTTGAGCTTCAGTTAAGAGTTCTGATGCAATGGGCAATAGCAGCCTGCCCCCACCCTGGATGGTGTTATCGTTCCTCTCAACCCCACCCA
The DNA here is from genome assembly GCF_052094955.1 of Ictidomys tridecemlineatus. Classification (NCBI taxonomy): domain Eukaryota; kingdom Metazoa; phylum Chordata; class Mammalia; order Rodentia; family Sciuridae; genus Ictidomys; species Ictidomys tridecemlineatus. The sequence continues at coordinate 31,855,576 of NC_135488.1, read as the reverse complement.
CTCAGCCACCCTCCCCTGCCTTGCTGGATTCCACTCTCTGCTTTGGCTGTTCTTGGTGCCAATACCCAATGTCACCAAACTACTTCCCCAGGGACCCAGGGTTTAGAAAGTTTCGATGCGCTGTTACCTGTAAATCCACTAAGCTGTGGGTTCTGATGCTAGATTGTCTTTCTGGTTGCTGTCGCCATCTGCAGCAGAACTGCATAATTCCAGAATGCCTGGACGTGGGGGGCTGCAGCTCAGGCCATGGGATGCGCTCAACATGTACAAGCCCTGGGTCGACCCCCAGCACCCAGGACACAAAACCCAAACAGCGTGCTTCAGCGTGACACCACCTGGGTCCCTTCGCCATGCGGAGATCTCCTACCTCCAGAGAAAGGTGAGTGGGGGGCATCCGTCTTCCTGGCGCGTCCAGTCCCCGGGGGTCCCCATGGGAGAAAACGCAGCAACGCAAAGCAGATGCGCCTGGGAGGCACTCAGTGCTCTGCATTCGCCAGAGGCTCCGCTCTGAGGCCACGGCAGACGTGCCTGGCCACGGCAGTCCCCATCAAGGATGCTCAGCCCAGCTTGCTCTCGTTGGTTCATTCATTCAACGAGCCTGTGGTCATTGTCTAGGTCCCCGAAATCAAGACCCTTTGGCGTGCACTGTGGCCGTGGCCTGCTGCTGGGTCACAACCTCATGCCCCTTTCTCTATCCTGTGCATCCTCCAAGCTGCTGTGTCCATGGGAATGTCTTGACCCAGGGCTCTGGCAGTAACACTGATACCTTACTGAAGAGAAGAGCTGTAGAGCAAGACAGATAACCAGGGCAGAAATCCACGGACCCACTCCATCCGCCATCGCCCCAGCACCTCCCAGGCACACCCCACAGAGCAGACAGTCCTGTCTCGGGACTTGAGGTCCAGCAGAGCCTGTGGACCTGCGAATCCATCACGAGGCCTGTGTGCTAAGAGGGCTGCCAGTTCCCTGAACCATGGGGGCATGGTTCTTCCGGCTTGGGAATGGGCATTTTGGCGGGGGCAGATACTAGGAAGTAGGAGGAATGTGGTCAGAGGTCCTTGCTGAGCTGAATAGCAGAAGCTCTCAAGTCTCAGAGAACAGCATCCCAGGGACAGAGCTCGTGGCATGTCCACCCCTGGCCGTGCCAGGAGGAGAGAGGATAAACTATCCCTCTGACTGCTGTGTGGACTGGCTCTGAGGTCCAGTCGCCGACCCAGGGTATCCTGTGACTGAGAGGACACCATCCCAGAGCAAACCAGAGGCTGCAGGGACACAGATGTGTTGGAGGGTGACTCTGAAGACACTCAGCCCTCCTGACCAGGTCTGGTGGCCCCTTTCTTACCAGGCTCCTTAAAGTACCACTCGGGAAGCCGGATGTGGTAGCACATGCCTGAAATCCCAGCAGCTCAGGAGGCTGAGGCAGGAGGATCTCCAGTTCAAAGGTAGCCTCAGCAACATAGTGAGGCATTAAGCAACTCAGGGAGACCCTGTCTCTACCTAAGATATAAAATAGGGCTGGGTGTGGCTCAGGGGTTAAGTGCCCCTGAGCTCAATCCCTGGTACCAAACCAAACCAAATGTACTACTCAGGAGGCTGCCTTGGAGTCTTCAGTGTGACTCTCTGTAGGAGATTGATCATGGCCCCCAAGACATGCACAGAGCCCAGCACTGAGGGTGCCACTTACAGAGTAAAGGGGAGTTTGCACATGGCATTAATTGAAAGATGTCGAGTTAAGAAGCTCGTGTGCATGATCCAGGAGGGCCCTAGATGTGATCTTGAAATCACTGGACCTAGAATCTCACAGAGGGAAGGCCATGTGACACCCGGGCAGATCCTGGAGTGACATGCTTTAGGACAGTGGAAGGAGCCCCAAGCCAAGGGTTTCTGGCAGCCTCAAGAAACCGGAAGGAGCAAAGAAACCAGCTCTCCCCTAGAGCCCCAGGGCCACGGGAGCTTCCAAGGGTGGAGCCACAGCCAGGAGAATGAGGGCCCTTCGCAGGAGGAAAGCAGGAAGAAACGTGGGGCTCCTTCCGCCGTGGAGTCACATCTCAGGAACTGAAACCTCGTCTAGGAACCAGCCTCCACACCCTCCACCTCTGAGCAGCCCCAAAATCCTCAAGAAGAAAATGGCCAGGCGGGGTCCCCCGGCACCAGCGGTCACCCTCCATCAGCCCAAACGGGCTGGCTCAGCGGTGCTCCCTCTGCGGACAGGGGGGCGCTAGCCGTCCTGGAGCGGGCTGGCCTGTGTGCGGCCTGTCAGTAGGCTCCAGACGCAGAGGCCCTGCAGCTGGAGCGCAGCCCGGGGGACCAGCCTGGCTCACCAGGGCAGAGAGCGGGAGCTGTCGGTCTGCGGCCCGTGACTGGCTGTCCACTGCCTCAGCAAGACGTGCTAGAAACTTCCAGATCAGAGCAGGAGCCACTCTTCGGTGGCTCAGAAGGTCTACAGAGGTTGCTGCTCTCGGGCAGCTGCTGTCCTGTCCCCCAGCCACAGCACCTGGGGGACAGGGACTGGGTCGGGGTAGGGTTGCAGGTCTCCTTCAGAACACGCATGAGGAGGCGGCCAGGTAGGGAGGGGATGTCCCCACGGTTCGCTCTGTCCTCCTCAGCTCTGGCCTCAGCACATCGGGGTGGGGGGGCTGCTCTCCAGGGTCCCCTCTGGCTGAGCTGAGGTGCCGTCCCTAACAGCCCCTGAGGACAATGCGGGTTCCACTGACAACGGGAAAGTCCCCAGAAAAGGGGTCTGTCATCGTCACTGGATTCCTTTGCCTTTTTTCGGTTGCAACAGTCAAAACTGTCCTTCAGACTGAGTCCCAAAAGACATCAGAGCTTGACAATGACAAATGGGAACACATGTTCCTTGCCGGCAGAGTCGCAGCTTCCTCCTCCTCCCCTGCAGGCTCCTGGACACGGAGAGTGTGTCCCTGGTCAGCCTCTGGAGGCCAGGCAGGTGAGGCTCTGGACACAACGCTCAGGCCCAGGGGCGGGCAGGGCCGGTGGCTCAGGCTCCCTGGCCACGTTGGGCCACCTGGGCTCCCGACTGCCTTGAAGAACTAAGGCCACCCTGTTTCCCAGCAGTGGGACTGCTCAGCCCACGGAGCCCCTGTCCCTGAGAGGGGAGAGGAGAGGGTCTCTTCTCAGGACCCTGGGCAGTGTCACCAGATGGTAGAGGTTTGATGGTGTCTCTCCCTCCTCCTTCCTGTCTGCTCAAGTTCAGGTGCATGGTGGGTGGAAACGACGTCTTTTCACTCGCATGAGAATCCACCGAGACCTGCTAGGTGCCGGGTTCCAGGCACAGTGGCCAGGCAGGAAGACCGTGGAGTGCCCGTGACCTGGTTGGCCCAGAACCCAGCCCAGAGCGGCCTCTGATGGGCTCTAGCATTGCCCCAATGCAGAGCCTCAGTTTCCCCGTCCTTAAAGGACGAGGAGACAGAGGCTCAGAGAAGCTGAGCCCCCGGCCTGAGGGTGGGGCAGGGTACGAGCGCAGAGGTCGGTGGCCCGTCCAGGTCTGGCCCTCGCTAGCCTTCAGCGGGCCAAGTGGGCTGGGAGAGCCACCCGTGCCACTGATGCGGAGCAGCGGTGCAGGGTGGCAAGCAGGGCCACATGGCCACGGCACGGTGCCTCCTGAGTGGCGGGCAGGGACAAGGGGTGTGGAGCCCAGTTCGTTTTTGCGAAGCACTTCCTGAACTGCACATTCCGTCACCACAAAATGAGTCAAGGTCCCTTTTAAGTGGCTTGCCGAGCTTCCCTCTGATCTGGGGCATCTCCCTGGATGGACAGGCACAGCAGGCTTCCCTGACAAGCGGACAGGCTCCTGTCCCTTCAGCGGGGAGCCTCCTCTGGGCACTGCCCACGGCACTGCCACGGGCCATCCCCACTTCGGAGCTGGGGAAACTGAGGCTCGGGAGTTTCTTGACTCTCAGAAGGAAACGGGCACTCAGCCCTCCAGGCAGAAAATGCCCAGGCCTGGCTGGTGGGCAGGGGCCACCCTGTGGCCCGATTCCCCACAAGGAAGGAGCCAGCCAGACCCAAGAGCTGCCTCTGAAAGACCTGTTCTCTGGATGGGGACCCAACACAGGGCTTTGCAGAGCCAGGCTGCAGGAGCCGACGCCAGCCTGGACACAGAGGGGTCGTGAGAGGGTCCTCCACCCTGGGGTGGGGACTGGAGGTCTGGGGGTCTCCCACAGGACCCTGCTACTGCTTCCACAGTGGCTCCTTGGGAGATCAGAACAAGAAGGAGGGGATCTTAGTGACAGGGAACCGGGAGTGGCCCATCCTGATGCATGGACAAGGCTTGCTGACCAGAAGCAGCCTCCAGGGCCAACAGTGCTGTTCAGGATTTGGTGGGGGGGGCTGCTCCTTTCTCACTCCCTCCTGTGGTTTTCATTCCCTTTAGGAATGAAAGGTCATCACTCCTGGGAGCCATACACACACACACACACACGCACACGTACACACATATGCACACACTTGCACACATATACACACATTCACATGCACACACTCACACGTGCACACATACACACTCGCACACACATACACACATTCACATGCACACACTCACATGCACACACGCACACTCATATACACATACTCACACACATATACACACACAAACACATACATATGCACACATACACACGTACATACACATGCACACTCACATGCATACACCATACATTCATATACACACACATATACACATATACACATATATACACATGCACACACATACACGTGCACACTCAAGTGCACACACCACATACACACACATACATACACATATACACACACCACATATACACATACACACACATGCTCACACATACTCACATGCACACAGCAAGCCTGGCCTTGTTTTCTGACCCTCGCCATATTGGTGGAACAGAGCAGGCCTGGTCCGAGATCCTGACCCTGGTTTCCCCGACTCTGTCTTTGGAGAGCAGCTGTCAGCTACAGGAAGAAAAAACAGACTCCTTATCAATAAGGCTCATGGGCACCCAGATGGCTGCCCAGCTCTGCCAGCTGCCCAGGGCCATCTGCTCTGGGTCCTTGCAGACTGCGTCCACGGCTTCAGCTCACCCCTGCTCACTGCTCCCCAGGAGGGCAGGCTGAGGGGCACTGAGGCCTGCACTTAGAGAAGCATGTCCTGTGGTCAATCCCACACTTTTGCCTGGTGCCTTTCCCCCCAGAAGAGCCCAGAAGATCCCAGCTGCCCTGGTGCCTTGCCCAGACGACACCTCAGCCTTCTTCCCAAAGTCCCGAGGCTGGTGCAGGCGGGATCAGCTTTTCTCTTCTGCAAAGAACTAAAGTCTGCAATGACCGGTCTCCACTAAAGCAGAGACCCTGCGTCACCAAGCCTGCCTTCTCACCGAGGACTTGGGCCCTGGGGCCGCTGACCTTCCAGGCGTGGACATCCTGTGGTCACGCTCACAGCCGTGGCAGCACATCCCTGGCCCAGCCTGCTGCACCTGGCTCAGCCTCCTGAAGTGTGGCCCATGTTCTCCTGGGCCAGATCTTCCCAACAGTCTCTCAAGCCGGGAGCCGCAGCTTTTCGAGGTTTGGGAGAGTCTAAGGGGCCAGAAGTACCTTCCAGAGATCGCGATGGCAATGGCAGGGGTGAAGAGGAGGAGACACACTGAGCCCCCTGCAGCCCTGCCCTCCCCACACCTTCCACAAGGCCATGCTGATGACCCAGTGAGGCCACAGTGTGGCTCGGAGGGTAAATAGGACACTGTGTGGGTCAAAACAACTCAGTTGGGTCCCTTTGAGTGGGAACAGGTGGAGAGGGCAGAGAAAAGGAAGATGGTGTGATCAAGGGCTTCCCAAGGACGGCTCCTGAGCAGATGTCCCCACGCACAAAGGACTCCCCACCAGCAGCTCCGATGGACCGGCCTCCCCTGCTGAGAGCCTCGCCCAGTGCTTCCTAAGCAGGCAACTCCCACACCCTAATGGCAAGGGTGCTAGCCCCAGCCACTGCTGGGACAGACCCAGTGTCTGAAACACCAGACTATGACACCTGATGGGTTGAAAGCCCTGGGGTCCCGAACTATGGTCTGAGGCCAAACCTGGCTGCTGCTCATTTTTTTAAATAAAGTTTTATTGGAACACAGCCACTCTCCTTCTTGCACGTCTTGCCTGTGGCCGCCTCTGTGCTGCAGTGGTGGAGCTGAGTGATGGTCACAGAGACCGTGGGGGCTGCAAAGTCTGCACATGCACCATGTGGCCTTGAGAAAGATGCTTACTGAACCCTGGTGTAAAAGCAAATCAAACTCACCTGAAATAATAATTATATAAAACCTCAATGGCATGGAACACGTAGCTTCTCAATCCGTGAAATCTGGACAGATCCAGGTCCCACTGGGGATTGTCCACGCTGATGTAACGGATGCTCACAAGGGAGCAGGGGGTGTGTACGCATGCGCAGGTGTGGAGAAGGAAGGCACGGGGCGAGAGGGTGAATGTGGCTTTCGCACTTGAGAGCAGAGCGCAGATCCTGGCTGTGCCACCAGCCCTAAGCCACGGCTCGATCATATGGGAAACCCAGAGATGGTGTCCTTGACTGCTCAGGAGGATGGCAAGTGAGAGCATGTCTGTAGGGCAGACGCAGCAAGCCCTGGGGTCCCCCCCCCACCCCCCACGGCTCCCGGTGGGGCTCCTCCCATGTGATCAGTGCTCCTGCCAGGAATTATGTGGGGCCTGCAGACACTTTCTAGATCAGACAAAATCCCCACTCTTCCCTGGTTGGGTGTAAGATGCTTATTTGGGTCACCTCTTGAATGTGACTTTCTGCCACACTTTCAAATGTGGCCTCGGTCACTTTGCAGGCAAGTAGGGCACACGCAACTGCTGGGGGAAGCAGATGGTTCTATAGGAGTGACCTGCAGGCTCCACATGGCCACAGGCAAATGGCACAGTGTGGATGGAATGTTCTGAATTTCTCCGGGCAGACCCCAGCAAACCTGCCCTCTGTCAGCTGGTAAGGGCTGCCCAGAGAGACCCTGGTGTCTGTCCCATATCCTTTAGTTTTTGTGGCACTCGGCTGCCCTGTGGACTTAATGGGGGGAATGTGCTGAAATGGTTACCCAGTCACAGGGGGGAGAGGGAGGGGCCGGGAGCCGATCCTCCACCCCGAAGTTGGCAAAGTGTCTCATTAATGGGACCTGTGGGGGGACAATGTTATTCATGTTGAGCATTAGAACTTGAAGCTACAATTGTAGCAGGAGGTAATTTGAGTCCGGCAGCCTGTCTCTGAGATGGATTTATGATGTTGACTCAACAATGAGTTGGGAACTTTCAGGGCAGAGAATGACCCCTACCTTCCTTTTTTCAAAACACAGAGCTGACCCACAGGGATCGAGTTCCCCATTTTTGTGTGAGGGTGCAAGCGTTTTTGAAACAGTTCTTCGTGCTGCGTTTGGTCTCCCCGATTCTGCCATCTGTGGAAGGAGAGAAGCACACAGCTCAGACTGTGTCCGGGACACAGTGGGTCATGGCAACGCTCTCCAATAGCGTGGCATGGGTCAGGGGCACTTGCCCAGGGGACGCTCAGAATTTCCAGCCCACCTCCATGCCTCCTCTCCAGGGTTTTGCTTTCGGGTGATTTGTGGTTACAGTTCTTAGAATTGATGGCTGGTGACTTCAGAAAAGTGGGATTCCCCATTTTCCAGGGTTCTTCACCTCCTTTAAGTAAAAAACAACAACAAAACAAAAAAAAAATCCCGGCAGAAAATAGGAGAGACACGTCTGCCTCCACCTGTCCAGGTAACGCTTCCTTCAGGTCTCACGCAGCGGAGGGAGGGCCACCAGCCTGCCGCTGGGTCTTGCCACCCAGAGGGGAAGGTCTTTCTGGAAGAGGGTTCCTTCAAGATGCAGAGTAAGGAGCTTTCACGCTGCTGGGACACGTGTGACAGGCAGGCACGGAGCGTGGGGACCTGGAAGCCATGGGCCGGGCCCACCTCTCACCTTGGCCCAGGGGTCCTGGAGGCAGTGGGGAGGGGGCTTGCATTCCGATTGATCTAGTTTCTGGCTGCAGAACTTCACCTTGGGCCGGGGTTATTGGTGATCAATTGGAGGTGATCATAGCGACCACTCAGCTTGTTTGCACTGACATGATGAGCCTCCCTGTTAAAACCTACCTTTTCCCCACTAGATCTCAAAAACATTTGATTCACAGGCCTGATAGATGCCCCAACTTACCAGTTGGAACACTAGGGAGAATGTCTGTCAACTAGAAGGGATACAGGTAGAAAAATAAATGAAGCTTCTTTTTTTCTTTCTTTCTTTCTTTTTTTTTTTTTTTTTGTACCAAGGAATGAATCCAGAGATGCTTTACCACTGATCTATACCCAGTTCTTTTTTTTTTTTTTTCCTGTATCAGGGATTGAACTCGTGCACACTAAACCATTGATTACCTATTGAGCCACATCCCAGCCCCTTTTTATTTTTTGACATAGGGTCTCCCTACGTTGCTTAGGACCTCACTAAGTTGTAGAGGCTGGCCATAAACTTGCCATTCTCCTGCCTCAGCCTCCCACAATTTCATTCTTTAGGATTTACCCGATGTCTTGCTTTATTGCGGGGGAGAGTGGCTCCTTGCGTGGTGTGGACGTGGTCACCAGTAGCACCAGAAGCGGCTTCCTAGACCAAAGCTCCCAGTGAATGACAGAGGATGAACTGTTCACAGTAGCTATGGTTTCTGCAGGGCAGGGGTGTGTGTGTGTGTGTGTGCGTGTGTGTGTGTGTGTGTGTGTGTGTGTGTGTGTGTGTGTGTAAGAGAGAGAGAGAGAGAGAGAGAGACTAACATTTAAAGAAGTCATACGAATAACGTGCCTGGAGACCAGGAGGAGGATGCTAATAATTTACAAGTGAAGATAAGATATGATGAGGAGAAGGAGGTCAATCAGATAAATATACCACACACACACACACATGCCTTGGATTTTAGCCGATTCTCTAATTTACTCTGAAAGGAAGTGGAGGAGAGAAGGATGGAGCCTGGGAGAGCTGGGGACTGACTTCCTAGGAGCTGCCCGTCTTAACTCACTCTGTGGTCTATCCCAATCCCGTCCTTTAACAAAGGTCCCGTGGTTCATCTCATTTTTCCTGTGACCTTCCTCCCCGTTCTAAGACTGCAAGGAAAATCTTGCCTGGAAGCCTCGTCGGCATTGCCACGCATCCTGGAAGACCTGGGATACTTATCCCAGTGTCCTTGGCTTAGTTTTGAAGGACTGGCTCTGCTAGACACAGAAGCCCCGGGAGAGCTGGTGAGGACTCATCCTGAGGCCAGGTCACTGTTGGCCCTTCCGGACCCCACTTTGCTGTGTTACAGTGGGGCTTGGCAGGACGTGGGATCCGAGGTGTCTTCATCCCTGCAGGTATTTCAAAGCACACGAGGGACCTAACACCAAGGCAGCAGATCTTCAGGTAACTGGGAAATTACAGGTCAGAGGTGAAGGGAGCCTCTCAATGGAACCACCAGTGGTGAGATTCAAGTCGGTGTGGTTCCTGTCATTGTTACAAAATGACCTTTTTTTTTTTTTTTTTTTTTTTTTTTTGATACCAGAGATTGAACCTAGGGGTGTTTAACCACTCGGCCACATCCTCAGCCCTTTTCAATATTTTATTTAGAAACAGAGTCCCACTAAGTTGCTGAGGGCCTCACTGAGTTACCTAGCACCTTGCTAAATTGCTGAGGCTGGCTTTGAACTTGCGATCCTCCTGCCTCAGCCTCTGGAGCCACTGGGGTTACAGGTGGGCACCACTGCAGCTGGGTTCACAAAATAATCTTATGCAATCGATTGGCACAGACAGGGTCTCTGAAGAAGATTGGCCCCGGTCGGCCCTCTGCCAGGAGAAGGAAGGCGGCCCCTTGGACTTTAAGAGTGGACCTTAACATTCCCTCTTCTATCCTAAAACCGGCTCTAATGGATAAGCATGAAGCAAAGTGGTCAGGGTAGGACAGGAACCAGGAGGGAATGGAGTCTCTACAGGCAGCAAACTGGGACCTGGAGTCTTGTGTGGTGTGCTGTCTCAGGGACCTAGCAGGAGACTTCCCTTCTGTCTGCAGGTTTGCCCTCTGAATCTGGGCGCAAACACATAGTCATGGTTTTGATTTCCATACATTAAATTAAGGCTCTCTTTTAGTGGCCCAAAATCTCCTGAAGCAGGCTTAAGAAGCACAATAAGAAGGTTTTCAATCACATGCCAGACTGATAATTAGCTAATAAAAATCTTTCTTTTTTTTTTTTTCTATTTCCTCAAAAGTCAGTTCTCAGAAAAACAATTCATTTACTGTATGTGCCCTGTTTACCAGCAAGGTTAAAAGTTCAGGAAAAGAAACATGTCAAAATATTTACATTAAAGCAAATCACTGTTCCTATACCACGTCTGGCTCTGCAGATGAGGAGCAGGTCCTGGGTGTCCTGCTGTCACAGACAGGGGAGGCAGCAGTCTGGCAGGCTGGCCCTGTGTCCCTCGGTTCTCTCGCTCTCTGACCCTCCCTTCCTTCCTTCCTTCCTTCCTTCCTTCCTTCCTTCCTTCCTTCCTTCCTTCCTTCCTTCCTCCCTCCCTCCCTCCCTCCCTCCCTCCCTCCCTTCCTTCCTTCCTTCCTTCCTTCCTTCCTTCTTTTTCTGAGACCTCTGCTGTCCCTTCTCTCTAGATCCCTTTTTCCTCCTTGTGAGAGTTTTCATTTCATGGTGAAGGTCTCAGGGACCCTTGGGAGTGTCCTCTGGTGGCATGGCTCTGCTCCTCTCTGATATATTTGTAGTTGAATGCACACTCCGTCTTTATGAACTAGGATGCTGTGCAGAATGGCCGTCAGGTGTTAGACCAAGCAGCCGCCCTCATGCCGCCGGAGTGGGAGGTCCTGTTCTCTCCAGTTTGTGGATTTGGAAAACAGAGACTTGGAGCGACTCAGGGGGGGAGGCCCATGCAGACCAGATCAGGGGCCCATGGTGACCAACTCCTGTAACTTAACACGTCTCCTTCTCCACAACCCTAAGAGAGGGGCCCCAGCTCCCACCATGTCTTCAGAAATACGTTGTTCCTGGGCCATTGTTGCCTCTGGGAGAGTGACTGAGGACAGTTGGGTGGTCCTCAGCCAAGAGCAAAGCCCTTCCAGAGAGGTGACGGTGGATGGCAGGGCTGGGGGTTGAGTGAACAGAGGGCAGGATGCCTCTGGCCCCAGGGGCAGGTTAGCCACCCTCCACCCATCAGCAGCAGAGCCACGTCCAAGGCGGGGCCATGACGGAGGGAAGCCCAATGTGCTTTCTCAGGGGGACACAGCAGGAGAGACCAAGACTGAGCTGGCAGGGGCCCTCCTTCTGGGGGACAACTTCCTCCTGTCATAACTTCCACCAGCTAGGTCCTGGTCTCTTCTGCCCTATCTCCAGGAGAAAGCAATTTAGGAAGGTCAGTGACCAAGAGGCAGGAGGAGGGAGCTCCCGGCTCCATCTTGGCTGCTACCCAGGAAGTTGGAGCCAGAAGCATCCACAGGGGCCCTGTGTCACTAAGCAGGGCAGGAGGAAAGGGCTCCAGGTGGTGACCTGGACACAGCCTTCCTGGGGCCCAGCAAGGTGCTAGGCCCAACCTGGGGAAGCCCCACCCACCCACCTCGCCTCCAGGCCTGGGTGTCTGGCTCTGCACTCAGCAGGGCCTCTGTGCCCGTGGGCGAGCAGGCCTGGGAGGCGGTCCCTGTGGGCAGTGTCAAACGGAGACCTGGGGAGACTGTGAGCAACCCAGGTGGCCTGTGCCTCTGCCCCTCCCTGGCCCGGGAAGCACACGAGGCATCATGTGACTCCCACAGCCAAGGGCCACTCCACACCCACATCACGTGGGCACAGTCCTGCACACACCCACTAGGCCCACAGGCCCACCTGTGCCACACACCCTTGTACCACAACACCCACTCATGTCCCCCTTGCTCAACCACACCACACCACACACAAGACACACAGGCAGTGTACACCCCCCCACAGTGTGCCACCCCGTAGGCACACAGGCACCCCATCCAAACACCCCATGACCCCACATGCAACACACCCATGTCACACGTGCACATATGCCTGCATGACCACGGGCCTTCACCCAGGTGCCGAGTGCATACACTGTCCCTCCCCATCGTCCACCCTCTGTCTTCTGAGGTGGCCCTGCCAGAACCACGGGGGCTGCCGGGCTCCCTTCCCCGCATCAGGAGCTGGTGTTTGCAGATCCAGCTCCTGGTGGCACAGCAACGCCGATGTGGGGCCCAAAGATGGGACCTAAGCGTCCACACCAGGAAGTCTCTGAGCACGACGGGGACTCAGGAAGTGAGGCATGGCCCTAGGTCGATGTCTAGCCGCCATGAAGAGCCCATCCTCAGCAAACCAGGGTCCCTGGCCACCTTGCCCAAAGGGACCGGGGACAGTGATTCCAGAGCTGTGCCCTGCACCTGGAAGAAGGGAGCAGGAGTGGAGCGAGGGCCGGAGGGGGAGCAGCCACCTGGAGGATGTCCCTCTTCTCCTTCCGCCCCACCCTGATGGCAGTGATGACCTGCTCCACGCTGCTCTTTCCATGGCTTCCTGGCCCTTCCCCCTCCCTGAGGAGCTGAGGGGCCAGGGCTGCCCCACCTGACCCCAGGAGCCTCCATCTGCCTGGTTGTCCCACCCCCTGACCAGCTCCTGGGAAGAACGAGGGCAGAACCCACTTCTCCGTCACCCACACAGTGCCCAGAGCAAGGAGCAGACCTTGCACCTGCGTGCCCTCAAAGTCCCCTGGGATCTGTGGAAGTGCAGCTTCTGGTGGCATCGGGAGGGCCAGCCCCTTGCTGCCTTTCTGACCCAGGTGGCCTGCAGAGCCCAGGTCTGCCTGCCCCTGACCCCAGTGACACAGTCCCTTCCCAATGTCACTCAGCACTCACAGCCCTTTTCTAAGGGAAAATGGATTTTCCTTTACGCAGTACAGAGACAACATAATGACAAGAGGCGTGGGACTGGATCCCTCTGGATCTAAACCCAGGAGGCACCATGTCACAAGTGTTATGACCTGGGGTCTCACCAAAACTCAGTTTTGTTGACCTAACAAAAGGACACTAACCCTGCCCCTGGGGCCTGCTGTGGGGTTGGCAGTTACAAGCCACCGAAAGCTGGTCCAGAGCAAACTGAGGCTCACCAGGGAGCCGGGGTGTTAGGAAGGCGCATGCATCACCGAAAACATGGCGCCCCTAGACCTGGGGAGAGGACGGCCAGGCCCTGGGATGAAGGAGAGGAGCAGGACTTTGACCCACTCCAGCCGCCGCTCAGGCTGGCCTCGGAGGTCCTGCTGCATCGTGTGGGGAAAGGCAGCAGATCCGGATCCCAGGGGTGAGAGCACAGGGCCCGGGCGGGTGCATTTCCAAAAAGTCAACTGAGCCTGGAGCTTGGAGACAACTGTCCAGCCCAGCATTAAGGTCAGGCCAGACCTTCCCTCCTTTCTACCCCAGGAAGGAACGTGTGGCTCAAAGCACTGCAGCACTAAGGAAAGGACAAACCTCCTCCAGGGCTGCTGGTGGGAAGGCCCTGCAGGGGGGAGAGGATGTCACTCTTTCCATGGCTAGGGCACCGTGTGGGGCTCACTCGAATGCCACCAGGCCCGGTCACTCCACTCTTGGCACATTCTGAGCCAAAGGTCCTCTATGGAGCTGGGAGGAGTGGGTGGCTCCCGCGAAGCGTCACCTCCCTGGCGCAGCCTTCTCTTAGCACCTCCCTGATGACCTGGGAACGTGCTGGATGCATCAACCCCCGAGGGAAGGAGCCACCCGAAACCCAGGAGCCCAGGCATGAGCCTGCGGCCGGGTGCGTGCACCTCGCTGTGGCTGCAGAATGTGCCGTCTCACTTCAGGCCCACGTGCCCACGGCTCAGGGACGCTGGCCTGCCAGGGAGGGGGCCGGGGCTGGAGCCAGGAGACCCCCCCACTGTTCTCCCAAGGAGCCGCTCGGAGCATCGCAGAGGAGCACATGCCCTCGCCTGGCCAGGAAAGCCCAGGGAGGCTCGGAGCCAGGCCCACGGCCTTTTGGGAAGCTAGAGGTGGTCTCCAGGAGGCCACCGAGTTCTCTGAGAGAAAGTCATTCCATGCTAACCTCATTTCCTGTTTTGACGAGCCTCCCCAGCTCAGTCGAGTGGGGGGATGCCCCAGAAAGGGTGGCTGGCTTTCAGCAGAGCACCGACAACTCTCGTGTCCTGTGTGTGTGGGTGCACACAGTGGCCCGGATGGCGGTGTGGCTAGGAGGGGTCACACGGGCAGGACAGACCTCCTCGGGGCTCAGCTGGCGGCATCAGATCCATCCTGCCAGCCTTACTCCCACGTCAGCCCTGGAGACGGCCCTGGTTGCTGGGGCCACCATGAGGTCTCAGCTGCTCAGACCCATAAGCGGCTGCTGTCCCCTGGAGGTGTGGTTTGACAGCACTCTCTGCTACTCTACATGGGAAGAGGTTGAAGACCCCCAAGGGAAGGGTGTCATGCTGTCTGTGCCTTGTAGGAGGGAGGAATGAGTCTCGTGGAGACCCATGGGACTCTGTCCCGGCTGCCATTTTTTAAATAACTTGCAGAAAGACACTGAAGGCATATTTACCAAATCTGTAGGTCAGTGGAGCCTCTGAGGAAGGGATGTCCCCAGAGAATCCCGCCTCGAGGATTAGGAACCTGGTGTGCAACTCGATAGAACAAGTGCAGAGTGCTGTTTCCTTTAGAAACAAAACCCACTGTAAATTGAAATTAAAAAAAAAAAAATCTGTGTAATGTGTACATTTGCTTTGAGTGACACAACCTAAGCTCACGTGTGCAGCCCGGGATCGGACCACCAAGCCTGCTCTCTTCAATCCTGCCACGGTGTCGAGCTCCTTCTCGGGGTGCTGGCCACCAAAGGCCCCTTTCCTGCTTGTCTTAGAGGCTTGTTATGAGGACCAAACAAGCCCAAGAGGGTGAGGTGCTCTGAAAAAGGGAAAGCTCTGAAATTCAAAATAGTATGACTCTTTTCGTCGTCCAGGTGCTTTCCCTCCAACCAAAAAAGAGAAAATCTGACACTCTCTGAGTGATAAGCAGAAAATGATTCAGCTTTGACTTCTATTTCTTCATCTGTAACCCCAAACTGGTGGAGCTTGCTGAGCCACGTCCCTGAGCCCATCTCGAAACCATGACTCCTCTCCCAGGTGACACATCTAGACCCTGGTTTTCCCAAAAGTTCTTCGGGGACTGTCCCAGATTCTTGGAATAGAGTCATTCCATAGCAGAAAAGCTCCCTTCTCGGGCTGGGTCTCCAAAGAGGCCGACACAGCAAACTGGCCGAGGGGGACACAAAAAGGTGTCGGGTCCGGGCCTGGCACCTGGGTCGAGACTGATTCTCGATTCTTTTCCTCGTACGGCTCAGTGCTTTGAAAGCATATTGGCCTTGCTGGTACACGGCCCCCGTGCAAAACATAGATGCAAAACACACTGTAGGCCCAGGACGGGAGGGCAGGTCCCTCTGAAGTCAACAGAGCCACGCCGCAGGCCTCCCACGTTCAGACGGCAGTCAGGTCTTGCGGCCCCCTCAGGCCACACGAACCCACGGAACTTTCTTTATTACTCTTTTCGTGATACATGTGTTCTTTTCTGAGCTGTCCTACCTGGCAGACCCAAGCCACATGTGGATATTTAAGTTTAAATTAAACCGAAATAAAAAAAAAAAAGGAAATAAAAGTTTAGCTCTTTGGTCGCGGGAGCCACGTTTTAAGTGTTCAAAGGACACCTGTGGCTCATGGCTACTGCACTGGACAAGGGAACCTCAGGCCGATGTTTCCAGCTATGCACCAAAATGGCCCGTGAAGTTGTTAAAAGGACTGAGACCTGACCCCACCCCCAATTCTGATGGGATGGGTCTAGGTGGGCCTGAGGGTCTAAAAATGTTTTTCTGTAAGTCCTGAGTAATTCTACCATCTGGCCAGGGGCAGAGTAACCATCTAGAGCCTAACCATCTGGAGTTGCACGGTCCACCCTCTTGCTTTTTCTCTTATCCTCCTATGAACCGATTGGCCTGGGAACACTCTGTGGGTTATTTCTGATTCTCCTCAAGCCTTTGACTGCCATATTTTTAAGGCCCAATGTAACCCTAGCAGGTAGGATTGGGAAAGGGCAAAGGATATTGTTGTGTTCTGCTCTGGAACATGGGAGAGGGGTGACCCCTGGGGAGAACGTGTGCCTGTCAGGGGAGCCCCTTGTGTGTAAGTCCAGCTAGGCCTGGGTGACTCGGGGTCCGTGACACTAATGTCACCCCTCTGCACTGCTCCCTCTCTAGTAGGATCCAGTCACATGAAACCAGTAGAGAAAAAAAACCAAGAAGCTCCGACCAGGGGGATCTTAAGAGTCATTTTATCTGGCCTTCTTAATGTCCTGCTGAGAAGCAGCAGCTAGAGACACCCCACGGAGGACATGTCCCTCCACAACACAATTTTCCAGGAATATAAGCAAATAAACTTTTTTTTAAAACACAGCGAGCAACTTTGGGTTTCTGATGAGAATCGATCCACAGGCCACCTTTCCTGTTGGGCAGTGTCATGGAGAGAGCCTGGCTGACACTGGCCAGTCCTGGCCACAGCGTCAACCAGCCTCAGTGCCCACCAAACCCTGGTCGGAAGGCCAGACAGCTCAGCGTGGCAGCCTTGCGGAGAAGTGACGAGCTCACCCACTCAGCGTCGTTCTGGAATGTCTGCTAAGCTTACAGATGAAGAGACGGTACTGGGAGGTGACCACAGTGGCCTCTCTGGGCACACCTTCAGGGAGGTGGGTTGTCCTGCTCGTGGCCAGAGGCAGAGGAGGCTGGCCTGCCATCTTGTTTCTTTAAGGACTATGAAGAGGCCAGTTCCAGGCCTCAGCTCTGAGGCGTGGATCTGGGGAATCAGGGCATCTCAGTGAGCCGGGCCTGGTGATCTGTCCGGGCACTACCTGGGCAAAGCCCCTCAGGAGGTGAGCAGAGCTGGCCACAACCTGGGCCTTGCCGGCAGCAACGGGCACACAGTAGGCCCCAGAGAAAACTTTAGGGAATGAATAAGCAAAGAGGTGGTGGATGTGGGGCAGGGAGGGGGACACAGATAAGGCCAAGGTCCCCAGCTGAAAGGCTCCTGGTGATCTTGGGGTCACAGGTGCAGGCCAGGATCAGGGTGGGCGAGGCAAGAGATTTCCAGATGGATTCCAGGGTTCTTCTCAAAGGTCGACCTGCCCATGCTGACTCTAGAGAGACCTTCTAGAGATTTAAGAAGCAGGACAAGCATGGCTGAGTAACCGAGGTTCAAGCCCAACATGGTCAGGAACAGGTGGTGGAGACGAGCGTCACCTGTGCCTTGGGAGAGCTCAGCGGACATGGGTCGGCCCCTTCAGCTGGGGTTTCCAGGCAGCGAATAAGCAAACAGTTTGGTTTTCTTGAGTTTTGCTTTAATGAAGGAGAGGGATTGAGACACAAGAGACTGGCCAGATAAATAAGACAACATCACGAGTGCACCATCCCTGACCGAAAGTTTGCAGAAACATCCCAGTGAACATGGAAACCCTGAGCGTCCACAGCGGTTAGAATCCGGTCCCAGGAGACCCCTTGTCCTGCCTTCCAGCCGGCAGCAGGCAGAGGCGCTGGGGGGCTGAGTCCTGGTTTTTCTGAGTCTGTGTCATTTTCGACCGAGTGTGTCATAGAGCTTCCTGTTCCGTCTCCCAGTTATTCTGAAACAAAAACATGCATGAAAAACACAGGTCACTGCCAACCACACTGAGAGACAGTCACTCCATGGAAACCAAAAGGAAGAGACTGTAAAGGCCACGGTGAGCCGGGGAGTCGAGCGGGTCGGCATCGACTCACACAGTGACCATGAGAGCTGCAGGTGGTGAGGGAGACAGGCAGTGTCCACCTAAAAATAACTCAGAAGCCACCAGAAATGTCCCCAGAAGCTCACTGCTTAGCGTGGGACCATCCTGTCTGCTTATTGAAAAGCTGAGGCCAGGTCTGATTCTCCAGCTGTGTCTCACCCCCCGGGGGGACCCTGAGGCTCCTCTCCGAGACCTGATGTTGATGGTCTGAAGAGCAGCATAGGACTTCAGAGACATCCAGGAGTGTGCCCGGGTGACACACTGAGCTCCCCTCCCCAGGGGCCCAGAGACAGCCGAGAGGTCACATAGAACTCTCACTCGGTGCGTCCTGAGTGTGGTCACCTCTCCTCTTCCTACCCAGGAGCCTCAGCCAACACTCAGGAGCTACCTGAGCTTGAGCCAAGGAGCCCTGGTAAGGAGAGAAGGAAAGATGGGAACCCTCCTCCTCAGGAGGCTGCAGAGGCTGCAAGGACTGAGCTCCCCAAAGACTGTGGCTCTATTAATAACCGCCCTGCCGCTTGCCGCCAGCACAGTCGGCCTCCTTGTTTGCAGAAGATCATTTTCAGATCTTTCCAATAAGTGAAAGGGTATTTCCAAAAGACAGAAGCAGGGCACCTTCAGAAATGCAGATAGTGCCATGTCCCCAGGGTCCCCACAGTAGCCCCACAGGCCAGCCCTGTGCTCAGACGCATTCCGGGAGAGAAGTTTTCCCAGGAGGGGGCTGGCAACAGGGCTCCCCTGGGAGGGTGGCCAAGTCCACGCCAGCCCACTCTCTCCAGCAATGGTCTCTGGCCAGAGAAGAGACGCATCACTCTGAGCTTCCCTGGTTCCCCAGCTGTCCCTTCCCCCTACAGCCTGCCCAAGGTGCCAGGAGGGTTCACTGTGAACGCCCAGGGACCGCCCCTCCCCCATTTCCTTCCATTAATGTCACAACATTTTCTGTAAAGTGGGAGGGAGGATGTGGGATTCTGGAAAAGCTCGGTCCTTCCCCTAGAGATTCATTCACAATGCGCCGCCTAGTACCAGGGACGTGAGAAGTTAGGAAATAAAGGAGGCGGCTCAGATCAGCGCATTGTGTGCTTTCCAAACATCTGGGGGAGGGCGGGCCAAGCCCTCCGTCGCACCAGGCCTTTGGCAGCAGGGCCGAGCCGCGTGGTGCAGGGGGCAGGGTGCACCCCCTCCCCGGAGAGCCTCTCCCTGAGCTGCAGGCCACCGAGAGCCAAGGCTCTCCTAGGGGTCATGGCAACACGCGGCTATTTGTGACAGTCTTTGTTTCTCAAAATTTCTCGTAGTGTCCCCCAGTGTCATGTACACGTGAGTCGGTGGATCTGCACCAGTTCCTACAGGACTTATGGCCTCTAGTGGCCATGGGGAGAGCAGTCGGTGGGCAGTTGAGGAGCCGGCCCTTCTGGAAGGAACACCCTAGATGACTCTGCAGGGAAACGGCCCCCTGTCCCATGTCCTGAGAGCCTGTTTGCCCCCCCCCCCCCTCTCTCTCTCTCTCTGTGCTGGGGATCAAGCCCAGGGCCTCACACATGCCAGGCCAGCACTGTCTCAGGGGGCCGCACCCCCAGCCGGGTGAGCTAGCATTTCTAGTGGGGCTCACAGCCTGGCATCCGGACCCAGGATTTTGTCAGCAGCGCCTTCCTGGGTGGGCAAAGAGAAACGGGAAGTAAGTGACGCACCAGTGGCCACATGGGTGGAAGGGGACCCTGGTCCCCCCCCCCCCCCCCCGGTTCCACCACCGAGAGGGGAGGCTTCCCAGCCAGCCCTTGCAGCTGGGATTGGCATGAACCGCCGCAGCAGCCCAGGCAGCTGGAGAGGGCACACCCCACCACGAGCACATGGATTAAAGTCACAGCGAGAGGCCACAGGCCCCAAGGCCCCCGGGGGACCCTCAGTTTTACAGGTGAAGAAAGCAGGGCCTGGAGGTGGGAAACTAGGAAGCCTGCCCAGGTCAGGCTGGCAGGGACACCTGGGCTTTGGCCAGCTAGTCCCCATGGGAGAGTGGCCCAACCTGCCAAGGGTTGGAACCCAGCTCTCCACACGAGGCCTGCTCTCCCTTGTCTGGAGATTTTGCACGAATTGATGAAATTCCCGGGGACTCCATGAGGGCTCCACTTGTCACTGAAGGAGCCAGCAGGACCCAGGGGGGACTACTTCCGGTTTGCCCCCATTCCCAGGAAATGGCTCCCATGGATTCCACCTGCCACTGTGCGCTGGGGTGGGTGGAGACCTCCAGCACCTCCCAGAGTTGGGACAGGCCCCAAGGGTTCTGGTGGCACATACCTCAGGCCGGCCACCCTCCCTCCCAGCTTGGCTCAGCGCTGCTGTTCCTGCAGGTCGCTGGTGCTCAGGCCCCCCACTTAGCGCTCCCCAGGCGGGTGCAGAAGCCACTTGCCCCCAGACCCGAGGGAAGCCTGGGGGCCACACACCATGCTAAATATGAGCCCCCGTCAGGGGCCGGAAACGCCGCCCAGGCCAGCTCTGCATGCTCTGACCAGCTCCTCCAGGTGCTCTTTCTGCCCCTGTCAGCAACCAGAGGAACGGTCCTGGCATGCAAGTCCAAGAAGGGACGAGCCATGGGAGCCCAGACGCCCACCCCCACGTCCCCTCACACCAGAGGGCAGGGGCTTGGTCCCTGGAGTTGACCCCTCCATGCCTCTACTTCCAGGAAGTACCCGAGGCCAAGCCAGAGCCCCCAGACACCCCATCCCCCGCAAAGGACACACCTGAGCTTGTCCCACCCCCCTTGCCACCAAGGGCCTCAGCAACTCATAGGAAAATGGCCAGCAAGGCCTCCGGGGCTGTTCGGGGCAGGGCTGCAGGTCAGCTTGTTGAGATTTCAAGCAGTCGGGGGGGCTGCTCAGTGAGACCAAGGCGTAGGGATCTCAGGCTCCTGTTTTTATTTCTCAGAACAAGGTGGTTGATCATCATGGACTCTCTTTAGGGACAAGATGGCTCTTTGGGCAAGTGACAAGGGTTTTGTGCTGCTGGAGATGTCAGGGCCAGCAAGCAAGCCACCAGCATTGCCCATATCCCTGATGGGGCTCCTGTGTTCACAGCAACATCCACACGGCTCCGAGAGGACTCAGAGCCATTTGGAGGGATCTGACCTGAGAAGCAATTTCTACAAAAGTGTCCCCCATCATGACGTCCCTACGCATCGCTCCGAAACAGACTGTGTCCTGGTGGAGGGACTTCCAAGCCCCTGGCAGCAGGGTGTGCTTCAACCCAGGGCTGCCCCGACACACCCTGTGCCCTTGGCCACCACAGACTGAGCACCTCCCACCTGCCACCCGAGAGTCTTCTCTGGGGTGGTGGTGGGGGGGCGTGCTGTCAGGATTATCCTGAGGCACAAGGAGTCCCACAGCCAATGACATGCACCTTGCCATCCAGCATCCTGGTCACCAAGCCTTGCAGCCACCTGGGGTGATCAAGAGCTCACAGAGGATGCCACAGCTGGCCCCCCGAGGACCGTGCAGAAGACCTTGGTACAGAGAGATACTCTAACAGCTCCCTCAGTTTATACCCAAGGTGGAAATGGATGAAGGTCACGACCCAAGGGCCTCCCTCACTAGGTTATTTTCTGGTCTAGCCCCGAAGAGGACCCTCACCTTGGCCACTGTATCAGCTCCATAAAACCCATTTTTCAAAGAGTTAAATGTCATAGACATTTCAGCAGAGATATAGTGTGGTTGGCATAGCAAAAGGCCAAAATTACAGATGACCTTGCTGAACAGTTAGTAAGAAAGAAATGCAAAGGGTCTCTGGGAAGGCTGGCCTTACCCCCAAGGTTGTGTGAGGACACAGGAGGGATCCAACCCTTGGGGAGATTACGGATGACACACAGACTCCGTGGGGCCTCCCCATCACCCGGGGCTCAATGCCACCAAGCACACAGGTACCTGCATGTGTGCGTAGTGCAAATTCTCAGGCTTCCCTGAGTCTTCTCATTGGAAAGGGAGGGGGTGGGGTCCAAAGGTGCATGTTTCCACTTCCCCAGATGAGTCAGACTCTGGAGGCAAGCATACCAGTGGGATGTCACCACTGTAGCCACTGTCCCTAGGCTCAGTCCCTACTGACCACAGTGACTGCACCTGCTTAGGTTCCTGGGAAGCAAAACTTGACTGGACAGCTCTCTCCAGAGTCCCCAGAGTGGGAGGGAAGATCCAGCAGCAGCTTGAAGCCTCCAGGACTTTGAATGAGTCTTGGGGTGGCCTAGGGTGATAACCTCCTTTCTGGATACTGAGTCCCAGGGGGTGGCAAACCTGCTCCCTAGTGCCCCCCGCCCCAGATCAAAGCTCCCTCCAACCTCACAAGGCTCACCCAGCCCCAGACTGCTTCCCCCCCCAGCTCGTGAGGCCATGAGAGCACCTGAGCCCCGAAGATGTCCACTGGCATCATGTGGGGGTAGGACCTTGCTGCCTCGGGGGAGGGGGTGCAAAGCCCACCCAGCACCCTGAGCTCCGCACACACAGCACCCGTAGGCAGAGGGAGGACACCCACAAAATGCTCCTGAGAGCACAGGCAGCCACTGGGCCAAAAAAAAAAAAAAGTTGAAAAAAACATAGTTTGTTTATCATTTTAAAAAGCTAACCTCATACAGGAAGTATGAGAAAAAGAAGAAAGAAGAAGAGAGAGAGGAAAAAAAAAACACCCGCCCCACACTGGCAGGGCACCCTCCTGTCACGGATGACCCGAGCCTTCCTCAGTTTCCACGCTCACCTTGGCAAAGGCAGGAACAGCCCCACAGGCAGGGGACCCAGTGCCCAGAGCACAGGCTTGCCGGACACAGGGAGGCACCCCGGCCGGGCCTGCAGGTGTGGCTGCCCAGCCGGGTGGACATCCAAAACAGAAACTGCCCCTCCTGCCCCTCCTGCCCCCCTCTGTCCCCAAGTGTGCTTCAGGATCGCCACGATCGTGACCCCCCTCCCTCGCACCCCCTCCAGGACGGGACAGCCCTGGGACAGGGGAGCACCACTCCCTACCCCAAAGCCTTCCGCGCAAGCCTGGGGCCGTGGGCCCCTCAGGACAAGCCTAAAGCGGCAGACCTGCTTGAGTGTGATGGACTCTGACATGCGACCGACCCAGGGCAGCCGGGAGCTCGGGGCTGCTGCTGACACGAGCCCTCTGCCCCCGGGAAGCGCAGCTGGGTGGGCTTTTTAAAGCCGGGGGTGGGGGGCTCACAGCCTGGACTGGAATGCAGAAAAAAACAGGGAGACGAAAGGACACTTCCTCTTTCGCAAATCCAAACAGTTAGGAGAATAGGAAATAGAAATCCTCGGTCCCCACGTTAAAAAACCAGAAGACAAACGCCGTCAAAGGTGCCCATGTTGAAACAGAGAGCAGATGAGGAGTTTTTTAAGTCATGGCCATCGCTGTCCAAGAAAGCAATTACTCAAGAAAGAAAAGAGAAGCAAGAGACAGAAAGAGGAAAAAAAAGCTGTGTACAGCAGCCTCTCAAAACCAGAGCCCAACCTGCAGCCCTTCCACAGCCAGTCCTGCACCCGTGTTTCAGCCTCTGTCGAAAAGGTTAATAATTTTCCTACCGAAACTAAATGTGGGTTGTGAAAGAAACATTAAAATGAAGAAAATTTCCCCGTGGCTGCTAATTTATTATCACCAAAGCCATCAAGTTTCAGTTTGAGTTATTTGTATTTATTTGTGAAAACAAAGATTAGATAAGTAGAAACATCAGCCCCATCCTAAGTTTTGTCCTGGAGTATCTGATTTTGAAGACGAACAAAATAAGACCCTCATACACACACACACACACACACACACACACACACACACGTACACACACAAAGCATGAGAAGGCAAAAACAAGACCCGAGTCTGCCTTGAACCCCCATCATTCTAACATGATGCAAAGTCTCGTGGGGAACATTCACATTTGTTTACAGTCTGTCCAGATATGAAAGTCGATGTCTAATTTTAGTTGTTGAAATTTTCGTCAACTGTATTCCCAGACGAGGGTTGTTTTTTTTTAATTTAAAAAAAAAAAAAAAAAAAAAAAACCTCAAACTGAAATTTTTGCTTTACACTTGGAGAAGTGTACCAACAGCCATTAATTCAGTGGGGGAGGCTTGGAGAGGAAGAGGGAATTTAAATTCTGCTTTCAAAGATCAAGTGAGGAGTTTTGATAGACAGGGGAAGCCGGGAAGAAACCCGGGCTTCGGGTGCCAAGGTGGCTTTGAGCTCCCGGGTGCCTCAGAGGCCAGGTGGGCAGGCTGCTTTCTGAAGTCTTAAAAGCCATCCAAAGACGAAATGGTTAATGAGCCTCCGGGGCGCACAGATGCCTCTTCATGTATTTCCATCACAACATCAACACCAGAATGAAAAAAAAATAACATGCAAAAAAAAAAAAGACCTCCAGTGGTCTCACATCACCGAACAAACTGTTTTTCTACCTATTTTGTGTGGCTGGCTTTTGTTATCAACCCAATCGGCAAATTGTGGCCAGTTTTGTCATGGTGTAAGCAGACATTTTGTTCCCAAAAACTGCTTTCAACATTTGAGCTACCAAATACAGTTTATGAGAAAATGAACAAGCCACAGGCACACAGAGAAGGTGCCTCTTCTCAACAGATTAACCCCTTTTAAGGTTAAAATGCAAATAATAATAATAATAATAATAATATTATTATAAATATTTATACTCACATATATGTACATATATAGAAAAAACAGAATGATAAATTCAAATTCTTCAGCAACCTCACTAATCACTCCTGGAAAAAGAATAATTAATAATTAACCTAACAATTGGTTTTGAAACCAACTACATGATCCTCCCTGATTGTCACCACCATGGCACCGTGAAACTCTACATCACTGTTAATTGACAAAAAAAAAAAAAAAAATCGCACACGCCAAATAACGTTTGAAGATCAAGATCCCACAGGAGTCGACTGAATTAAACTAAACTCATCGGTGAAGCAGTCATTTACTACTGAAAATAATGACACCCACGTAGTTCATGCTCTATGTTAATATTGAAACCAAATAGGAGTCTTACACCGCAAATCATTTCTTAAAAAAAAAAAAAATAATAATAATGAAACTTAGTTAAGATGAAAATTCGGCGTTTTATTTTATAAAGCGTTAAAATAGGAAGATCAAAATGATGGAGAGCCAGTGTGGTTTTTTGAAAAATCTGTCTTGCTTGATTACAATAACAAATTAAAAATGGGGGGGAAAAATGAGAGATTCTCTCCTAAAACTTCAAGAACAACTCCTCAGAGGCAAAGCAGAATTTCAGGCAGAGGCTGAAGAAAACCCCCGGCTGTAGCCTTCCCTCCCACTGGAAGGTACAGCAAGAAGTACAACATTTTTAGCCTTTTAAAATACCAGCATGCCCACACACCGTCTCAGATTAAACCAAGGAGAAAATGACACATTCTGAAACCATTTTCTAAAGCTTCTTTTCCTGATAACACCGAGGCACTTACAATCAAATTAATGAGTTTCTAAAAAGCCCAAACAACTCTCCATAAAGAGATAGGACTGTTCACAGCAGCCTGCGGACCCTTCTAGATTTTTTTTTTCAAGCAGACCTTGGAGCATTTGCCCCGGCTGTTTCCATTTAGAAAAGTTGAACTGTCTTCCACGTCTATTTTTAAAAACACTCCTGCTCGGTGCTAGGCTAATTAAATTGAGGAACACTTTGAAAAACACACCAGTCAAGTCAGCACAGTCGCTGTCTGACTTCAAACCATTCAAAACTTAGTTGCCTCTTGCTCCCGAGGTCCTCTGCCCGCGTGGACCTTCCTGATCCAGTCCTAACGGAGCACTTTTTAAGTCGTAAAGAAAGGAAACACCCACAGAGAACAAGAAATGATCGTTCCTTCTGAAAGTAGATTTCTTCCTAAACTTGTGTCACCAGCAAATAAATGGCCAAAAGGACCCCCCCCCCAAAAAAAAAAAACAAATAATAACAAAGTTTAGGAAGATCACTGGAAAAATACCTATGAATTGACAGAAAACCGAGCCTGAGGAATTTCAGATCATTAAGAAAGGGAGAGACAGACATTCGTGGTCAGCTTCAAAGAGCCTCGAGAAAGGTCGGTGGCGTTTCTGGTGAATTCCCATCGAGGGAGCATCTGGGCAGCCAGAGGCAGAGCGTGAGGCTGCTTCCCCCACGCGGGATTCAGAATTGACACTTTATCTTTCTCCTTTCTGCAGCTCTCGACATCACCAGGCTGTTCTGATGCTTTGAAGCGAGCAGCCTGGCTCAGGCAAGACAGCAGCATTTAAAAACACAGGGGACCCTGAGAGAACAGGGTCAACCAAAGATGACACCCAGAAGAGGATGCGGGGGGTTCCCTTCCTCGGCTCCTGTCTGACATTTTCTGTCAGGGGATTGTACCCTCCAAGGCCATTCTCGGGCTGGTCCAGCAAAACTGAACTTCACACTCAGAAAAAGCCTGTCCTCAGCTAACAGATGTCCCTCTTATAAAAACCACACAGATCCCCGTCCCCCGACGTGAGGCTTGGGAGATGAGGGTGACTTTAGTCATCTGGAAAGAGTGAAACAGGACACAGTCTTCAAGTGCTTTCTTCAGAACCGTTGTCATCTGAACTCTGCTTTACCACAACACAAAGGCCGTGCTCACCCAACAAGTTCAAGTTCACCCTCGACGGTCTCTGACCACCCGGGAATTTCTTAAGAGCAGGGTAGCGCAGCACTAAAGTTTTCACTCAATAAACAAAAGCTTTTTTTAAAAATCCCACTTGTGTATGAATCAAAGTGTAAAACCTCCTATATTAAAAAATCAGTCCTTTCAGCACAATTACTTCACATGCAAACTAGTTGTTTTATTCTTTCTCTTCTCCACAAAATGCATTTGTTATCACCAAGATTTTTAAAACCTCTGTTCTAGTTAGAGGCAGAAAGTGTAAGTAAAATGTAGCTTCCCCACCATTTAATTTTTTTTTTTATTTGAAGCCCATCTATCATGTTTGAAAAGAAGGCAACAATTTTGTTAAAGTAATCTGACTTTAGGGCTTAGGGCTGGCTCCACTATGAAATCACAATACCAAGTATTTTTTTTTTTTTTTTTTGGTCAGGAATAATTTTCTAGAATCTAGAAATAACTTCAACTGAGGGGAAATTTTATTTTATTTTTTTTTAAATCAAACAGAGAAGCCCAGAAACTCAGAATTCCTGCTTTGGACATGTGAGTCTCTCACATTTCATTTTCTCTTTTTTTTTTTTTTTTTTTTACAGAGGAAAAAATAAAATGGATTTCTGGTTATAAAATTAAAGACACAGCAAGCCTAAGAAGTTTGCAGTTTATTTAACACTAATTGACCTGAGTGAGCTCAGGAAGGCACACCGTGCTTCTACAACTGGACTCCACCCGTGGTTCCCCTGCTGCAGCAGGCTGGGTCTGTCCCACCAAGAACAGGATGACTTGGGCCATAAGCCCAGAGCAGAGCTCTGTGATTCTCTCTGGAAGGGACCATTAGCACAGGTCAAAGGCCCATGGATACACCCAGACCATGCAGAGAAGAGTGTGCCTGGGACAGTCACCTGGGCCCCCGTCCATGTTGGCCTGAAGCCTGCTGAATCGCCGGAGATGCCAATCAATCTCTTTATCAAAGACAGCTGAAAACAAAACTGAGAGGAGCAACTTGTGGTTTCACGAAAATGTATTTACATGAAGCCTGTTTGACAGGGAGTCCGACCGGGCACGATGTCATCTCTGATGTGCCGCGGGTTTGACATTTAGAGATGTCAGAGGTTGTCAGATTGATCTGCAGTCTCTGCTTGGTTGAGATGTCGCCCTCCTAGCATCACGTCTTGTTTTGCTGACTTCCAGCCTAGAAGTCTGAAGATTCCACTCTGTTTATCTCCTGCCCAACTCCCAGACCCTCTCGCTTCCCACCCTGACATCCTCTCCAAAGAAAGTGGGGGTGACATGTAGACCAGAGGCCCGCTTACACACGCCGTCCCAGGGATGACAACAGGCCACAGGC
Source organism: Ictidomys tridecemlineatus (assembly GCF_052094955.1). Lineage (NCBI taxonomy): Eukaryota > Metazoa > Chordata > Mammalia > Rodentia > Sciuridae > Ictidomys > Ictidomys tridecemlineatus. The sequence continues at coordinate 31,827,747 of NC_135488.1, read as the reverse complement.
CATGGGGACAGTCTCAGGGACAGCGAGGTGTTTCCTGGGGTGGAGGAGGGCCCCTCCTTCCCAGCCCACTCCTGCCCTGCAGGCTGCCTTGTGGACGTCGTCCTGACATGGTGGGCTTTCCTTCAGTGGACGCTGAAAAAATTGATGATGATGAGGAAAACCCAGAGACGCGCCGAAGACTTCGCCTCCCTCTTTACAGACGTCCCATCAAAGGAGTGGGAAAGTCCCTGGATGAATATCTGTCTTCAGGTCCCTGTCCATCCTTTAGCAGCCAAGAATGACCCCTTTGTTTTGTCAAAAGATGGAGACGTGAGTCACCACCCTTGCGCTGTCACAGAAATCGTGCTCCTTTCCAGATGTCCCTTCCCGTCTTGCCTACGGCTGGGAAACCCATGTCCCAGAGCCGACCCTGGTGAAGTCTCCCAGTGGTGCCCCCAAACCTCAGCACCTCACCCTGGGGTGGCACAGGTCTTGCAAATAGAAAGGGGAGGCTGGTGTCACCGGACAGAGCTGCACACGAGGAGGGGAACTCTGCGCCTTAGGACCCCTCTGCCTGCACTTACAACCCAGAGGTCGGGGGGACCCGGGAGTTGCAGGCTGCCCGCAACAGGGAGAAGACACGGCCGAAGCTCTACCCCCGTTCATCATTGTTCGTAGTTTGTTTTAAAAAGGTCTTTCCCCCAAGCTCACCTCTTTCACTATTGATCATCTTGTTTAAGAAAAGAAAAATTGTGGTCTTATTACACAGTAGGGTGACTATAGCAAATCACCATGTAGTTCAGAAAGCTAGAAGAAAGGAATTTGAATGTTTTCACCACCAAGAAAGAAAAGGTGACTATTTAAGGAGAGAGAGGTATTAATCTGATTCAACCATTACACAGGGTAGACAGGCACCAAAACACCACGTGGCACTCCACACACCAAAAAAAAAAAAAAAAGACACGTTTTATGTCTGTATTTATCAGTTAAAAAATAAATGTGTAAAAAAAAAAAAAGGGTGAAGCGGGTGGTGTGCCAATTCCATCTCAATAAAGTTGTAAACTGTGGCTTAAAGTCTGTCCCGTGTGGGTTGCAGCTGAAGCCCAGGAGAACGCACCCAGAGGAAGTCCCCATCGGGCCCTGCAGAGTAGCGAGAAAAGAAAGCAAGACAGGGGACCTTTTAGGGACAATAATGACGGGGACCTGGTACCTGTTCTGCACCTGTCCTCCAACAGGAAATCGCGACCTTGATTTATTTCTCATCTCACAGGCACCAGCCTTCCTTTATCGAGAGCTCTCTCTCCCTCGGGCCCGGGCGCCAGGGCTCATTGGAGAAATCACTGAGGCCAGTGCATGACGGGCAGGAGGCGGGCCCCCTGGGCAGCAGGGGTCTGTGGCCAGCTTCTCCAGGCTCAGAAGCCCCATTCTGCCAGACGGAAGCTCTGCGCCAGGGCAGAGAAGCCCCCGGGACGGCTGATCAGCCAATTTGCTTTGGGGATTGGCTCTGAGAAGGACAGAGGGACAATACAGCACCTCAACAGTTCTGACAGAAGGACCCCGAGTGGCAAGACTGGCCTGTGACACACACCAAGTCCTCCTTTCCGACCAGCCGGAGGGGCCTGCTCCCCACGGCCTCCTCAGAAGCCTGGGCACTCTGCCCCGGGTCCCTCCTCGGCTGCTTTGTGGTTGGCACCGTCCCCACTGTGTTTAGCCAGCTAGGCTTTCTTCGCTCTGCGACTCGTGGCTAGGGGACGAACCCTGCTGGCCTCCCGAGGAGAACCAGGGCAGCGGGCGCCACCCCTCAGTGAAAGAGCGCAAACGTCTCGGTTTGGTGACAAAAGCAGAAATCATCCTGGAGGGACCCTCATCGGGACAGCCACGTGTGCCCCGCCACGAAACTGAGCACACTGTCTTCAGTTTCCACACTGAATTTCTGCCCTTGGTCACCAGCCGGGTGCCCCGCGAAACCGCGGCTCCTAGAATTGCTGGGTCGTGGGCTTCACTCGGTTGTCAGCCTTTATTTACTTTTTTTTTATCCTCAGAGGGAAAAAAAGGAAAGAAAACCACATCGTCAAAGCGTTTAAAAACACAAACCAAAGGAGAGGGTCTCCCGGCTCTGAGCGGGTACCGTGTCCCCACAAGCACCCCGGACACCCTGGCTCTTCTCCGTCTGTGTCCCCCCAGGGGCTCCAGGTTGGAGTCCAGCTTCTGGAAGCCCAGGGCAGAGACCTCCTCAAACTCGAGTCACCTGGATCTTGGGGAATGTGGCATCCCAAACCCTGCCTGTGCCTCTCATGGGGGTGTGTGGCATCTGGCCAGGGCTGGTAACAGTGACAAGAAAGCTGGCAGAGGTGGCAGGCCCCTGCCATCCACACTAAGCAGAAGTCCTGTTCCACTCTGTGGCATGAAAGGCACGTCCTCGCTCTGCTGCTGGGAGTGTGGGCCTCAGCACGGGCAGCGCGGGCCTCAGCGTCAGTTTCCACTGGGGGTCAGGGCCATCAGGACGGGGGGCCAGGGCTGGGGAGGCCAGGGCTGGGGCTGGCACCCTGCTCAGCACGAGCTCCGCTCAGGGCCGGCTCTGCTGAGGACCCGCTGAACGGGCTCACCAGTGGCTGGGAGCAGGAACTGACCTCGCACATGGGATTCCACACCAACCAGCACGGCCACCACGGGACCAAGGAGGTGAACAATGACCCCACACACCAAGGTGCCATCCTGGGCCCACCATGTGACAACCCTCAGTTGCAAATACACCCCTCCTCCTCCTCCAAGAGAAGGAGCCAATAACAGGGTGGCCAGGTGGGTGGTCACAGCTCAGGGAAGGATCACAGACACCTGGGGGCCCAGCCACGGTTCCTGCCTCCACTGCTATTCGAGTCACGGCCACCACCCCCACCAGCCCACAGAGTCCTCCCTTGGGCCTTGGTGACCTCCCTGACAGACGCTCAGCCCACCCTGTCTCTCCAGCACCGAGCTCCCTGCCTGGTGCACCCTGGGCCTCCTGCTCCCTGCCTGGTGCACCCTGGGCCTCCTGCTCCCTGCCTGGTGCACCCTGGGCCTCCTGCTCCCTGCCTGGAGCACCCTGGGCCTCCTGCTCCCTGCCTGGAGCACCCTGGGCCTCCTGCTCCCTGCCTGGTGCACCCTGGGCCTCCTGCTCCCTGCCTGGAGCACCCTGGGCCTCCTGCTCCCTGCCTGGTGCACCCTGGGCCTCCTGCTCCCTGCCTGGAGCACCCTGGGCCTCCTGCTCCCTGCCTTGAGCACCCTAACCCTCCTGCTCCCTGCCTGGAGCACCCTGGGCCTCCTGCTCCCTGCCTGGAGCACCCTGGGCCTCCTGCTCCCTGCCTGGAGCACCCTGGGCCTCCTGCTCCCTGCTTGGAGCACCCTGGGCCTACTGTTCCCTGCCTGGAGCACCCTGGGCCTCCTGCTCCCTGCCTGGTGCACCCTGGGCCTCCTCAGTGAATATTCTACGACTCTTGCTTTTCAAGAAATCTCTCTCTTCGTCCCAGCCTCCCACCCCGAGGCCTCCTCAGGCAAGGAGGAGGCTGCCTTCAGGATCCGGGACTCGGCCTCTGCCAAGGGTAGGAAACCTCTGGGCCCGGAGAAGCTCCCCAGTGAGGCCATGGTTGAGCCGGGGCTGGGCCTTCTCAGACCCACCTGTGCACTACCGAATGCCCACCCTCTCTCCTCCACCCACACCATTCCATTCCGAGCAGCCGCGTGCCCCGCAGGGAAGCCTTTCATGCCAACACTGACTCGAGTGGAGATCTTCTCAAAAATGGCTCCTTCAGCCCATTGCCTTGGAAGAAAGCAGAGAAGCAGCACGTTGCAAAGATCGTCCATCCGTGTGTGACCTCTGCACCTTGACAGTCACAGCAAGTCTGGCGCACCTAACCCAGCCCTCTGCTGAGAAGCCTCACGGGCAGAGACCAAGAGAAACGCCAGGCACCCTCACCAAGATGGCGCCAGGTGCGTGGGAAGGAACCGTGGCATCTGGCCGAGGACTCAGCTGGGCTCTTCTAGAAGGGTCTTGCCTGGTAAAACAGAGGCCTGAGGGCCCAAGGGGAGGTGGGTGGGGAATGGGGTTCAAGGACAAGGAGCTGGCTCCTCAAGCTGGCCACCGTCAGATCTGTGGCTGAACCTGGTTTCTGCCCACGGCCACAGGCCGTAGTCACTGCAGAGGTGCGCACCAGTGCGCCCACCCCCCATGCCCAGAGGCCCAGGGACTTTAAAACACACCCAGTAGCACCCGTCGCCCGCCACACAGATGCAGAAATGATTGGCAAGAGGAATTATGTGATACGTATTTTAGGAACCCACACCCCGGGGTCAGGGTCTGGGTGCGACCCCTCCGCAGTATCTCAGCATTGATAGGCCAGCCCAGACTGGGCGCTGGGAACTGCGCTCAGGCAGCAGAGAAAGAAGGAGCGCAGGGGGAGAGCTTGCCTTCCCTTTCCTGGGCAAAGCCACCGGCAGGCTGCAGGGTCCCTCTGGCTCTGAAAGGGCACGGCCAGGAGCGTCCCATGGACCCCCTCCCCATGCCTGCTCCGTCTCCCAGAACCAAACAGCACCACCTTTCCCTTAGGCCACCACCCTGTCACCGTCCCCCGTCCTCCAAACCCACCGTGGCCTGAGACCCGCGGAGGGGTTGCACACAGCCTCCCGACCCAGAGGTTGACAGTGCAGCCGTGTGTGTGTGTGTGTGTGTGTGTGTGTGTGTGTGTGTGTGTGTGTGTGTGTGTGATGCAGACCTCCTCAGGCCAGGCTGAGGGCAGGGCAGGGCATGTTTGGGGACAGGCCGAGCTCATTAGTGGCGGCTGATAAGTGTTCCCCCAGGGGACTTGGCAGACTGTCCCCTCCCTGTTCTGCTTGGCCTGCAGGGCAGGGCCAGCCAGGGTCACCAGGAGGGTCAGGGGGACCACCCAGGGCTTTGCAGTTTTTTTGCCAAGTCAGAGATCTGGCCCACCCCCACTCAGAGGCCATCAGGGAGCTCCTCGCCTGCCCCAGGAGGGGACAGAATCCCCGGAGTCTCTCCACAGCTGCAAAGCCAACGCTGTTCTTCTACTGTTTGCTTCTTACCGCATTCTGATTTTCTTCACGTGGACTGATTTATTCAGGGAGGGTTAATTGTTAAACTTCAGGTCTTTTTGGGTTTTGGGGGGGAGTACTGGGGATTGAACCCAGAAGTGCTTAAACACTGAGCCACATCCCCAGACCTTTTTATATTTTAAGATTTTATTTTTGTGTTTTAAGTTGCTTAGAGCCTCACTAAGTTGCTGAGGCTGGCTCTGATCCTCCTGCCTCAGCCTCCCGAGGCACGGGGATGACAGGCGTGCGCCACCCTGTGTCTTTTTATTTTTTAAAGAACAAATAGCAAAAATCCTTTTTTGAAACACATTTTAAAGCAATTCATGTATATTGTAAAAAAACTAAAAATAAGTTGCAGAATAAAGGACAGTGGGGAGCCAGAGTGAAAAGGAGGGGAGAGAGGAAGAGAAGGGGGGAGAGTGTGGGGGAGGGGAGGAGAGAAGGAGGACCCAGCACAGACAGGCGCTCCATTCAGACAGAGCCGGGAAGAAGTCACGGCCTCCTTTTTCAATCAAATATTTATTCTGTGGAGTGTTTAAAAAGCATCTGCAGAAATCACAAGACCCCCAGACTGAGTCTTCTACAGAGAACCGTCCTTTCTGGTTGGGAATCGTCTTTACTTTGTTACATGTGATACACACACACCCACACACACACACACCAGTGAGGACCACCCGACAGGCACATTTCCCCACAGCGGCACAGCACTGGTACCAACAGCCCCGGGTCTGGGAGCGGAAGATTCAGTGGACCTGCCCCTGGGGAAGGGTTAAGGCAGATCACTGTGCAGAGCCAGGAAGACCAACCCAAGACCTGGAGAAACACTGGAGTCCTCTGCTAAGGAAACCATCTCTGCCCGCAGGGGAAGGACCAGTCCAAAGGGGCGGGGGTGGCGGAGGACATCTTGTGGGGCCCTTTTAACAAATACAGTTTTAATGGAAAGGGTATCAAGATGAGTGACAATTTTGTGATTTGGAAAGTCAAAAGATGGTTTTTAAAAATAATTTTCTGTATGAATTCTTAGCTGTGATTCCATAAACAATATCTCACGGTAATAAAGAGGTTTTTGTGGGAACACAGACTGTCACCTTTGGGAATCCATGGTCCTAAGATGACCAATGCCCAAATTCGGGCACAGAAATGGTCAAGGGCCACCTGAGTGTCCAGCAGCTCTTGATCCAGTGGAGGTCTGCCAGTGCTGGGGACTCAGTCTCCCTGATGAGTCGGTGCATGGAAAATACTTTAAAAACCTACCCCTGCCCCTCGGGCCAGCAGCCCGACCCGGCCAAGTGCTCCATCTCCGACAGACAATCTCCCTGTTCCTGAGCTTTCCATGGGACCTCCTTTCCAACATCCGGGGAACTGGCATTCAGGATTTTTTTTTTCTTTCTGATAAGCCCATTTCACACTCTGATGAACACTCCCATTCAGAAGTTTATTTCTTTTTCTTTTCTGTAGCCAGGATTGAACCCAGGGGCGTCTCACCACTGAGCCACATCCCCAGCCCTTTTTAGTTAGAGACAGGGTCTTGCTAAGTTGCTCAGGACTTCACTAAGTTGCTGAGGCTGGTTTTGTGCTTGTGATCCTCCTACCTCAGCCTCCTGAGCTGCTGGGATGACAGGCATGTGCGGCGGCGCCCAGTAGGAGGTTTATTTTTAACCCCACATTCCACAGCCTCCTCCCTGGTTTGGCGGGTCCGTCTGGCCGCCCTCCTTCATGCCAAATGCCCCAGGTATCAGCAACCTCCCCACCGAGGAGTTAGGATCTTTCTCCTGCCTAAGTTGCTCTACTTATTTGATTCTTGGGAGCCTTCTAGCCACCAAACTGCTCCCGGTGACTTCTAGTTCAGCATTCGCCACTCAACGTGTGTGGTTCATTTCAGAAGGAGCTTAGAATCAGGAAACTATGTCTCAGATTAGGGGAAACACACTTCAGCCTGAAATTTCCAATCAGCCGAGTGACAAAACCAACCGCAGGTATGGCCCGGAGGATAGTGATCTGAAAGGGGCACAGAGCCCTGCTGTGCCATCTCCAGTTATCTCTGATCCAGGGGTACTGTCGTTCCTGTGCATTTTTCTGCCGGGTACCACCGGGCTGTGGGCGGGACGGAGCCTCTGGTTTTCCCAGCAAGTTGCTCTGTAGAAAGTGAAAGGTGAGCGGGCCCTTGAGTTCTGACGCTGCCTCATTTGGAAAGGAAAAGTATGCCGTGCCTCTTGTTCACAGAACAGCCCGTCTTCACCCAGCAGGTCCCTTGTGGTCCCCCACGCAGGTGATTTCTTCATTTTACTCCACCTTCTTGCAAAGCCATCAATGCCGCTACCAGGCACAAATGTGTGACGACAAAACCTCACACGGGTACGTGGTGTTGGCTGCCAGGAAGTCGGTGCATGGGGACAACAGCTAAGGGGAATTAAACAGAATCAGTGTTCCTTCCACCGAGGTGGGGTTTCCAAAAAAAGGTCAAATGTGGCTCATAACCTTGCTTGATGCATAGTACAGTCAAAAATAAAGGCCCACCTTAGAAAAGGCCTAGGAAGTGGTGCTCCAAGGTCACGGAGTGCTTATCAAAAGTGGTTGCAGGAGGTTTTAGCTCCAGAGCCGAGAGAACCCACTTATGAAAACCATAGGGATCGTTTTCACAGAGCAAAATGATGCTCTTCAGATGACGCTAGATAAAAAGGGGTTTTGAATGTACATTGTGAAAGCGTGGGTTAGGCCCTGCCCCGTTCAAAGCTCCCAAAAAGCGATGCTGTCACCCCACCCTGGAAAGGCTTGCTGTCTACCCGAGGAGCCAGTGGGCTGCACACTGAATTCCCTGTGGAAGGCAGGGCTCCCCCCTCATGCATCTGAGGGGCCACGGGGCCCTGTGTCACCAGCTCCCGAGAAGGAGTCTTCCCTGGAGACACACAGTAACTCAGGAACCCTCCAGATTAAAGGATCCGGAGGTCCCTGCTGCAGTCTCTATCATGAAGCTAATCTAATCTAATCAGTGGCACGTTTACTCAGAGAACAAATGGCCACTTTGCAGGGCGGGGTGCAGCACAGGGCAAGCACAGAAATCTAGGCTGAGCTCCTGCCCTCGGGGCTCCTGTCGCTCAGGAAGCAGGGGCTCTCTCTGGCCCCAGTTTCCCCACCTGCAAATGTTGTGAAAGGTGCTCTTGAGATTGTTTTTAGCTCCTCTATAATTTCTGGCTATCCCATCTAGCTTCTCTCACTTCATGAAACACCGTGGTTTGAATGCCCAATTCCCATGCATTTTCTATGCTAAAATATGCATAAAAAGTTTAACACGTTAACCATTTTTCAGAGTGCACTTTAGGGGCAGGAGGTATACCTCCTGGTGCGATCATCACCCCACCCAGAAGCTCTGTGCCCATCAGACACCAGCTCCCGTCTCCCCCACCCCTGCCACCTCCAGCTTAATTTCTTCTACTGTGGATTCGAGTACTGCAGGCACCTCATCTAAGCATTGTCATGAAAATTGGTTTGGGTACCAGGTATTGAAGCCGGTGATGCTTAACCACTGAGCCACACTCCCAGCTTGTTTTTTTATTTTTATTTTTAATTTTTTTTTTCTTTTGAGACTGAGTCTCACTGAGTAGCTTAGGGCCTCCCTAATGAAATATAAATTTTTTTTTAACCTTCATAAATACCTCCAACATCCTAGGCACCTGGCAGGGGCATCGTTGATTTGCTCTCTCCAAAGTCATTGGCACCAGTGAAAAGCTTTCAGATATGAAAAATGGAAGTGGGGCCCCGAACATCTCATTCACATAAAGCAAACGTGAAGGCTGTCACCCGGCGAGAACTGCCGGGATGCAAAAGCTATTTTGGTTCGGTAAATGACACACTTTTAAAACTGATATTTTGAAAGTCATTTCAGAAGTAAAACAGGCTAAGCTGCTCGCTCCCGGCCCCTGTGGCTCTCCGCACGCCACCCCCCTCTCACCGCCACAGAACTGCGGGGACAATAGGAAGTGCCCGGGGAAGCCCGCATCAGCCGGGGGACTGCCAGCAGACAACACGCATCCTCCCGAAGAGAGGGCCACCGAAGTCCTCCCAGGGATTTAAGACCCCTAATGGAACCCACAAAACTGGGGGGAAGAAGCTTTCCTTGTTGACAGAGGGCCAAGCTCTCGTCTTAAAACCCCTCTGTAGACATCAGACACCGTTGATAAGGACAGCATCTGTCACTTGGTTTGTACAGTAAGGGCCTTGCTGATCTTTTCAATTTGGACGCGACAGGATGAGGTGCGACATCACCAGAAAAGTCCGCGTCCCGGGCAGGCCGATGGGGTGTGCAGATCTGCTAAGTGAGCCTCTCTGCCAGGCCCATGTAAGAGCCAGCCCGTGTGAGCTGTGGACACCAGACAATAGGGATGAATGCAGAGACAAAAAGAACAACTGGTTCAGAAAATGAATTGTTAGTTTAAGAGCATGGCTTGCTATGTCATACAGAAGTAGAGAAGCAACATTTCTCACTTGAAATGTACTTCTAAGTCCTGTTTATCTAAGATCTGAGAAAGATCCATCCACAGAAACTCAACCTTCTCAGAGAAATGACAAGAAAGGCAGATGCTTCATTTCTCCTTCAGAGTTGGGCGATGTCCACTCACTTTCATGCCTGAACCTTCTCTTGGGGGGTTATTACCCACTTGACATCAAACAGAAACTGAGGTTGATCAACTAATAACTACTTCTGCTTGAAAAAGCCTTGGATGGTTTGCTTATAGGTGCCTAATTAAATAAACAATATAGAGAGACATATAAAAATGTAAAACATGACAACCACCAAGATTCATTAGGAGGCTTCTTAAGAAACAGAGAGGAAACATCGCAGAGAAAAGCAAAGTCTTGACTTGGCCTGATTAGTTGTAGGTTCTCTTTATTACTTGGACGCAGAATTTGGAAGGCGACCGTATTTTGTACAGTTTACTGAAGAGAATGACTCTGAGCGGACAATCCAACAGGAAACACTAAAACTACACCACCGCTACTGTCCCTCTACATTGGACCAAAGCAAACCGGCTCCTGTGCCTTTGAGGCAAAGGTGAGACGGCGATGGCAAGCCTGCAGCCCGCTCCAGAACCCCCGCATCCCGGGACGGTGAAATGCACGCATCATCGGCCGGGTACCGAGCAGGGAGTGATCACTCCCCGGAGAGAAAACACCGTCAACGTGGGTGTAAAGGCTGGCAGAACGACCTCGAGTGGCGTTTCAGACAGACCAAACCTGTGACGACCCTTCTAAAATACAAAATGTCAAAACTGCAAAGATGCTGATTGGCCTGAGAGCACTGAAGTTTTGAAACGACCGGCACAGCCCCTGCCGTGGGAACCCCTGCAGTTCTCGAGAGGACGCCCAGGGCCCGGCGCCTTCCTGCTCCGTCCGTCACATCTTTAGTAATAACATCCAAACTTTCAGGTCCCGATGGCAGGGCCAGGGGGTGACTTTCACAGGACTCTGGGGTGCGGGTTTTATCTCACGCCCCTTCCGGGCACCAAGTATCCTAGCTGGGTGGGGTGGGCACGTTCTGGAACCACCACTCACGGCTTCCTGCTGGCCCAGCTCACATCTGAGTTCCCTAAAGCCACAGCGGGGGAAGGACAGTGGTCTGAAAGGTCTACGGGGAAACCAGAGTGGGTGTTGTAGGTCCCTGGGCATCTGTGGGTGAGCGTAGCCTTGGCTAATGAGTAAGACTGAGATCAGTGAAAAGGCTCAGCTTTAAAGAGAAAAGTCACCTCTCTGCTGTGTCACCACGGGGCCCGGCCGGCTAAGAGTCTTCCATGATACGCAAAAACTGGGCTCGAATTCAAGAAGTGGCCCAGGGTCCCTGCAGAATATTGAAGCCTGACTCGACTTTGGGGTTCCCTGTAAATATCTGGGGTGCACAGACACGGCAGGGAGCTGGTCTAAGAAGCACTGAGACACTTGGATTGCTGGGACAGTCTACTTAGTGCTGGGGACTGACTTAGGTGGGTAAAGCTCCTGACCCTGAACAGAAAGTGAAATGTCAAAAATAGTTCCTGAGAGTGCTGCCCATCTGCACAGCTGACCCCAGGATGTGCCCTGTGCTCAGGAGACACGCTGGTGACTTCAAGAACGCGGGCCACGGTGCCAGATCCCTCAGGAGCTGACCACACCGGGGACTCTGGCTTCTTCCCAGCCGTGCCACAAAAGGCCCCTTAAACCTAAGGCCCCTGGAAGCCCTCCCCGTTCTGGAACCTTCCCCAGAGACAGGGCGAATGTGGCCACACTCACACCTGGTCTCATCCTTCCCCCAAAGACCTGAACCCAGAACAGATCCCTGGGCTGTGTAAGCAGTGGCCACCGAGGACGAGTGGGTCTGCCCTCCTCCAGGGGCAGGGTCACAGGGGAGTGTCTCCTCTCTCTCTGCTTTTGGACATGAACAGAGCTGAGCCTCCTGGTGAGCTCTGTCTTCTGATCTGGGGACCAGGATCCGTGCACCGTCTCTGCCATCTTCCTTTCACCCCCTCACCTGTCTCCCACCCTGTCTCCGGCCTTTCCCGGTTTTAACAATGGGCTTTCCTTAGCACTCACAGAAAGCAAAGGGACAGCAGGCCAGGCCTGGACATCGGCTCAGCCTGTCCAGGTGCCCAAAGTAGGCCCTGTCTAAGGAGCAGAGGTCCTGGAGCTAGAGGCCTGGCAGCAGTGATGGGAGGAGCGGTGACAGAACCTCCCAGCAGCTCCGGGGTGCTCTGAGATCCCTCCCAGCAGCCTGCCTGGCAGTCACCACAGGAAGCCCAAGGACAGGCAAAAGGCTAAGGTCTGAGATTCAGGCCTAGTTCTGCAGAGGGGGGAGCCAGTGCGACCTTCCCGGGGACTCGGGAGCTCAGCTCTCCCAGGGCCCATTCTTGGCCTCTAGAGGCAGCTCCTGGAGGCCAGTCTCTAAGCCTGCAGATCACACTGGCTGGCCAGGCCAGGTGTGCTGGGTTGCTACGGACAGGGGCAGAGGGCTCTTTGCAAGAGTTTCTGTCCTTGCCCATAAGCTTGTAGTAGATCATGAAACCGAATCAGTATCACTATGGTTACAAAAAGTCACTTAAAAAAAAATAACACCCCAGATTTTCTTAATTTGTTCAAATGACAAATTAAATGGCTAATTAAGTGCCCTAAAGATAAACAAAAGGTCACATATTCCTATTAAATTGTTCCTGGTTCTCTCTCTTAAACACACATACACACACTCACACACACACACACTCACACACACACACACACACTTTCAAGGGAAACACAATATTCTTAGGTACTCAACATGAGGAGTAAAGAAGCAAAAGATATTTTCTATAGGATGGCTTTGGTTTTTCACCTCCTTGAAATTCTACAACCTAGTTCAGGACAAATAAAGAGGACAGGGCAGAGAAGCCCAAGCGGCTGCCTACAGTCCCCTGGAGGCCGTGGCCTGCACAGCACCCGGGCGACCCGGGACTTGGTTTCTTTATTCCCAGCGCCACCTACAGGGACTGCCGTGAACAGGCCGGGGCGGCGAGGCCCAGGGAGCCTTGTAAGAAAAACAAGGTTGGAACAATTGCCCCAAGTTTTTTTCAACTTCCTGTTTATTAGTGTTTTATCTGAGAGCAGAACAAAAGTCTGCCTAAATGGGGGGGTGGGTGCCAAATGAAGGTGCACGCACACACTGCCCGGGACAGCACCCTTCACCTGGCCTCTGAACCCTTCTGAAGGTAGAGGTGAGGAGGAGAGAAACGGGAGGAATTCGCAAACTTATGAAAATCACATATTCATTCTAAATTTGGGGGAAAAAAAAAGAAAGGGGCTTGTTCTCCCCGCAACTGTCGGATCATTTCCATTTCTACGTTGCAGAAGGCCACATTCCATCAGCAAGAAAGAACAATTTACGAGAAATCCCCCTGAACACAGCCCACGGAAATGTCCTGGGGGGGCTGCTGATGGGCGTGGCTGGGCCAGAGGAGGATGAGGAGCGCGGGCCAGGCCAGGGTGTCCTTTGAGCTTCCTGGGCTCTGAGGGGGACAAAGGACCCGAGACGCCTGCTTTTTCTCTCCCAGGAGCAGAGACCCTGCTGGGTCCTTCCAGGTGAGACGAGAGGCCGAGAGGCCGAAGGGGACTGCGGGGACTTCTGCCCTTCTTCCTTAGCTGCCTGCCACCTTTTCCTCTGGGCTCCTCCCTGATGACATCCAACAGGAGTTGATGGCCATGGGATCCCGGGCCTGGGAAGCCACAGACGATCCTGAAAACAGCCTGGAATGTGTGATCAAAGTCCTGGGACATTTCCACGTTCCATGGGGTCCTTTCTCTTTTATGTCCCTTGTTCTCAACACCACCAGGTCCCCTTTATTTATGAACATCATGTTTCCGCAATTCCAGAAAGATATTAGAAATCGGAGGTTATCAACTCAGGAGACTGCCAGGACCTTTCCGAGGTCCCCAGGAATCAGGAGTTGACCATGGCCTCTCCGTGTCTCCAATGATGTCAGTGCACGTGTAAGAGTGACCTTGGTGGGTGACAGTGAGAGAGGACCTGGGTGGGCTGACTCCCAAGGAGAATTCCAATTTCCTGCCCCAGACAAGGTCTCCCTGGCTTGCCTAGCTGCGCCTGAGCCCAGCTCCCTGTTCACAAGACAAGGGGAGGAATAAACGAGAGGCCACCCAGCGTCCACAAGAGCAAGAGGGCACTTCAGAGGCACACATCGGAACTGAAATGTGGATTTATAGAGACCAGATGGCAAATTGCACCTTTTTTTTAATAACTGAGAGTACTAAGGGACTAAAAGTGACCTGAACCATCCCAACACTGAAGGTCGCCAAGTGACACCGCGTCCTTCATCTGTGGCGGTCATGGAGAACTCGCTGGGTGTTGCCTTGAACTTGGGAGACCAAGAAATGTGGCGTGGCTTGTTTTCTCCCAGTCTTCTTGGCCCACCTGCCAGTACCCAAGCCTAGGAAGGGGACCCTCGTGACGAGGACAGCCCTGTGCCCTGCTTGACCGGCGAGCAGAGGTGCACCCAAGCTATCCTCTCCTGCCTCAGCTCTTTGGCCACAGAGTTGACAGCACAGTAGCACCTGGAAGGCGTTTCTGAAGCTCATCGGCTCCAATAGAATGATCCAGAAAGACCAGCCTCCAACGTAGGCTTCACGGGAGGTCGGGGTGGAGGCCTGGAGTGCAAGAGTCCTCCTCAGACACAGAGGACGTCCTCACACATCCCAGAGGGAGTGAGGCGTTGGGAACAGGGACCTGAGGGGCTGAGGGACAAGTCACCAGGGCAGGTGGCCCTGGAATGGGAGCTGCCTTGCCCTCCCACCTGCTGGGTGGGGGAATACGGGTGGTCAGTGGAAGGGGACCGAGGCCCCTCTTCCAGACAGCTTCCAAAGGCCCTGTGTGCCAGGTGAACAGCAGGTGGCTACTTGCCAGCCAAGAGAGGGCTGCTGTGCACGTCCGTGAGCTGGAATTTAGTGGGTCACTTATGTCCTTGAGTACGAGCTAGTGGACACCTACAGCTCACCTCCCTGGCATCCCGTCAGCCACCCCCAGGAGAGGACAGAAGTCAGGAAAATCAGTCAGGCCACTATGGCCCTCCCCACCCTGCTCTAGGCCCCAGGAGGGGCACCCGACCTCAGCTGGCCCAGCTGGACGGACCCTCAGCACTTCAGCAGGGCAAAGACCGACGCCCTTTTCTGCTGGATTGGGACATGAGGTCACCATGGCAGCCACCTTGAGACCACGAGAAGCGAGTCTGCCGAAGAACAAGTCACATCTAGACACCAAGCCAGGACAGGCCGAGGGGAAAGCTGAGGCTACCCGTGTCACCTGGGCCGTCTCTGTGTCCCCTGTTCCTAGATTGTTCACTGACAGGAGATGGCAAAGTCTGGACTTGGCTTCAGCCACTTGGGGGAGGGTGACACTTGTAGCACAAAGACTCCTGATTCAATCAGACCTGCCTCTGCAGTCAGATGCCACCCACCGCCTGCCACAGGAGAGGACTCTTCCTTCAAAGAGTCCCTCGGCCGGCCGGCCCACCTTACCAAAGATCGGGACCCGTGCCCGCAGTTATCAAGGCAGTTAGAATAGAAGCTAAAGCATCCAGATAAAAGCGAAAGCCAGATTAAACGGTCCTTTAAAAGACCAGCCAGGTGCCTAGCGCAGGCCTGCCATCCCAGTGACCCAGGAGGCTGAGGCAGGAGGATGGTGAGTTCAAAGCCAGCAACTCAGTGAGGCCCTGAGCAGCTCAGCCAGACCCTGATGCTCAGTAAGGTACAGAGAGGGCTGGGCCAAGGCCGGCCTTGCTGACGGTGGAATCTGACCGAGCAGGGCACACGTGGGGGAGCTTGCCATAGTCCCCTGTTCTGGTTTCCCACAGACTCAGAACAACTCAGCACGACAGGGGCTTCGGCAAGATGCTCACACAGAAAGGCTCAGAGGAAAAGGAAACAGGAATCCGACTCCAACCAGAGCACGCCTCTTGAAACAGGCGTCCTCCACCCCAGAAAACTCCCATCGGCTGTGCAGAGCGTGGAGGGCCCGGGCGGAATTCGACGTCTGGCCTGGGCTGACCTGGCCCTCGCTCACGCAGCGCAGCGATGGAGCCAAACCGAAAAGCCCGCGTCACGGAGCGTAGAATGTGAAACTGGGTCCACCCAGCCCAGGGCCAGCAGGGGCCCCCAGCCCCCCATTTCCAGTGGAGATGAGATGGCGCCCAGCAAGCCCACCGCTGCCTGGTGGCCACCTAGGTCCCCGGGGGGAGCTGCCTGGGGAAGATCACACTCGGCCTCTCCTCGTGTCCCCAGGAGAGCTCTAGCTGGTCACGGCTTCTGGCTGAAAGTCTCCATCTGATCCAGGGACACACCTGGTCCCCCTAAAATCACGCTGCCCCGTGGAAATCCACGGGTGTGGACTCTGACTTCTGAGCGGGGGCTCCGCAGGTCTCGCTTTACATGGGAGGGCACTGGTCTCTGTCCACTGAGAGAGGACCTTGGTGGGCTGACTCCCAAGGAGAATTCCAATCTCCTAGAGACGTCTGTGGCTGGGTCCCCACCTTGGGGCTGCGACCGTCCCTTCCTCAGAAGCAGAGAGCGCACCTTGGTCAGGCAGCCCACAGAGGCCAGGGCCAGGGATCTCGGGCCTGGAGGGAGGTCTGGGGTCAGCTGGGGCAGGCGGCTTCACCCTGGGCCTCTGTCCTTGGCTGTGGGTGGCCCCCGCTTGCTGTGTCCTCTCACGGTCTTCGCCTCGTCTATGGCCCCGTGATGTCCTCCTAGGAGGACACAGGTGGCAAAGTCACCCGCGTGACTTTGCTTTCTATGAATCTCCCTTTCCCAGGCCTGATGTCCAAACGCAGTCCCCGCCTGGGGCCCGGGGTCAGGCCCCACCTTGTGAGTCTGGGGGGACACACTCCGCCCACAGCCAGCACCAGCGAGTTGCCACGGTGCAGGGAGCAGGGACGGCTGGCCTGGCCTCCGCTCTGAGCAGGAGACCCACCTTCACCAAGGACAGCGCTCGCTCCTCGCCCGCCCTGTCCCGACGCCGCCTGTCCCTCTCCGTCGAAGTTTTTCAGGTGTCCCCACGTCCTTCCCCTGCAGGCCCCTGACAGCTGGCCTTGTGTGGTGGTTTGGATGTGAGGTGTCCCCCAAAATCTCCCATGTGAGACCATGCAAGGAGGCCCAGGGGACAGGTGACCAGGTTCTGAGAGCCTTGACCACTCGGCAGAGTGACCAGCGACGGGATTTAGCGGGCGGATGGCAAGCGAGTGGGCTGTGGCAGGAGGAGGTGGTCCCTGGGCCGAGCCTTTAGGGTGTGTATCTGTCCCTGGTGAGCAGAGCTCTCTCTGCCTCCTGGTGCCACGTCCTGAGCTGCTCTCCTCCTAAGCTGCCCCTCTGCCATGAAGTCCTGCCTCACCTCGGGCCCAGAGCCGAGGAGCTGGCCATCCATGGACTGAGACCTTGAAACTATGGGCCACAAGTTCACTTTTCCTCCTCTGCGTTGTTCTTGTCCAGTCTTTTGGTCAGAGTGGCAAACAAGCTGACCAGGCCACCCTCCTCCCACTGCCGAGCCCTCTGCCTCACCCTGCTTAGTCACCGGGACCTGCTGGGGACAGAGCCCAGGGTCCAGGGCCAGGCTGGCAGCGGGAGGTGCCCAGCCAGCCTCCTGTCCTCGTGGGAGAAGATGCAGCCTCCTCTTGGCCTCTGACCGGTCAAAGCTGCTGAGGGCCTTGGGGCGTCTCCCAGGCCTTTCTCTCCTCACACTGCGCATGGGGCGCTCTCGGCCACCAGCAGGAGAGGCCCCGGCCAGCGTTTCTCGTGACCCCTCTTCCAAGTCTCCTGTTCTCACTGTCTGCCCAGTGTCTTGGTATGAGCAGTGCCCGACCTGGGCACGGGGGCCAGAAACGGCCAGGGCCCTGGAACCTGAGCTCGGCTTTGGGTGTAGACAGATGGCTCGGCTTTACACTTTCCCTCTACTGCCACTAGAAGCAGAGCCATCTTATGTGACCATCCGACCAGGCACCGGCCCTCCCGGGTAGAGCCAGACATTGGCTCTTTGAACACACCTTAGACTCCACAGGCAGCTGACCTCAGCGTCCTCCGTGCCCTCGGCAGACTGTGTTCAGAGTGTGCTCTCGTGACGTGGCAATGAAGACCTTGCATTTTGGGATGGGATCCAATCACCTGGCTTCAAATCTAGGTCCTGCCACCTGTCTGCTATGTGGCCTTGAGCTAGTCACTGAACCTCTCTGTGCCTCCTTTTCCTCCTCTGTCACATAGGGCTCCTGCTGGTACCTCTCTCCCGGATCATGTGAAGATGAAGTAAAACAATTTGCACCACAGCCAGGTCCAGCGCCTGGCACATACCTGGCCCCCGGGAAACGCGGACGTGGAGCTCACCTTGCCTTTCACACTGTGAACTTGCCAAGTCCAGCCTCCTGTTCCGCTCCCTGAGGGCTCAGTGGAGTCTGGGACGTAAGCAGAGCCATCGCTCCTCCTGGGGCCCAAGGCACAGGGACCAGATGATCATGAAGACCTCCAGAGGACCCCAGTGTGGGCACACCTGCAGCCAGCACCAAGCCACCAGGCTGGACGCTCCCCTCCAGCCCAGGCCACGGCCCCCCACACGACCAGGGCACATCACGCCTCACTGCGTGTCACCAAGGAAGGCGCGGGTGGATCTCTGCACGCGGAGGCCTTTGTCTTGATGATGGCAACAGGGCCTCTGTGTCGGGCCACTCATGTGACGGGCCACTCATGTGACGGGCCACTCATGTGACGGGCCACTCATGTGACGGGCCACTCATGTGACGGGCCACTCTTGCTCGAGCCACTGGTTGGCAAGTACTCCCAGGGCTGCCCAGAGGTCCATTTCAGAGCCACCGAGGGGGTCCAGGGAACAGAGGCCCCCAGGAGTGGCTGGAGCTTTTCTGGGAGGAGGACCCCCCTCTGCCCAGCAAGCACTCAGGCTGACAGCTGCCGAGGACAGCAAAAGGCACAAAAGCAACTGGGCGTTACCCCAGCGACTCAGGAGGCTCAGGCAGGAGGATCAAAAGTTTGAGGCCAGCCTCAGCAACTTAGGCCCTAAGAAATTTTTCGAGACCCTGTCTCAAAATGAAAAAGGTCTGGGGATGTGATCAGTGGTAAAGCACCCCGGGTTCAATCCCTAGTAGAAAAAAAAACATGATAAAAATTAAAAATAAATAGATTTCAGGAGCACAGATCCAGGAGGACAGGCGTCCCCGGCACACATGGACCCTGGCCTCCTCCGACCCTCAGGCACCGAGCGCGGGATGCTGTGACTCAGATGACTCCCAGGGGAGGCAGACCATGAGCAGGGGCAGTTCTTTGGAAATGATCTACCCCTGCTTTCGGGTCTCATGTCACCCACGAGACCCAGGGGCAGATCCACACCCCGGTCCCCAGGGAGCCTCTCTGTGACAGCGGGAGCCTGCAGCCAGCCTGGGCCCCAGGTGTGGCCTCTGGTTTCCCAGGTGGCGCCCCCACCCCCGGCCTCGCCATCCCTGCTCCTGTGGGTGGCTGGAGGGCGCCTGCGTTGGTGGGGACGTTCGTGGGCAGCCGCGCTGATGTCAGGAAACAAGGCCCCACCCACGGCAGGTTTCAGTTTCCCCCGACGATGACGAGGACGACTTCCATCCTGCACACGCCTCCCTGCGCCCCCCGGGCCTCCCGCCTCATCCCTCATCCCAAGTCCATGGCCTGGGGACAGTGAGGTCTCTGCACCGCAGCTGCTTTAAAAGCCCCAGTGCAAGGACAGACGTCAGCCAGAGAGTCCCCAGAAGGTCAGGAGTGGAGCCCAGAGGGACACCAGCAAGGAGGGAGAGCAGCCCGGGTCCCCTCCTGCTCTTCCAGCAGTCCAAGGGCAGTCAGGCCCCGAGGGTGGACAGACAGCCTCGGCCTGCGACCACAGCCACGTCCAGACTCCTGGGTGTCCCTGGGGTTTAACAAACGTCTGGCTCACACTCAAGGCACCTTCTAGAACCTGAGGTGCGCGTCACTTCACCTGCATTTCGTGTCACTCATTCGCGGTGAATGCAAGTGGCTTGGGGACATCCACTCACCTAAGAAATTCCAGGTCCACAAACAGTGTGGAAAATGGATGGGGCGGGGACACAGGTGCACTGTCCCACACTGTCCCTGGTGGGGCAGGGACACAGGCAGGTCCTCCCACACTGTCCTGTTAAACAACTTACCCAGGGATTTCATCACATGAGTCTTAGACCAGAATGATTCTGTGAATCTGCAATCATGACTATTTATGAAATTCAGAATGATTTTGCATTTTTGCCTAAAATATGTCACAGTTTCAATCAGCAGATACAAAGGAAGAAGCATTTTGGGGAAAGTAATTTCTCTTTTTATTTTTCTTTCTTAGGTACCAGGGGCACTGAACTCGGGGGCACTCACCCACTGAGCCCCATCCCCAGTCCTGTTTTGTATTTTATTTGAAGACAGGGTCTCACTGAGCTGCTTAGTGCCTCGCTTTTGCTGAGGCTGACTCTGAACTTGTGATCCTCCTGCCTCGGCCTCCCGAACTGCTGGGATGACAGGCGGGCGTCACTGCGCCTGGCTGAGAGAGTAATTCCTCTTTCCCTCAAAGACACCCTTCCTTGGCCCCCACTTGTCCCCGGTTTCATTTTCAAGGTGTGTTTGCAGGGTCCACGCAAAGCTCACTGTCGCCATAGAAAACTCAGCACACAAAGAAAACGGAGTCCATGCACTAGCAGGCCTTAGCAGGATCGTACTCAAAGCCGCGGGTGGGAACTTACAAGCCCAGAACTGCAGAGATGCAAGACCCACAGACCCGTGAAGCCCAGGCCGGGGGGGGGGGGGTGTGGAAATTGTGCAGGACACCTGGACATCGACAGGCAGAGCTCTTCTCCATCCTGGTGACCTGCAGCCCAGAGGTCAGAGCCAGCACAGTGAGCGTCTCAGTGCTCAAGGGACTGGGCAGTTTTGGTGTCCAGAAAGAGCTGGAAGGTGGTTCCACGATTCCCGAGACGCAGATCCTCCTTGACGAGGTCCTAAAGTCGATCGCCAGGAGCAAGCCTCAGACGACCTTCCGAGAGGAAGGGTGGGCAGGACGGGCCTCCGCCAGCTGACCCCATGTTCTCGTGGGGTCTCAAGACTGGTAAGTCAGGGAGCTCTCTAGACCCGAGCAAGGCACCGGCTAGGAGGACAAAAAAGACCCCAACTGCACAAGTTTAAAACAGTGGAGGCTCGTCTGAGTCACAGAAACTGAAGGGGAGAGAATCTGTCGAGATTCCATCATTGATAGCAATGGAGCGTGGCCACGGGCTGAGCAGAGCCCTGAGATGTGCTGGTGGCCCTGCAGGGGACAGTGGCCTGTTTCTGCTCTGGGTGGTCACCCCTCACTGGAAACTTCTTATTTCCGTCTAAGATCCACAATTCCAGAAGGAGGGAGGCGGCTGAGAAGGTGCAGGGCAGGGGATCAGACCTAAAGGGACTTGTTAACCATCTAAGGGGACTTGTGAGTGAGGTGGTCCAGGGACTCCGGTCACGGGCGCTTGGCGGGGCTCACCCACGGCAGACAGGCTGCAGCATCCCGCACCAAGAGGTAGGATGTGGACCAGAGGCTGGCAGTGCCCCCCACATAGGCCAGTTCAATGAAAGCTAGAGACCTCCAGCCACCAGGAGGTGGCCGGTCATTACAGAGGACCTCCCGCCCTGGCAGAGCCCAAGAGGACTCGCAGGGCTGGACACCATGGTGGCTGGTCCTCTCCAGCCTTGGGTGAGTGTCAAAAAGGAAAAATCCCTTTGCAAAATGCTACAGCAAGTGCAGAGAAGCTAACAGCAGAGCTGGGGTTTGCTGCCCAGGCGCACGCTGTGCCCAGCTCGGAGCCCAGAGTCACATCCCTCCTTGACCACCATGGAGGCTGCCATCAGCACCTGCTCAGAGGAGGCCGCGCCGTCCAGACAGCCGGTGGGGTTTGCCTTCAGAGTATGCCACAGTGTCCCCCCTGTGACTCCGACACCACAAGGGGCCCCGGGAGAGCCAGGACGTCACTGTCAACCACACAGGAGCGCTGGACACACAGAGCGCGAGTCAGTGGTGGAGACGCAGCTGAGGCCTCATGGAGCTCTGGCCAGCCGCCACGGGGAGGGGACAGGAGGCCCCGGGAGCCCTGGGGAGTCCTGGGAAGGCCCAGCTGAGAGGCGGAGGCAGAATGTTCCAGATGGACCTCGCTCGTTAGAAGGAGGGAATCGTCTCTGTGCTTGGAACCAGGGGAAACCCCCGGCCCACCCCGGTGCCGTCCGGAGTCTCACAGATTTTCACGTGGAAGGTGTCAGTGAGGGCCGCCTTGACCCTTCCCACCAGCCCTGTGTCTGGAATCGCGTGGGCTGGGCCTGGCAGGCTCTCGAGCTCTTTCTGGAATGGCTTAGCGGGCCCACAGCCGTGTCACGGCTGCCAGGTGCAGTGACACATTCTACCAGGCCCAGTGAGCTGGTGGCCTGGGAGCTGGCTGGGTCCAGGCCAAAGCAGTCAGGGCTCCTTTCACCATGGCTCCAGACGGGCTCCCGAGTGGCCCCCAGAGGACTTCCAGCCACCGTCCAGCGTGCCCACTTCAGTGGAAAGATGGGTGGTCCCGAGGGGCTGCGGGGCCCATTGCGTGTTTGCTGAAGTCTCCTTCCCGCTGGAGCTGGGGACCCAGGGAGAGCCAGGGTCCTCTGCCTCTGGGCGCATCGGCCACCACACAGTGCACCGTTCCCCTTCCGAGCCCCAGGCCTCCACCCACCCATCGCCAGGCGGACCCTGCTCCCCCAGGCCACCTGCGCCTCGGTCTAGTCCACATGCCACAGAACCCAGGGCGGGTCACCGTCCCTCCATCTCCAGGCTCGCCCCCCGCAGCCCCTGCAGCACTGCCCCCTCCTGCAGCCCAGGCCATTGGTCACTGCTGTGGGCCCTCTCTGACCCCCTGTGTCTTCATCAGGACCACCCTAGGGTGCTAGGTGTACGCGTGCTGATTGTTTTACTCCCTGACTGACTGCCGGGCAGAGCCAGAGCAGAGAGCCCACTCCAAACGCACGGACTTCTCCTGTTCCTCATGTTACCCAGCCACCACTGGGCGGCCTCCTGAGCGTCCGCCCTCCAGGGGTCCACCCTGGTGGCAGAGCAAACAGGAGTTAGTGGCATGCAGGGCAGAGCCCCCAGCACGTGTCCACAGGTGTGCGCGGACCAGCAACCCCCACGAGGGGTGGGGTGGGCGGGAGGGGTGAGCAGAGGCTGATGGCCTCTTGGGGATGGTCAGGAGGAGCCAATGTGCTCCAAACACCAAGCTTTGGTGGAGGAAGAGATGTTCCCGGTCCGAGACGCAGAACCTGTGACCCCCAGGCCACAGGGCACTTCCAAATGAGCCGCTCCATCCTGATGAGCAACTTCGACTCGCAAACCCATGGGATTCAGGGTGCACAAGTCCATGCAATGAGCAGGGAACTGCACTGGTCCCCACGCCAAGAGGTCTCAGCTAGGTGTGATGTCACCCTGTGTGGGACCATGGCTGCTGGCCAGCAAGGGTAAGCCACCCAGCCAAGCAGCACAGCCTGCCCAGTCCTGGGGTTGGTTCCCAGTAGCCAGAGTCACGAGCCCCGTCACACGCATAGTGTCCCTAGGGACAGCCCAGAAAGGAGCTGGCCTTACTAAAGAGAGCAGGGGTGGCACCTGGCACGCAGGTGTCTCCACCAGTTGGTGGCTGCTCAGCCAACATGCACGTGGGGGACAGGGGAGTCCCCTAGAGATGCTTCGCCGACTCCATCACAGTGCCACCCATCAGCCCCTTAATGCTGGGTGAGAGGAACGTCGCCACCCCTCACACCTTAGACAGAGGCCCACTGTGCCCGTCCACCCTGAGCTCTGGAAAGGTCACTGGGACATTCACGGCCAGGCCACTCTCCACGCTGCACTTCTGCCTGGACTGTGGCTCTCCTGGGCCCTTCCTCCATGTCTGGGGTCCAGGCCTGCTCCTTGCCGGCCACACCATGTGTCCAAGCTGAAAGTGGCCTCTACCAGGCTGCAGGACTCCAGGGTCTTCAGTCTCCTGCCCTCGAGCTGTTCCTCCAAGCCATGTGCTGCTTGTTCCATCGTCAGCCCCAAACCTTCGCCAGCGCCCTCCCACTGCCCCACCGAGTGCACAAGACCCCACACTGGGATCTGCCCCCCTGGGAGGAGCCGGGAAGCCCTAGGAGTGCCCGCCCCTCACCACCGCGCTCTGCCTGGGACAGAGGCATTCGGAATCCTTGTCCCACCTGTGAAACTTTACCACATGTCAGCACGTCCCTCAGCCCATAGGAATTTGTTCCTTCTGAACTGTTTTCAAATGTTTTTTGGTACCAGGAATTGAACCGGGGGGTCACTCCTCCATTGAGCCGCACCCCACCCGTTTTTGATTGTTTTCTGTTGTTGTTGTTGTTGGGTTTCTGTTGGTTGGTTTGTTTAGAGACGGGGTCTCACTGAGTGGCTTAGCCTTGCTGAGTTGCGGAGGCCGGCTTTGAACTCGTGAGCCTCCTGTCTCAGCCTCCGGAGCCGCTGGGATTGCAGGCATGGCCACCGTGCCCGGCTCCTTCCAGTCTTCCACAGTGTGCCATCCCTTGGAGGCTGCAGGTCATGTCCGATGAGCCCGGGCTGCTGCCTGGGGCCATTCTGGGACCTTTGAAGCAGGCGTGTGGCTGTTTCTGGAAGTCGTGCAGGAAAAATAAAAACATTTCTCTTGGCTCAACCCCGGTTTTCCAGACCCTTCAGCGGCTCGGGTGCTCTCAGTCACAGCACCCCGACCTCCAGGGCTGTCTTGGAGGCACCCCACGCTGGGAACGACCGTCCCCAGGTGGCCTGAGCCTGCAGAGGGCAGAGAGGACCAGTGTCCAGCAGCTCTGGCCTGGCGACCTCCCTGTGGCGGGAGCTGCACCCCACCATCCAGAAGAGCCTGGGTTGGAAGAGCCTGGGGGACAGCTTTCCTCCTGGGGGACAGCGTCCCCCTCCCCCTGGGGGCTCATTTGCATAGCTGTCTCCTGAGTGACAAGGCCATCGCACCTCTCACCTGTGCCCTCTGTCCCTGAACGTCGAGGCCAGGCTGACGGACGCCCCTGTGTGGGGAGGACATCGAGGGGCACGAGGACAGAATGGCGGCAGGAGGGTCGGGAACAGGGAACCTGGTAGACCCCAGGGCAGCCCCCAGCTGGCCGATGACGTGGGGACCCCCCGGCTCAGCTCCCAACTGCAGAGGGTCTCCATGGGGCAGAGGTGTCTTGCAGCCAGTGTCCAGGGCCAGTGGCACCTCCCACTCTGCAGGTCCTCGAAGAGCACAGAGCACAGGCCCCCGGGCTGGAGGCTCTTCACCAGGCAGAATCCCCCCCACGAAGACCTCGGGGAAAGAGGGGCCACTCAGGAAGTGCTTCGGGACAGTAGCTCCCTCCTAAGGGAAAGTCGGACCCCTGCTGCAGCCACAGACAGGCCTCAAACTGGATTTCCTAGTTTTTAAAACTTTGAAAGTGAGATTATGAAGTATCAGAAGGAAAAGAGGGAGAATATTTCGTAAGCAAGGGGTGGGAAACAGACTTTCTAAGCCAGATGAAGCCTGAACCTCAAAAATAACAGCCGCCTTTAGAAGGAATCTGTCTGCACAGTGAACAGCACAGTAGCCAAGACCGGCCGGGAGGGAGGCGTGGGCAGCATCTATATGAACAGCGGGAAACCCAGAGAGAGAGGAGAGAGAGAGAGAGAGAGAGGGGAATAAATGGGCAGAGCAGGTTATTTATAAAAGCTCAATTAATAGGGTCTTCTTTTTGTTGGCCAGCTCTTTCATTTAGAGGCTGTTATTTAGAGACAGGGTCTCACTGAGTTGCTTAGGGCCTTGCTAAGTTGCTGAGGCTGGCCTCAGACTTGTCCTCCTGCCTTAGACTCCGGAGCTGCTGGGATTACAGGCCTGTGCGACGGCGCCTGCCTAGGATCCTTGATTTCAGGATCACTCTCTCTGGAGGCTGCGTGTGCTCCGGCACATCCTTCTCAATGCATCGCTGCAGCGTTGTTCAACTTGCGCGGTGAACTTCAGCAGGCGGGAGGCGGGGCCGGCGGGGTGTTCTAAACGCAGCCCCAGATGCAGAGCCCGAGTTCAGACAGACAGGACCGAGTTCAGACTGCTGAGTCAGGTGGCCACGGACATGGAGGCCAAGGCAGGACTTCGACTGTGTGGTTATAAATTGCCAGGGGGTTAACGGCATGGGAGATGGTGACGCCGCTGTCAAACGCGCACGGAGGCCGAGGACTGGGGTCTGGCTGGCAGCACCGCTTGTCCCTGGTGCTAGAAAGATCTGAAGAGGTTTCTCCTAAACCCTGAGCTGGCAGGAGACAGCGCAGCCCCTTCTCCATACTGGGCCGTGATACTTGGGGTCCCTGTGCCCATGGGTGTCTGTCCCCTGGTGCTTCTCAGCTGTCACCTTAGAGCAGCCTGGCCATGCTTGCCAAGTGGGCAGGGATGGCAGGACCTCCAGGCCCAGTGGAGGCTGCCTGGGCACCGTCCGGACACTCCAGTTCTGGGTCTCAGTCACCGCCCAACTTTGAAGTCACGGTTTCGCCCTCCTGACACCCACTCATAGCTGAAGGTGACCCTGCGACGAGAATAACTTTCCATGAACAACGCGGCGCGGCGACTTGACTGTAAAGCCCGGGGTTTTATAAGAAATGCCTGTGTTTGTGTGCGGTTAGCTCTCGTGTGACTGATCTGCGGGCTTCTCGGGGTGGCAATGGCTCGTTTTTTGTCATTTCCAAAACCTGACACTCTTTCACTATAATGTGGCACGTTCTCGGTTCTTTAAACTATTTTTCTCTTCGGGTTCTCATGAACTGAGGGTTCCTGTTTTTCTGAACTTTTGGTAGAACCCTGTTTCTGCCAGGCTCACCCAGCACCCTTGTTCCATAACTAGGAAATGAGGCCAAGAGGCCCCCACATTAGAAGTGACATTTGGCCTCTGTCCCCTCTCTGTCACTTGTCACTTGAGGTGATGCTGGTGAGCACCAGAGAAAGGCATAGGAAAAGGAAAACTACAGTTCGGGTGAAAGTCTCCGCTGCGGCCGAGACTCTGGGTGTGCGGTTCACCTGAGCTGGGAGCCAACAGTCTGGGGGACCCCGTGGTCCCTGCATGGGACACATCCGCAGAGTGTGGGTCACGTCACCGGTAAGGACGAAACATGTCTTGCCTTTGTCTTAGCAAATGGAAAGACCAAATTCCACGTCTGAACCTCTGATTCTCTGCCGCCCGCGGAAAGTTCAAAGACAGCGGGAACATTGGTGCACGTCAGTAAGAAAGCATCCCCGTCTCCTGCTCCGGGGTCGCCGGTGCACATCCCGCAGACAGACAGCCCTGGAGTAGCCACAGGCCTGGGGTAGCCACAGACCTGGGGCTCCGGGGCCTGCTCGGAGGAGCCACCTGGAAGGACGCGCTGTACCCTGCGTCCACTCCATATCCGTTTGTGAAGGCTGCCGTCGACCTACCACCAAGCAAGTGGCTCTCACAGGGGACGTCTGTTGCTCACACGCTGAAGGCCTGGTCAGAGATCAGAGGTCAGCTTCGCCCCTCTGAAGGGAGGGTCCATTCCAGGCCTCTCTCTGAGCTTCTGCTGTTCCTGGTTTGCTACGGGGTGACTCCAGAGTCCCGTGACAGTCTCCGCGTGTGTGTCGGCTGCTACATGTCCTCTTCTTGTAAGGACACCAGTCACACTGGACTAGGGCCCCACCCTGCTCCAGGACTCTGTTGCCAAACAGGGTCAGGTTCTGAGCTGCGGGGAGCACTGGACCTGGAAGCCCCGGTCAACCCCACGCACAGGCCCTGAGCAGAGACGCCAGCGTCGGCCCAGCCCCCTCTTGTGGTTCCCTGGGCCGTCCTCCCCCGAGTTGGCACCCCGAAGGCCTCGGTAAGCATCTGCTCTCTTCTCCACGTCTCTGCTAAGGTGTCAATCACAGGGACTGAAGGCCAGGAGCTCAGGGCAGCTCAGAGTCCTGCCCCTGTTAGAGGTGCTCCCCGGGGCCCCCACTGAGGCCCAGCCTCTGCAAGGAACGAGGCTGGCCAGACGGGGCCGCACCCCCGAACCCCAGCCTCCCGTCTCTCCTGCCACCTGCTGGCTCTCACGTCATGGGCACCCTGAAGCTGCTGCTACGAGGACAGCGTCCCCTGCTCTCAGGACTGTGGCTGTGTGCACCGGAGCTGCTGGGACAGGTGGGGAGCCGGTGGCCTTCCTCTGGCTCCCCGACCTGTTCGCTGGGTGACCTCAGCTCTGCCTCCTCCCTAGGAAACAGGGATAATCTCTGACGATCACTATGGGGGCCAAAGTGTGTGACCCCTTAGAACAGCTCAGGCCCAGAGGGGGGGCCGTGAAAACCCACCCAGGCTGGTGCCTTCAGCCCCCAAGCCCGCTGTCCCCAGGAGAAAAGGTTTGGTGCCCACACTCCGACCTCCTTCCAAGACCCGCTTCCTAGCCCTTCTGCTTGGCAAATACAATTTGGTGTCAGGGTGACTCTGGGGACCCTCCTGGAGCACGTGATGTCCAAGTCTCAGCTCTCACTGAGGACTGTCACCTGGGGAGTGAAGTCCCAGTCCCCTGAGAGCACACCTCAAACCGCCACCGATCCTACTGATGGCAACTTACCACTCCGGCCCTTGGGGCTTCACTGGGGACAGAGACCATACGGGGTGGCTCCCCTCTGCAAGAGCCTCCTGTCCGTAAGTCCCAACCTCCCCAGGGGACGCCGGGAAGAGCCCAGGACCCCAGGGACTCACAAGGGAAGCTGCCCACCCTGCACCAGAGGTGGCCAGTGGAGCTCAGGACACAGAGCTCCGTCTCGGGTGCTGACTATGAAAGGGCGGCTGGGGGCCGGGGGACACTGGGTGGGGGGCGCTGGGGGCTGGAGCCCTGGGGGTTGGGACAGCTCGGAGGCTCAGCACTTGCCCAGCATGCGCGAAGCCCTGGGTTCAGCTCTAGCACCAGAGAACAAAAAAAGAAAGAAAGAAAGAAAAGAGAGAGAGAGAGAGAGAGAGAGAGAGAAACTCTTTGTGACAGTTTTTGTGAGAAATAAGAAGATAAAGGTCCCGTTGCTGAGGACGTTTATACAGTTCCACTTTCAGCTCCTTTATAAAACGAATTAAAGCTGGACAACCGCGTCCTTCCTTGGCCTCCTTCGCATCCCATCTGAGACATCCCACTGCTCTTCTCAAGAGCTGCTGGAAGCTTCCGCAGAAGGTCAGCCCACCAGCCGGAGCCCTGTCCAGGTGAGCGCCAGCCCCGGGTGCTGCTCAGGACTCACTGGGCCCTAGAACAGCTGCTGGGGATGAGTCACACAGACGTTGCCACTTGTCCAGCCCCGAGGGCTGCACGCCTTTAGGGCTGGACAGGCGGCCATGGTCCACCCCCGAGGGACAGGTCCTGTGGTGTCCAGGCGCCCCACGATAGGCTCAGCCTGTGATGGCCGAGGCCCATGGTCACAGGGGTAGGTGAGACCGGGACTCATTTCCTCTGCAGAACCTGCTGCCTTGCAGTCACCTCTTGAGCTGCTGGGTGGCAGTCTCCACCCACACCGTGTCCCCGGCTCCCCTCTGCGAGTGGGACTGTGAGAGGCGCTTCTGGGGACTTCAAAGAGACCACTGCACGGAGACGGGCAGCCAGCACCTGTCAGGCTGGGCTCAGGGGCACCAGCTTCAAAGGCGGATCGGTCGCCTCCAGCCCACAGACCCCAGGGCGGCCACACAGAAGCGGCTAAAGCCAGGACACCTGAGCCTCGGGACGAGGACAGAGCCCTGCAGAGAAGGCTGAGCACCCAGCTCCGCCCGCTCCACCTGGGACATGTTCCCAGGGCCCCGGGGCCATCCTGTGCAGCAAGAGGGGCAGCCTGCACCCGGGAGACGCCTGCTGGGACACTGGCCACCTGGAGCCAGCCTGGGGCAGAGCTCTCGGTCCCCACTGACCCGCGGTCTCCCGAGGGTGCGGAAGAGTGGTCCCCGGCTCCTACCTCCCGCTAAAGAGCGCGAGCCTCGTCGGGGCTGCATCAGGACGACGTCAAGTCCGACTGAAGTTTAAAAAAAATCAAAAACAAGAAAATGGCCAACTCAGACACAGAACAGAGAGGGGTGGCCGGTGGCGCGTCCCCGCGTCAGCAGCTGTGAGGACCCTGCGGGTCCAACAGATGCACATGGTTGCCAACAGCCTCAGCCCGAGTCCAGGGCAGGGAGGTCCCTGTGCTCAGGGGAGGAGGGATAGTGCTGGCCATACGCCCAGGAGGGCAGCAGGACCCAGGTGATGACACCGTGTCCCTGGGGACTTCCCAGGAGAGGAGGGAGAGTGGACGTGGTGTCCTTTCTGGTGTAGTGGTGCCCGGCAAGCCAGGGCCCGGGAGCAGTGACCTGACCCTCTTTAGAATCACAGGGCCATCGAGTGGCTCCAGGGGACGGAGCCAGGAGCAAACACAGCATGCACAGGGCTGCCTGGGGAAGGGGACGGGCTCCTGGGTGACTCAGCTGGCACTCTGCGGGGACTCCCAGAGGGGCTGCTATGGCCGTAACTGCCCTGGCACCCAGTGAACCCAGAGTCTCGGTAATGAAAGTGGCCCCAAGCTGGTGGGTGAGTGTCCAGAGAAAGGCACCTTGGTCAGGAACAAACAGCAAAAAGACAAAAACTCCCCTGTGTACAGACATCACCATGGAGCCGTCACCACGGAGCACCTGCCGGGCGCAGCACCTTCCAGAGGATTGTGCCCTGTGGTAGCTGCCCCTGAGCGCTCATTCTGCAGATCAGGAAACTGAGGCTGGGTGCAGAGTACGGGCTGTGCATGCAGCAGGTGACTGGCTGAGCTGGCATTTGGCCCAGGCAGGGGCATGACCAGGGTGCTTCACGGCCTCCCCAGGGAAGGACAGTCCACAAAGCTAGAGCTGAGGCACGGTGTGTGGTGGACAAGCTGTTTGCAACCTCTTGGAACTTGATGGGTGGCTCAGGGGAGGGACAGCCCAGGTCTCAGCCCATTGTGTCTGCACCAGGTTTCATGCTTCTCTCTTAAAAAGCCACCAAAGCCAGCTTCGGGTACTTGGTAGGACCCTGATCTGAGGTTTGCTTATGCTAATCTAAGTAGTCCCTGAGGTGACACACAGGAGAGTACAGTAGCCTCCCCTGCTCCACAGAGGAGCCGATCCAAGACCCCTGAGGATGCCTGAAACCTTGGATGGTACCAAATCCTGCATAGCTCATTTTTTTCTTATACATTTTCACCTAGGGTAAAGTTTGCAAGTTAGGCACACGAGAGATCAACAGTTGTAACTAACCATAGAATAGAACAACTGTAACAATATCTATGATAAAACTGCCGGCATCACTGTGGCTTCTCTGTGATGAACGGGAAGGTAGCAGATACAGCGTGGATACACTGCACCAAGGGCTGATTGGCGTCCCCTGCAGGACGGAGCAGGACAGTAAGGGATTCTGTCATGCAGCTCAGCAAGCCATTCAAAACTCCCAAATCGATTATTTCTGGGATTTAATGCTCTGTGGACCTTACTTGATCACGGGTAACTGGAACTAGGAAAGGAAAGCTGTGGACAGTGGCGGGGTGGGGTGGGGACTATTGCGAGGATGTCCGACCTCAGACAGGAAAGTCCACCTGCCAACCTGCAGCGGCTGCCACAGGTGGCTGTGGGCATAAATCCACTGACATTAAATAAAACTTCCAGGTCAGTTCTAATCACACTGGCCACCTTCCCAGAGCTCAGGAGCCACGTGGGGCTGGTGGTCACTGTGGGCCGTGCAGAAAGACCATCCCCGTCACCGCGGAAGCTGCTGCCGGATGGTGCTGTTGAGAGGGCGTGGAAGGGACCTTGTGATCCCCAGGCCCCTGAAAGCTATCCCTTTCTGCTCCTCTGCTATCGCTGTACTTGTCACCTGTGGTCAGGGACCAGGCCACCGTGCAGGTCCTGCAGCCAGGCACACCAAGTCCCCAGGTGCCTAAGCACCCTGGTGGCTGCCGGCCCCCACAGGCCCTGCCCCTGATTTCTAGCCTCACATAGGCCAAGATGAGGACAGATGAGGACACAGTGGTGAGAGAGAGAGAGAGAGAGAGAGAGAGAGAGAGAGAGAGAATTTTAATATTCATTTTTTAGTTTATGGCGGACACAACATCTTTGTTGGTATGTGGTGCTGAGGATCGAACCTGGGCCACACGCATGCCAGGCGAGCCCGCTACCGCTTGAGCCACATCCCCAGCCATTTTCTGGTACCTTCTGTCAGAGACTGAAATTCATACGCACTGAAGACTCAGTCGGGCAAGTAGAGGAGATTCCACGGGAGAGGATGAGGGACGACGGAATAAAAACAGGCAGAGGACAGAAGAGCCGGCACCCACCGTCCACACCAGGCCAGTGAACCAGCAATCTAAACTGTCTGCCGAGCTCGGGCGAGGGAGGCCCCCACTCCCCGGTGCTGCTGTCCACCCTCGGCCCCTCAGGAGCTGCCCCTCGGGAGCCCAGCCTCCTAGCTCTCCAGCAAGGCCCTTCCCTGGCCCTTCTCTGCCCCCTAGGGCCTACTTCTCCACTGGGCAAAAAGGGTCCAGTACACAGGGTCAGGCGACTTTCAGGAGCCCACAAAAATGTTTTCATGTATTTTGAAGTCAAAGGGAAAAATGAATCTAACAGAAATAGATTTAGAGTAATATACCCAGCCTGGATGCCAAGGAAGTCACAGTGTGTGTGTGTGTGTGTGTGTGTGTGTGTGTGTGTGTGTGTGTTTAATGAGGAAGTGGCCAACAAGGCTGCTAGAGCTCTAGCCATCACCTCTGCACTCCAGACAGGAGACAGAAGGGAAGTGGTAGACAAAAGGTTAGACGCAGGCTCCTTGAAAGAGTCTTCCCAGAATCCCCTGCGAAGCTTTTGGGTCTACACCTGTCACTGGCCGCTCTATCTGGAAAGGGCCTGAGAAATGCAGTTTTTAAGTTGCCCCGACAACCTGCAGAAGAGGACGGCTTCAGGAGGGCTGCTCTGTCTTTACGCCGTCCTGCAGGAGGGGCCTCAGAGACCCTGGCCGTGGCGGTCAGACCGCAGACGCTGCTCGCTGATGCCTGCAAGGCCACCGCGGCTCTCGCCACCGCGCTCTCAGCAGCCTCGTGCTGTCCCTGAAGGCACAGGGACCATCCTCGCACCCTGTGTCGGGGTCCTCTGTCCCTGGTCCACGCAGGAGGGAGGCACGAGGCTCCGGGCAGCACCGTCGCTCACAGAGGCCGGGCTCGGTGGACAGCCTGGCCGGGACCCTGGACCTCCCTGGAGAGAAGCCACCAGGGAGGTGGCTGTGGCTGCCCAGGTGACTGACATAGAGGGTCCCCTCCCCCAGCTGGGCCCTCGAGTGAGAGCCGGGAATCTCGGCTGGGTGCCCCTCGCCTCCCGCCAGCTCTCTCCGTGGGTACCAGGCTCCGCGTCCCCAAGGGCAGCAGAGAGGACCTCAGACCTGGCTCCGGGCCCAGGCTGCTTCCCACAGAGCCAATGGCTCGTGTTTGGCGTGTTTAGTGCTTCACTCCTGCAGCCCCCCTAGAGGTAGGCTGGCAAGTGAGAGGCGCAGCCCACGGGGGTCCTAGAAAGCCCTTTAACGAGGCTGACACAGGAGTCTCAACCTTTTGTCCACCACTTCCTTCCTGCCTCCTATTTAATCCAGAGGTGATGGCTGGAGCTCCAGCAACCTTCTTGGAATTCTCAGACAAGCTGGAGGAAGGCTGAGAGAGCAGGGGGTGGATGGACTGTCTGCCTGTTGCCCCTGCCCTCAGCGTCTCCCTGCCTGTCTGAGAACAGCACGGGAAGGGGACAGAATCCTTTTTCAGTATGGGAGATAATAAGTCGGAGTCCTCCGGGGGCCACTGCTGTTTCATAAAGTTTCCTTGTGTCCAGCTGAATGGATAGAAACCTGTGCGCCCTTCTCACGCTCCGTGAACCGTCGACTGTGCAAGGAGAAGAGCCGAAATGATATGTTCTCTGCCATAGTTTAAAAATTCCTATGAAGTTTTAAAAGCGCAGGGTGGAGAGGGGCCACAGGCTGGCTTTACAGGGTCATCCATCCTGAAAGCCAAAGAGCAGCAGAGAACCGCGTGGAGCAGACGGGCGACCCCGCTGGGCGATCCCGTCCCGGCTGGGCCATCACGAGGCGGTAACAGCTATGTTTTCTGAGTCAGAAGGAATCCTCGGCCACCAGCACCCCACCCACTCCTGCTTCCTGGGGCCCAACTTCCTTCTGATCTGTGGTCAGGCCTGCAGGGCCCTGTCCCTGCCCCTGTCCCACCCTAGACAGGCTGCCTGCCCCGCCCACAGGCAGGGGAGTCCCTGCTGGCTCCAGCACCTCTTGCAGGGACCCCCACTGCACCCACCATCAGCACCCCCTGCACCCCACCCTCAGGCCGCCTGGAAGCCCCAGCTCTCCGAGGGGACACGGCACAGAAGCTTCTGGAAGGGCCTGAGCTACCTCTGGCGGAGCCCGGCGGGCCAGGCGTGAGGATCTGGCTTCTGGCCCCTGAGTGGTCCCGAGGGTGGGGTGGACGAGGAAGGCCACAGCCAGGCCCTGACTTGGTTTGTCTTCTTCATACCTTTCAGTCTGTCTCCCCGTGACCAGTAACCAGACCGGACGGCCAAGCCAAGCTGGTGCTGCTGGGGACACGGAGCACAGTCCCGCCCTGCCCCGCCCCTGGGCAGGCCCCAGGTCAGACATCCAGTCTGCACTGGTCAACCTGGAGCCCTCCACGGAGAGGGTGCCAGGGGACCCCGCCCCAGAGCATCTCCAAGGAGCTACGGCCCTGGCCCAGGCCAGTCAGCTGGCCTCCTTGCTGGCCTCCAAGGTGGGAGGCTGGGGGAACACCCACGTCCCCAGTGCAGGGTATGGCTGCCCACCCGTCCCCTGCCCCACTCTGGACTCCCCCATTACCTGGCCCTGCCCCCCAAACTAATTCCCCCTTGACCTGGCTCCGCCAAACCCCATGAAACCCAGACCCTCACCAAGGCCCCCGGGATGTGCCCCACAATGTGCCCCTCGATGTGCCCCGCAAGGTGCCCCATGGTGCTGAACAGAGCCCCGCTGCCCAGGATGCGTCCCTCCCCCGTCTCCTGTTCCTCCTGTATTCCCTTCCACAGGCACCAGCATGGGGTTGAGCTGGACGCACGGGGAGTTGTTCTTTGAACTCTGATGTTGACCACAGTGACAATGACAATCCCCAGGCCACAATGACATCGGGGACCCAGGCTGCCCTGGCGAGGACCAGGAGCATTTCCCACTTACCTAAAAATATCCATTCCCAGCCAGGCCTTGTGGCACACACCTGTAACAGCGGCTTGGGAGGCTGAGGCAGGAGGACCAGATTCAGGGCCAGCCTCAGCAACTAACGAGGCCCTAAGCAGCTCAGAGAAACCCTGTCTCTAAATAATATAGATAGACAGACAGGCTGGGGCAGGGGTCAGTGTTAATGCCCTGTCCAATCCCTGCTCCCCCACCTTAAGAAAACGTCTAGATATCTGCCCTGAGAGCAGAGGTCACGCCTGGCCAGGAGGCCACCAGAGAGTCTCAGCCCAGAATCTCTCCTTGGTGGATGCCCACAGGTAGGCGTGCCCAGGTAGCCCCGGTGTCTGGATGCTTCTCTGAGTGAGTGGACGTGGCTCTGAGGGTCATGGAGCCCTCTGGCCCCTTCACAGGAGCACAGGAGCCTGGGGCCATCTTCACACTCAGGCCACTGTGAGGACATGGGGTGGGACAGCAGAAGCCCCTGGGCTGGAGGCACAAAGAGCCCAGGCCCCGGTGGAGAGCCGCTGGCCGGGGCAGGCAGAGGGCTCTGTGCCCACCCCAGGCCCTTCCCAGTGGCCCTGAACGGTGGTGGGCATTTCCTTCTAAAACACAGGCTCCACTTCTTCCCCTCCCTGTCCTGCCTGCAGCCACACTTGGAGTGACTTTGGATCCCTCCCGAGCCCCAGGCCACCTCGTGAGCACCCGTGTGCCCTGTCAGCGGCATAGCAAGTGGCGCTGCCTGCTCACAGGAGTGGGAATGTCGGTTACCCCAGGCTAGATCCTGCTGGGTCAGAGGTGGCCCTGCATAGTCCCCATCACTGCCAGCCACCTGGAGCCCTGGCCCAGCCCCACTCACAGGGCTCGGAGACGCACGGGGGACTCAGAGACGCACCTTCCCACACCTTCCGTGGAAGCACCTCAGGTCCCACACCTTCCCTGGAAGCGCCTCAGGTCCAGGGTGGACCAATCACCAGGACAGACCGACAGACAGACAGGGCCTCCCTGCTGGCCCAGTCCTCAGCCTTGGACGGGCCCTGCCGGCCTGGGCACCGCAGGGCCATTCTTTTCCACGGCTGGGAGCTCAGGCCAGCCCAGGGCCCGAGGCCAGCTCAGCCAGGGCAGCAGGGTTGGGCCATCAGCCTCAGAGCTGCCCTCCAGGGCTCTTGCCAAGCACAGCCTCAGGGTGTGGCAGGGCCTGTGACCCGAGCTGGGACCCCACCCAGCCTTATCTGCCCTCAGAAAACCACCAGGGCCACCAAACAGAACCCAGGGCTGCTGTGTCCCAGGGCTGTGTGCCCCAGGGATGCGTGTCCCAGGGTTGTCATGCCCCAGGGCTGAGCGTGACCCAGGGCTGCCCATGCAAAGCCCAGCCCACACCAGGGAAGCCTCCCTCCTGGACCGCGGTCCTCTGACTTGAGGCCCACCTCACCTCCCACCCACGTGTCACCTGTCCAGCTTCGAGGTTCCGGCCTTGCTGACCCTCCTGCCCCACCCCTCAGTACGTGTGACCCGCAGACAGCCGGTGGCCAGGACGCGGGCGCAGCCTGAGGGCTCGTTCATCACTGTTGCTCAGCCACATCCTCAAGGGGGGCCTAGAAGTCACCAGCTCCGGCCACAGAAGGCGACGTCCGCACCTCCACCACCAGACCCCGAGCTGGTGCCTTGCAGTGGGAGCCCGGGGGGCGGCAGCCCTGAGAGCCCCAGGCCCCCAGCAGCCGTAGCAGCAGTGTCAACCAGGACCCAGCAGCTGAGCCCTAGAAGCACCCCCAGGTTCAGAAAGTCGCTGCTGAGTCATTGTCAACCCAGGAAGCTGCCACTCAGAGCCAGAGGTGACTCTGAAAAAGCTGCCTGTCATGCTTGCTGGCCTGGGGCTGCCTCTTAGGCAAATTCGAAAAGTGTTTATCACAAGGTATTTATGACATTTCCACAGTCCCAGTTACTGTAACAGGGTGACATTAAAAGAAGGCTTCCTGGTGTCACTTGGCAGTAAAACCAGCCAAATAGGGGCTGCTCGCTGTCGGGCCACTCAGCCCCCAGCCCTCCTGGACCCTCGTCCACCCCCGGCCCTGGCCCCACAGCTTCTTTCCTTCCTGATTTTACCACTTTGTGACTCTCAGCATCCAAGGGAAGGAAAGGACATAAAATAAGCCCCTGGACTCATTCATCAGGTCCAGGGAAGGAAGAACAGCCTCCACCCTCTTCCTGTGGACACTGCACCGTAGCCGGGCAGCTCTGCCTGGGCTGCGGGGACCAGAGGCCACAATTTGCTCCAGGGCTCCTTCCTCCAAGCCTTAGAGAAGCGGAAGCCAACGGCCCAGCTCCTGGGCTTGCACAAAATCCAGACACCTCCACCTCGGAACCTCTGTGCCCTGGGGGCAGCCTGACCGCTCCTGTCCAGCCAAGCACCTCCTCTCCAGTCTCCCTCCAAGACAGCAAGATGCTATCACAGTGAGCCACCAAACAGCTCCTCCAAGAGCCCAGCCCAAACCCAGCAGCCCCGGGCCGGGCGGGGGGCAGAGAGCCACTTCTCCAGACGCACAGAGCCTCAACGTCTCCCAAAACCCACGTCCACTCCAGGACGCACCATGAGCCATGAGGATAAATGACAGGCACATACTCACCAGGGAGAAGCTGAGGGCTGTTCCTTCCCGGGGACCAAAGTCATGCTCAGGCCCGGCCTGCCCGCACGGAGCGCCGCTTTAAAACTGACCGAGCGAGCGGTACAGTCACCACCGGCTCCCTCCATTCCCAGTGATGTCCACGCAATCAAGACCAAAAAAAAAAAAGGCGCACACCTCGGCCCTCATTCTCATTGGGACGATGACTCATGCTGACTCTCAGCCGCCACTTCCTCCCTTTGCATTCTCTTCATACTTGTGAGCTGGGCTGGTCCAGTTCCCAGGGTCTCTGCCGCCCTTCCGGAAAGAGCAGCCTTCCTGACCCAGGCAGAGAGGTCCCAGGGCTGCTCCCACGGTCCTAAGCCCCGGGTTCGCCTACCCTGGGAAATGCTTTATTCAGGCGACTTGGGAACCACCGAGGAATGCGATGCATGATCGTCCGTGCATTTGAATGTCAAGTACATGCTGAAGTTGTGCAGGGCGCTGCGAAAGTTCCGGGGAAGGGAAAAGAATGAGAAATGGGCTCGTGACTCTTTAAGGTGCTGGGGTTTGCTGTGCCCTGCGAACACCCATTTCCGGGCTGCTTTCTTCCCCGTCCCCTGATATCACAAGTCCCAGCGTCCGACACCAGCACCTCTGCAGAGCTGCTGACCAGGGCTGCTGTGCGGCGGGTCCTCGGCTCTGGAGACCTGTCTCTTGTCTGCATCCGACAGATTTCAAGACTGAGCTGGACTAGCTCAGCCCAGTCCCCCGGGTGAGACGCTCTGGCTTGGCACTCGGGCTTCTGAAACGGTTGACACGTGTTTCTGTGCAGGCGCGGAGGTGGCCGCCTGCCTCCAGTTCTCTTTTGAATGATGCGGAGGGCGGGGCAGTCTCCCCACTGGGCATTTTTTGAATTATGAAAAGCAGAGGGGAGGGCAGACTCTATGTGTCACCCAGCAGGTCTGCGGAGCCTCCCAGGGCAGAGCCATGTCTGTGTGGCCAACTGGGCCTGGAGGGCCCCCACCCCCGCCCCACCGAGAGCCGGACGGATCTCAGGGGGAGTCCTGCTTCCCTCTTCTCTATCTCAGACCTTTCACCAGCAAAATCAGGGCATCTTCCCGTTGGGCAAATACCAAGTGTTTGCTTTCCCTATCAAAGTCAGCCACTTGGTCAAACCTGAGTCCCTTGCAGTTTCGTTTTGGGGTTATTTTTTTCCCAGGAAGGCGCAAAGCCTGCTACTTTGCTGGAGTTTAGGGACATCTTTGTCTGCAGTGTGTTTTGGATTTTTTTTTGTTTGTCATGGTTCTGGGACTGAGCCCAGGGGGCTTAACCGCTGACCTGCAACCCCAGGTTTTTATTTGTTATTTTGAGACAGGGTCTCCCTAAGTTTCTTAGGGCCTCACTCCAAGTTGCTGAGGCTGGCTCTGAACCTGAGATCCTCCTGCCTCAGGCTCCAGAGCCGCTGGGATGACAGGTGTGCCCCACGGTGCCCGGCTGCAGTGTGTATTGTTTGGGGCCAGAGGCAGCGTCTCACCTCTGTCCTCCACGGGGACAGATCTCGGGCGGCGGAAGTGCCGTGACCCCCAGAAATCTTCATGCCGTCCTGTCTGTCCTGTGCGGGGAAGGCCAGCCTGGACCTTGTGCATGACGTCGCTCCTTGGCCAACGCACGAGTCCCTGTGAGAACAGAAATAAACAAACAAACAAATATGAAAAGCCACAGCAGGAAGGAATGCAAGAAACCCAAGTCATTGAGAACACGGCCATGCCCCTCTGCTGCTCGGGAGTGGTCCCTCCACAGCCATGTGTTACCGTGGGGCTTCCGGAAGGTTCCAGGGCAGGGCCTGAGCCTCAGACCCAGGCTTTCTCCCCAGGGAATCTGGTGCTGAGGAGGAAGGGGTGGGGCCGGATGGCTGGAGGGGAGCAGTCGGCTCTGACAAGGGAGCTTGCAGGTGGATTCTCCTCCAAAACCTCCAGGAGCCAGCCCCGGCCTCCACACCTCCACTTTGGTCTGCGAGACCCTGAGCCGACAGCCTGGTTTCTGACGAATGGAACCGAGCGCCTGCAGATGAAGGCGGTCTAAGTCACTCTGTCACACAGCATGAGAAGGACACACCCTCGGCTGGTCACAGTGGCACACACCTGTCATCCCAGCAGTGAGAGAGGCTGAGGCAGGAGGATCTTGAGTTCCAGGCCAGCCTCAGCCACTTCATGAGGCTCTAAGCCACTCAGGGAGACCCGGCCTCAAAATAAAAATATAAAACGGGGTGGGATGTGGCTCAGTGGTTCAGTGCCCAAGATTCACGGCTTTCACAGCATGAAAGGAATTCACTCCTGCTGTGGCCACAGACGGGCTGTGGAACCCTTCATGGGAGCCGCGGGTTCAGTGTGTAACAGAAGCCTCTGGCCAAGGGCCTGAGAGGAAGTGCCCCCCCTGCCCACCCAGCCTCCCCAGTGAGGCCGCCTCCTCTGCGTTCCTCAAAGGATGTGCCCACCCCCGCCCCGCCCCCCTCCCCAGCTCGGCCACCAGCTCTGAGTGGGCCCCCCACTTGGGTGAGGACACACGGCCTCGGATCTGAGGACCCACTCCAGCTGTCCCGTCCGCAGGGCGGCCTGGGTCCAGGCAGGATTTAAGGGTCAGTTCCATCCTGGAGTCCCACCGCCCACAGCTGGAACCTGGCTCCCAGCCCAGTGGCCTGGAGGAAGTGCCTGAGCCTGGGCTGCCCAGGCAGAGGTAGACGAGGGCCTGGTCATGGGGGTCCCCAGCACAGCACACGGGGGCGGGTGGACAAGCTGGGGAGGGGGCTGGGCCCGCAGGCCACGCCCGACACTGTGGTCATCTTGTCTCTTGTCCAGGAACAGGGCACGTGGCCACCTGCCATCCGACAGGGTTCTCAGTTAAGAAAGGGGAGGCGGGATGCCAGGCAGAACAGGCAGCTCCTCAGGCCCACGGCCAGGCCTGGCCACCTGTGACCTTCCATGGGATTGGACGCTGGGAAAGGGAAGGCCCCCCCATTCCTTGTGGGCACAGGTGGAAGGACACCGCCCTCCACAATCAGCACGCAGGGCAGACGGAGCCAGCAGAGGGACAAGGCTCCCCCTAGGAGGGAGGTGTTGTCACCAGGGGAACCGGGCACCCTGGGTCCCCTGAGGCTGTGGCGGGGGGGGGGGTTGTGACTGCCACGGAGACCACAGTCTGTAGTGATGGATGGCCAGGTTCTGTCATTACCAGTCTGCGGGTGACATCGGGGACCCCTCTGGTGGATCCTGCCTCCTC
The DNA here is from genome assembly GCF_052094955.1 of Ictidomys tridecemlineatus. Taxonomy (NCBI): domain Eukaryota; kingdom Metazoa; phylum Chordata; class Mammalia; order Rodentia; family Sciuridae; genus Ictidomys; species Ictidomys tridecemlineatus. The sequence goes on along the minus strand of NC_135488.1, from coordinate 31,787,022 downwards.
ACAGAGCCCCCGCCACCCCTCCGTCCAGGCTGACCCTTGCATGGTCTTAGAAAACACTGGTCATGTCCTCGTGCCCACGCCTGGTACCCTGTCACCTCTTGGGGGCCTTCCTCAGCCCCCCTCCCCCTGGGCCGTGTGAGCTCCTTGCCATCCCTCTGCAATCCGCCACCCCTCCCACCAGACTGAAAGGACCTGGGGGGAAAATCCCCTCCCACCCACATACCCTCCCACATGTGACCTTTCACGTTTGTCCCTGGATGGAAGAACCGACAGCCAGCAGCCGGAGCTTTGGTGTGTGCCAAACGTCATCCAAACAGGTGTCTTCTGAACCCCCTCCACCTGCACCGCCCCCGAGAGAAGGAGAGAGGCTAGAGGTGCTCTCAGGGTATCAGCCGCCATGATGCACACACAGCAAGACCTCGGGACCGGCGCTGGCCACTCAGGTTGGACGGTTTTCCTCTGCGCAATGACCCTGAGAGGCATGTCCCTGCCAGCTCCTGGCCCGTGTGGCGTGGCGTGTTGGGTGGGTGTGGTTTTTCTTGGTGGACTTGTAATTGGTTCTGAAATTCAGGGCCTCGTGAAGCCAGAAAAGTGGCCACGTGTGAATCCCCAACAGCAAGGGGCGTCCGAGTGGCTCAGACAGAGACCCACGGGGAGGCCAGGCCCCTGCTGTGTTCCAGCAGGGATCGAGTGGCCACCGTGCAGCCCCAGGGAGCGAGTCAAGGGCCACAGTGGCGGGGCCGAGCAGGCCTGAGCAGGGCAGCGCGTGGGCTGATGGGAAGCTGCGGGTTGAACCGGGTGTCGGAGGCCATGAGCTCAGAAAGGCGGGATTTGATCCAGACCAGAAGGGGCGCAGCCTTAATCCCCGTGGGGCGCAGCTGGGCCCTGGAGCTGGGCCCAGGGAGAGCAGCGGACCTGGAGGACGGCGGGGCTTGACCACCCTCCTCCTCCATGTGCTCCTCCAGAGGGGCCGGTCAGGGTGGAGGGACGGCAGCCAGGTGGCCCGTGCTGGTGGAGGCCGGAGGAGCCCCTCCTGATGGACGCAGGTTTCCTTGGGGCCATGGAAGGTCTTGGAGCCACACAGAGGTCGTGGTTTCACGCTGTGGTCACATAAATGTGTGGAATTGCTCATTTCCACGTGGCCAAGTGCCATCAGCCCTGGAGGTCACTGGTGTAGTGACCCCTTCCTAGTCAACCCCAGGTCCCACACTGAGAAGCCACCCTGCGGTCTGGTGGATGTCCTTGTCCTCTTAGATCTCTCGGGATTGATCAGGACATGAACCGTCTCTAGCAGAAAATCCCATGTGTCTCCCAGAAAAATTTGCCGAGTGCCAGGGGAAGGACCGCCCTGAGCCTGCAGGCCACCCCTCCTGGCCTGTGCAGCCTCTGGGCGGACTTACAGGGTCGTGAGGGAAACGGCCTTGCCCTCCATCCCCCGTCCACTATGTGCCTGGAGGACGACCGCAGAGCACCCTCATTTCACCCAGGATACGTTTAGCACATTCCAAGGAGGAAGTCCTTCTGTGATGTAGTCCTGAAACTTCTGGTCTGTTCTCAGGCCATTTTTTATTTTCTCATTTTGTAGGCGAGGTCATCCAAAGATGGCCCAGGGGCACGGCTGCCACCGGCTTCTGCTTAACATTTACCTGGTCTCCTCCTCCACCTGCTCCTCCTCCTCCCTGTGCTCCTCCTCCTCCACATGCTCCTCCTCCTCCCTGTGCTCCTCCTCCTCTCCGTGCTCCTCCTCCCTGTGCTCCTCCTCCTCCACATGCTCCTCCTCCTCCCTGTGCTCCTCCTCCTCCCCCCTGTGCTCCTCCTCCTCCACCTGCTCCTCCTTCTCCCCATGCTCCTCCTCCTCCTCCCCGTGCTCCTCCTCCTCCACATGCTCCTCCTCCTCCCTGTGCTCCTCCTCCTCCCTGTGCTCCTCCTCCTCTCTGTACTCCTCCTCCTCCACATGCTCTTCCTCCCCCCTGTGCTCCTCCTCCTCCACCTGCTCCTCCTCCTCCCCATGCTCCTCCTCCTCTCTGTGCTCCTCCTCCTCCCCATGCTCCTCCTCCTCCACGTGCTCCTCCTCCTCCCTGTGCTCCTCCTCCTCCACATGCTCCTCCTCCCTGTGCTCCTCCTCCTCCACGTGCTCCTCCTCCTCCACGTGCTCCTCCTCCTCCACGTGCTCCTCCTCCTCCTCCACGTGCTCCTCCTCCTTCCCTCCTCCCTTCCTGTCCCTCTCCCTCCTTTCTCACTCCTGTGTCCACTCTGTGCACATGATGGTCCCTGCTTTATTTCACTTATAAACATTTCTAAAACCCCCAGGGCCTGAAGGAGGTCTGGTTTCCTGGTGGGCTTCAGACGATGCTCCGTGGGGTCTCATGCCCAGGCTTCATAGGCAAAGGCAAGTTAGAAGGGCCTCCAGGACATCCCTCCAAAGTCAGGGGCTGCTCCCCGTCTGCGGAGCAGGCAGCAGAACCCAGGCCGTGGAGGGAAGGACGCGGCGAGCCCCAGCTGCCTGCTCGTGCTCAGGGCCCAGTTCCCGCCTGCCAGGAGCCCGGCCAGCCCAGAAGCACTTTCCTGCAAAAGCACAGGTCAGTTTTGCACCCAGGAGGTAGGCCCCAGCAGGGGACACCCCGGACATGGAAGGGGAGGGAGGCCAGGGGAGTGACAGGCAGGGACAGCTCAGGGCTGCTGGCTTCACCTTGGAACAGCGAGCAGTCAGCCCACCCAGGCCCGGTGTGCACGTTTGAAGTCACCTGGGGGCCCAGGACAAGGAGGGCAGGCCTGGCAGACTGAGCAGCCCTGGACGTGGACTCAGAATGGACCGGACCAGGCTCCTGGTGTTCCATTTGGTCTCTTTAAAAAAAACTGTCTTTTCTGCAGAGACAGTGACACAGGGCAGAGCCCCGCCCACTTGCTTACTCCTCAACATCTGGACCGAGCCTGATGCACACTGCAGCATCCAGAATCCTGGACAGACAGGGACTCTGCACCAGCCCCTTACACATGGAAAACCCAACTCAGTCCGAGCTCTCGAGAACATTCCAGTGCCACAGAGCAGATCACCAGGCTCCAAAGGTGCTCTTTAGTGCCTGGCGGGCCACGTCCCGGGAAATCCACCGGGAAACTGCACAAGCGCTTCACACAGGTGACGTCCCAAACCTGCTCGGCATCACAGTGCCCAGGAGGGACCGCGACACATGGTCCACCCAGAAAAGGATCAGACCATGGTGGGCAGCGGCCCTGCTGCCGGCCTCTCCAGAAATGACCACATCTCTAGCCCAGGAAAGGATCAGACCCGCGGTGGGCAGCAGCCCTGTCCTGGATGAGGGTCTCTTGGGGCCACACTGAAGTAGCAGGAGTGACAGGTGAGCGTCCTGGGCCGGGACTGTCACGGAGGCTCAGCAGCGGCTCTTCCAGGGGAAGGGGAGGCCGGCTCTGCCCCCTCACTGCCCCGCTCCCCAGGGTAAGGCAGACTTGGCTTCAGAGAAAGAAGGGCAGAGGGACCTGGGGGACATGCCCTGAGGGGCAGACAGACTCTCCTGGCCTCCCTAGGGTCACCTTCCTCACATCTCTTCTCCTTCCCCTTCTCATTCTTTTATGTCCCCCCAGGACCAGGCGAGAACATGGAGTAGCACTAGGGATGCCAAAGGTCAGTGGCCCGCAGGGCTGGCGGCGTCCTCAGCGAGCTGTCCAGAGCAGGGTAATGTCATTCTGCCTCCAGGAAGACCCAGTGGCAGGTGGAACCTTGAAAGAATATTTTGGGGCAGGATGTGGTGGCTCAGGCCTGGAATCGCAGCAGTTCGGGAGGCTGAGGCAGGAGGATGGCAAGTTCAAGACCAGCCTCAGCATCTTATTAGTGAGGCCCTGAGCAATTTAGTGAGACCCCATCTCTAAATAAAAATAAAAAGGGCTGGGTATGTGGCTCAGTGGTTAAGCTCCCCTGGGTTCAATCCCCAGTATCAAAAAATAAATAAATGAATAAATAAGAACATTCTGGAAAATAAAGAAGAATATCTGAGGCCACATGAAGCTCAAAAGCCGGGCATTGCTTGTCTATGGAATCGCAGGGGCCTCTGCACCAGGAGAGTTGTCCTGCCACCTCCCTGCCCTGGAAGACAGGGCCGAGGAGTCCTACAGCACAGAAGAATTTTGTCTGCTCCATAAGGCCGCGAGGCCCAGAGAGGTTCAGCAGTTCACCCAAGGAGACACAGCAGTGGCGAGCAGTGACCCACACTCAGACCATCTCTCTGGGACTGGACCTCTGATCACTAGCCATGGTAGGAAGATGGAGATGAAGCAGATGAGACCCCAGGTCTCTAATGGAGAGCGACTTTGTCCCAAGCCACCGACAGCAAAGCAGGGCAGGATTGGGCCTCTGAGGGCTGCCTGGATGCTGTCACTTACTCCCCACCATGTCCCCAGGCAGGGCTACACACTGAGACACTGGAAGACAGCTGCTGGGTGGAGCAGCCCAGCCTTCTGCAGGGCGTGCACCAGGAACATCCCAGCCCCGCCAGCCGGCCCAGGCGGGTGGCCCTGATCTCCAGCTCAGACTGGGGTGACAGCTGGCCAAGGCGTCGTCGACTGGAGGGCGTGGGGGCATGCATGGGGCAGAGAGGGGCACTGAGGTGTCTTCAGCCATGAGGACATTTGGATCTGGGTGGACCTGTGTGCACTTCCAAGGCTCCAACCAGAACAGCCCTAAAGGAGGGAAAGTCATTTAAGGGCTCAGGGTTCGGAGGTCCTAGTCCATGGAAGGCTGGCTCCATTTCTCGGGGCTCAAGGTGAGGCTGAACGTCAAGGAAGAGTGTGTGCTGGAGGGAAGCAGCTCACGTGGCGATCCAGAAGCAGAGAGAGACCCCGCTGCCCCATGCAAGGACACACCCCAGAGCCAGCCCCATGCCCACCTGCCCAGCCACACCCGCCACCTCAGCTGCCATCAGCTCACCCCAGCTGGGGCTGACCACTGACCCCTGCCATTTCTCCTCTGAACCTTCTCGTCTCTCACCTGAGCTTCTGGGGGCCACCTCACACCCATGTCCTGGGCCGTTCACCACCCACAGCACCAGCGCTGAAGGGACCTCGTGGGTAGAGCCCAGGGGACACCAAAGTGCATCTCACCAGCCAACTGCGACTAGATCATCCTCCATTTACTGAAGTGGGCACTTCTGTCCTGGTTCCGTGATGGGGTCAAGGCAAATCCCTCTGCGGGATTTAACCCTGAGGCCCCGTTAAGTTAAAAGGGTTCCAGACGCGCGCCGTGGGCACGCCTGTAATCCCAGCGGCTCAGGGAGCTGAGGCAGGAGGATCATGAGCAACTCAGTGAGACCCTGTCTCTAAATACAATATGTGGCTCCGTGGGCAAGCGCCCCTGGGTTCAATCCCCAGTCCCAAAAATAAAGAGGCTTCCCGAGCACCCCACGTTGACCTCTGGCGTCATGGCACACCCAGGTGGACCGCGAAGGCCAGAAGCCGCGAGTCAGGCCCGATTTCCGAATCGGCTCCAAGGGTCTGGGAACAAGGGTGCCCTATTTGGGAGGCGACAAGGGTCACTCCTTCCTGTCACACAGGCAGGACTCTCATTCCAACCCATGCAGCTTTTCCTTCTCCGAGACATTTAGGTGGTAGCCCCAGGCCAGCTGATCCTAAGACCCACATCGGGCCCTGATCCAAAGCAGGTCTGTGTCAAAGCCTTGGCCCATAAGCCACCTTTGCCAAATCCGAGTTCTGTGTTGGAGGGGACAGGATTTTGCAAAACAGAGATAGGAAGTATTGGCTGGAGGGGTGACCATGGGGAGGAGGAGGTACAGGAAGAAGGAGAGTGGGGAGGTGACCATGCCTGGCCGGCCCAGACTACCTGCCTCCCCACCCCCGGGGGGGGGGGGGACGACAGAAGGACACTCTCAACGTCTGGGCATTTGCATACACCCAGGTCTGCATGACGTCATCCCCATGACGAGGACAAATATTTTAAAATATCTTCTCCCCCACCAAAAAAAAAAAAAAAAAAAATACCTGCAGTGTCTGAACATCGATCACCAGGCCAGATCCTTCCTGGATCCGCGGGATCGAAGGCACTGGACGAAGGGGCTTGGAAGGAAACAGGATGTCTCCAGCTACCAAATCAATATCCAGAGCTACGCACAAAACGCATGAATCGTGCCTCCCGCAACCTCTGTGGGAACATGGCAGCCGCTAGCTTAGGACACTGTGGTCCCAACATAAGTCGGAAACAGATCCTGATCCTGTTTAATAAAGAGAAAAAAAGCACAGGATTGTGAGTTTTGTCACTGGAAGTCACCAGCCCCTCACTGGTGTCCAGGGAGGCCACCCTCCAGGCAGGGGCTGGGTCTCCTGCTTCAAAGGGTCAGGGGGACTCCGCGTGCCCACAGGCCTCTTTCTGTCCTTCCGAACATCAGCCCCTCCCATTTCCTCCTCCTGACCCACTGGGGACTCCCGAGAGAAGCGCGCTCCCGTGAAGCCCCCAGCCCAGCGCTCCTGAGGCCACCTCCACTTGCGTTCCTGGCCTGGGGACAGAGGGTGCTGCGGATCTATACTACAGGGTGCCCACCACCGTCGCCATCCACGGGCCGTGTCCCCATCTATGGGCCTCTGCTGGACTCTCCCCCCAGGACCAGGGCTGGCGGGGAGCTGACCCCCTCCCCTCCTTCCCAGAGTTCACCTCCCAAGCCTCCCTTAGTTCTTTGAGCTGGTCTCAGGTCTCTCCATAAATTCTCTTATGCAACCTCAAGTTTTCTCTTTCTTGCTACCAAAGAGCCTAACAGATAGAACATGTTGAGTTTCCTGCTTTTGTCACCCGACACTACCCACTACCTGGCACATCCGATCACAGCATCTCACGTAATTGTCACCACCTCCCCGGGCTGCCCTGAGGGGACAAGTGGACTCCTTCTCAGGACAGGGAAGGATGGCTGTTAACCCCAGGAACCAGAATCCAGAGGGCTTCCTAAGGTTTTAGAGTCGCTCATTAGGGAAGATATATTGGTGTCTCTCTAAAAGCCACCTTGGGGACGTGGGACAGAGCAGACTCACTGGCTTACCTGAGTAGCTAGACTAGGAGTGCCAAGCCCACCCATGTGCACACAGATTCCTCTCCTTCAACGCTCTGTGTGGTCCCCAGATGGCCACTCCTCACACCTGGCCGCCCTCACAGGACAACAGCCAGCTAGATTAGCATGTGTTGGGACCCGGACCAGGGGTGTGGGTCACAGAACCCACTGCGATTCCAAGACAGATGAGGTGTGGCAGGCAGCACCACGAACAGGCCAGACGGGGAGGGGCAGAGTCCAGGGCAGAGTCCAGGAGAGACGCAGAACCCCGTCCATGTCGTAGCCACCACCCAGAGATGGGGACTGTCTAAAAAGAAAACCACGGAAAGAGCCCAATGTCTCCGCGGAAGCCGTGTGCAGAGGAGAGGCTCCAGGATTCACACGGGGGGTGAAGATGGGGTGGTGGGGCTGTGGAGGGTCACAAGAGTCCCAGGGAGCAGGCTGAGGGGACAGCCAGACACGCAGACCCCCGCAGTGGGTCCAGGGACCAGAGCTGGGGGTGGGAGGCAACCACAGGATCCTGAGGATGGGGCAGAGGATTCATTTCAAGACACTTGGAGCTGGGGTCCTTAGCAAGACCCTTGCCAAGAGAGAAGGAAGGGCCATTGTAAGAAAGGACCTCTGGGCTTGGTGTGGAGGGGCCAGGAGCCACAGAGGACACTGCGGGCAGGAGCAGGGCAGCAGAAAGGAGGCCATCAGACTCAGAAAGAGAAGCTCAAACAGGCACACCAAGCGTCCCCAGGCACCCAAGAAGTCAAGACAGACCAAACAGGAGTGGAGAGCAGGAAGGGACACCTGGGGGACAGATCAGCCATGTGGGGAGCCCCCGAATCTCCAACCCAGGCAGTTCTGCAAAGCGGGGGATTCTGCCCATTTACAGATGAGCAACTGCGGCCCGAGCCCAGATGCTCTTGTGGGAGGCAGAGCTGGGCAAATCCCAGGCTGTGGGACCCTAAGGCTGGGCTTTTACTTGTAGGCGCCTGTGTCTCCGGGCAGAAGCTGTGTCCCCCCAAGTCACTGAGCACCTGCTCTCAGAAGAAAGGAGATGGGGTTGGGTCTTCTCACGAGCTCCGTACATCTGTGCTTTGAGGCTGCTGAACAGGACTGTCTCCAGGTTCTGCTGTAGTGATGAAATCCAGGGACGTCCCAGCAGTACACAGTCAGAAGCTCTGGAACCCACAGAGGCCAGACCTGGACCCAAGATAGAGCCTGGTGGGTGCTCAGGCTGAGGCCAGGACTCCCGGTCCAATCCTGTCCCCAGACACCAGGCCACAAAGCTGCTCCTGGGCAGCTCAGTCCGGGCTGACTTTTGCCCTCTTAAAACTTGCCTTCGAGACCATAGTGACACTGGAGGCAGGCTTTGCAGAGCAAAGCCCATCCCGGGGTCTTTGGTCCTGCTCCCGAGTCTGCCCCAATGCAAGGACTAATTCACCCTCCATGAAGACCCAGTCAGTCACTCAGGCTCCAGAGTTTGACACCTCTGAGTCCGCTATCAGCCGGCGCAGAAGCACCTATGGCATGATGGAAATGGCCTCCGTGACCAAAATGCAGTGCACTGTCTTCTCATGGTGGAGTTGAAGCCACCCTCTGCCACCAGCTCCCCACGGAGGGCTGCTGCCCTGGGCCTAGTGTCCCAGTGGGCAGTGAGGGAAGTGACGTGAGCCACACTTGGACCAAGGCTTCAGAGACACAGGTTTCTCCATTCTTCGCCTGTCTGCTGGCTGGGTGCAGAGGTGTCCCATGTCCCAGGGAACCGAGGGGAGCCACAAGACAGATGGCACCAGGCCTCCCAGAAGCAAGGGGACCCTGCTGGGTTGTCAGGGAGCAATAAGTCACCTGCATGCTGGGCCGTATCTGCACAGCTGCTGGTGTCACTCTGTCCCATGGATCTTTTAGTGTAAAAATGCACTGACATCTATGTAGGGTGCGTGCATTGCTTCTGAGAGCCAAATGCAGACATTGGCTCAGTTAGCTGCATTTGGGGGGGATCCCTCATTGCACGAGCTGTTCACTTAGAGAACCTCTCTACAATAGAAAACTTGTTCCACGTGCAAAAAGGTGACTTCTACACAGCTTGAGACATGCTGCCCACGAGTGTGTGTGCTGGTCCACACAAGGGACAGGGTGGGCTCAGGATCACGCCAGAATTCCTGGAGTCCCTCTGTCCCCCTGCCTCCCAGTGGACAAGGCTGAGCAGCTTTCCTCCCTGGGGACTCATGTCCTGCAACACAGTATGACCTGCAGCTCTGCGGCCCCTGCGAGTCCTCCTCTGGGGCTCTCTACTGCTGGACGCTCTTACCAGCAGCACATAAAATCTGCAGAGCCTAGATTTGGGCTGTAGTGGGCTCAGGTTTTGAGGTGGTAACAGTGGAGTTGAGGATTTTTTTCCAGGATTTTTCTTCCAGGACAGGAGAGGGAGGGCCAAGAAGAGCATCTGGGCCCAACGGATCTGTCTCCACGGGGGCATGGCCTCTTCTCAGTTAGCCTTGGTCCACGTGGGCACCCACCCCCACTAACCATTTTAACTAGCAGTGCAAGGTTGATTTTCCTGAAACTTCCCTATTCTCTCTACTCCTGCTTCGAGCCGATGCGGATGAACAGATTCCCGGGATGGAGAGTCTGGACTCAAAACTGAGAGGAAGCAGAGAGCCTGTGAGAGGGGCCAGGAGAGGGCCAGGCGGCTGGCCGCAGGGCAGGTGGGAAGAGGGAAGGTCTGAGTGGCTGTGAACCCACATTAAGCTGCCAAGAGCAGGCTTTAAGAAAACCCCAGGGGATCCAGCTGAGAACAGGAGGTAAATCCAAGAGCACAAGGGATCCTAAAACCCACCTGGCCTCTAAGTCCATTAGTCACGGAGATAAAAAGTCAAGGTGACCTTGTTACCGCCTAGGGGTGCTGGCTTCACTGTCTCCTCGGTCAGCAAAGAATTGGAGAACAGAGCGTAGAAGGAGCAGTAGCAAGCAGCAGGTTTATTTCAAAAGAGAAGGACATGTTGAGGTGGATTTCTCCAAGAGAAGGGCTGGAGCTGGCAATTCCGCGGGGGAGTTTTGGCCTGTTCTTTTATAATAAATCCTCCTTTCCTCATCTCCGCCCCTCCGTGCTCTCCTCATCCTGACATGATTTTATTTATTGTTTTAATTTTGATTTGTTTTATGTGACAACAGAATGTATTACAATTCCTATTGCATACCCAGAGCACAATTTTCCACATCTCTGGTTGTACACAAAGTAGAGTCACATCAGTTACCCTTCCATTGATTGACATATTGCCTTTCTAGTGTCTGATGTATTCTGCTGTCTGTCCTATTCTCTACTATCCCCCCTCCCTCCCCTCCCCTCCCCTTTTCTCTCTCTACCCCTTCTACTGTAAATCATTTCTTCCATTTGTATTATCTTGTCTTACCCCTTCTTTCCTCTTATATATCATTTTGTATAACCCTGAGGATCGCCTTCCATTTCCATGCGATACAGCAATCTGTATACGGGGTAAAGTTGGGAGTTCATAACCCGCTTGAATCAAACTGTGAAATATGATGTATCAAGAACTATGTAATGGGGCTGGGGATGTGGCTCAAGCGGTAGCGCGCTCGCCTGGCATGCGTGCGGCCCGGGTTCGATCCTCAGCACCACATACCAACAAAGATGTTGTGTCCACCGAGAACTAAAAAATAAATATTAAAAATTCTCTCTCTCTCTCTCTCTCTCTCTCTCTCTCTCTCTCTCTCTCTCTCTCTCTCCTCTCTCTCACTCTATCTTAAAAAAAAAAAAGAACTATGTAATGTTTTGAACGACCAACAATAAAAATTAAATAAATAAATAAATAAAAAAGACTATGACCCAAAAAAAAAAAAAAAAAAACAAAGTAGAGTCACATCCTTGGTGTCTTTTTACAGGTACATAGGGTAATGATGACCATCGCATTCCATGGTCTTTCCTACTCCCATGACCCCTCCCTCCCCCTCCCCCTTTCCCCTCTGCCCTATCCAGAGTTCATTTAATCCTCCCATCCCCACCCCACACAAGATACTATGGATCAGCATCCTTCAATCAGAGAAATCAACCAAATGCTGACATGTTTTTAAAATATTTTTCACCCAGATTTTCTTGGGGAAAATTTGCTTGTCTGATCACACAGAATATGTTTGCAAGCTTGCTACCACTGGAATTGAAGGTACAATTATAGTTCAGTTCCAAATATTCTGCTAAAATTCCCTGTTAGGGATGAGGACAGACTGGACAGGGCCATCTTGTGCCCAGAGAGAATCCTCAGAGGCCTACGGACTCTGCCTCACATAGGGCTGGATCTGGAAAGCTTCCCTGCTTCTCGGCTGCTGAAACCCGATCCGTCTGAAATTTTCCTTCTTTCCAAAGAAGATCTTAGTAAACAAAGTGGTAAGGCCACCAACCAAGGACGCCATGCCATAGAAGCAGCACCCAAGGTCCAGGGTGTGGCTCGGTGGAAGAGTGACTGCCCAGTAGGCATGGGCCCAGGTACTGAAGAAGAAAGAAAGCAAAAAGATAGCACAGAGACCATGCTAACTAACCTCGGGAAGTCCAAGAAGTCTTAAAGGACTCAGCCCTGGCCATGTTCATCACTAAGTCACCCGAGTGATGTGGGGAGCCATAGACAGGTGCCGCCCAGGGAATGGTAGAGGACATTATCCCTGCCCAGGCCCCAAAGCAGCATGAGGCTCCTGAGTGCCCATGGACAGCCAGATCCCCAGCCTCTCGGACAAATGCAGGTTCCGTGGTAGGCCTGGGTCAAGCCTGGGATTCAGCATCTTCAACACACTTCCTGGGGATGCCCTGTTGCTGGCCCAAGGACCACACGTGGAGGAGCAGGCCTCGAGAGCAATGGGTTCAGGGGCTAGGGGAGCTACAGGTATTAGAGGCACAGCCTCTGATCGGAGGCTGGGGTCGGCACAGCCATGCTGCATTCACAGGACTTTGCTCACACACCTGAGACTGTCAAGGTTGGAACACACACAGGTGAGCTCACGTACGTGAGGGGAATTACTCAGAACTTATACCGCTCAGAAAGACAAATAAGACCCCACTCACATGTGGAAGCTGGAAAAGTCAATCTCACGGAAGCAGAGAGTAGAGCAGTCGTTACCAAATGCCGAGGAGGATGGGGGAGGGGAGGGAACAGGGAGGATGCTTAACAGGTATGGGGATGCAGGTGGCCAGGAGGAATAACGTCTTTTTTTTTTTTTTTTTGTACAAGGGATTAAATCCTGGGGTACTTAACCACTGAGCCACACTCCAAGCTCTTTTTTATTCTTTGAGACACGCTCTCACTAAATTTCTTAGGGCCTCACTAAGTAGCTGAGGCTGGCTTTGAACTTGCGTTCTTCCTGCCTCAGCCTCCCAAACTGCTGGGATTACAGGCATGTGCCGCTGTGCCTGGCAGGAGGAATACCTTCTAATATTCTGAAGCACAGTAGGGTAACTATGGTTAACAACAATTCATTGCATAATTCAAAAGAGCTAGTGGAGAGGACTTTGAATGTTGCCAACTCAAAGAAATGATACATATTTGAGGTGGCAGATATGCTGATTACCCTGATCTGATCACTACACATTGTATACATGTATTGAAATATCACACTCTACCCCATAAATACACGTGCAATTATTATGAGCCAGTTTTAAAAATCGTGCTACAGATTTTTCTCCATAGCCTACATCACATGGGTGATACATTCATTCTGGAAGTTTCTTTTTGAGTCCCAGTCACAGAGGTAACTTTTCAAAGCAAGCGTCTAAAATACATCCAGATAACCAAGCAAGCATTTACACCTGACTCTGAATGTCACCTCAGCAGATGGGTGTTGGATTTTTTAATTGATATTAACATGCTCAAGTGCTCGTAGCCTGAGACCCCAAAGTGAGTGTGACTCTGTCATTCTTCACACATCTGACAGCTGCTGACTGGAGGCGACAAGAACGTCCGAGGCACTGGAGGAGGGGGATGTGGAGGATACTGGGTTGCAGCCCGGTCCCAGGATGCCTTTCTCTGACGGCTCAACAGGGAACTGACACCCGGATTGACCTTGAACTTGAAGAGGGGGCTCTGTTCTCCTTCTCCGTCCTCCAGTTGAATAAAGGCTCTTCAAACCGAATGGAAACCACTGGGAAAATGGTTTGCAGGGAGGAAAACAAACGAATGGGGTGGGTTTTGTTCAGAACTGTGTTCCATCGGTTGGTGCAGGCTCCGAATTCAACCAAACAGATCACGTGGCCACTCGGGAGCCCTCACCCGGGAAAGGCAGGGAAGGGGCCCACAGGAACTCAGGCGGGGCGTGGTCAAGGGCGTGGTCAAGGGCGTGGCCGGGGCGTGGCCGGGGCGTGGCCCGAGGCCTGCATCCAGCGCACAACTGGGCCCCTGCAGGGTCCACAGGGCTCACGCCCCCCACCATTGGACAGGGGCCTGGTTTGGGGCAAATCACCGGAACACACTTGGCCTCGGATTCCTCGTATCTACTTCTGGGTCCTGTCTAGATGGAATGCGGTGTTCCGGGGCAAGAGTCCCACATGGTGACCCCTCCCTAGGGGACAGTGGGTGAAGGGGGAGCCCTGGCGGTGACCATGGGCTCCCTACCTCCGGGAGCGAGCTGGCAGTAACCTGGCCTCTGAGGTCCGTCCCTCCAACACGGGGAAACACGCCATCCTGTTGTTTTCTGTTCTGGTTTTTCACTCGGATGGAGGAATAAACAGGGACCAAATCTTAGTTCAGTGGCTTCTTTCCTGTTACTTAGTTTTATGGTGTTTTTCTGGGTCCGAATTACTGCCGCGATCATGAAGTTATCCAATGTTTTCTTCTAAAAAAAAATAATAATAATAATTAAAAAACCTTTCCCATTGAAGCCTGCCATTCATCTGCAAGGAACTTCTTTGGCATCATTCTTTTAAAAATTAATCTGGTATTTAAACATTATTTAGATTTTGATTGACGGGAAGTGCTGGAGAGGGATATTGGCCACATTATAGCGTCATATCGTGTGTGGGTACAGATATGTGACAACAAACCCCACCGCCATGCACGACCATAATGCACCTATGAAAAACGTGGAAAAATTATTGCCCTGGTTTAGATGTGAGGTGCCCCCCCAAAAGCTCATGTGTGGGACAATGCAAGAGAGCTTAGAGGTGAAATGGCTGGGTTATGAGTCTTCACCCGAGGGTGTGTTAATGCCCTGATAGGGATTAAAACTGTAAGCAGGCAGGTGTGGCCAGAGGGAGGGAGTTCCCGGGGGGCTTGCCTTTGGGGTTCACTTTGTCTTGGTTTAGCTGAGCTCTCTGCTTCCTGGTGCCAGAGCCATAGCTGCTTTCCTGAGTCACACGCTTCAGCCATGTCTCTGGAGCCCAAGGAATGGAGCCGGCCACCTATGGACAGGGACCTCTGAATCTGTGAGCCCCCCTAATAAACTTTTCCCTCTCAAATTGTTCTTGCCAGGTCTTTTGGTGACAGCAGCAAAAAGAAGCTAACAAAAGCAAATATTAATTCAGTAGTATTTGCCCTGATTTTTTTTTTTTTTTTGTCTTTCTTGTTTTTCAATGAGAAACCAGAAATTTTGAAAGTACTAATTGGGGGTTTACTTTTTGGAAAAAAAAATACATATGCCCTAAAATTATAACATTGTTCTGCTTTAACCTGAGAATGGTCAAAATGCCAGAAAATAATTTCTCATTTCACGAGGCTAAGTGAAAATCCACTTGTCAATGGTAGTCATTCTACATCACTGTATGTCGCTGTAGACATGGAGAGTGCTTGTGCTAGGTGGCCAGTCAAAAGGCCACTGAAGACATTGGGCTGTTCAAAGATGTGTGCAAGACTCTGGGCTCCATCCCCAGCACCAGGAAAGAGAAAAAGAAAGATGCATTCATTCACCAACATCATATTGACATTTGTGTTATAAATATATATGTTTATATATATTTATGCACATCTGGGTGCTCGTTAACACTCTTGGTGTGAAACACACTGATCACTTCACTGGTCGTGAAGTCGTGTGAAACCAGGGAGATTGCTGCATTGCTCAGCATAGCCACAGAGGAGATGCAGCGAGGCCACCCTTTGGTGTGTGACAATCATCCACCTTCATCCCTTGTCTCTGAGCCCCATCCTTATTTTACAGCAGTGTCTTTAGGGCACAGGCGCGACTCATGTGCACCAGAAGAGATGCTCGTCTCAGTTGAGTGAGAGACCCTGGCAGGCACCGCGCAGCCACGGCCACATCCTGAGTCAGACCGGAACACAGAGACTCATTCTAGACCTACTGTATGTGGCAAGGCACAATTTCTCTTGCTGGGAATTGACTTCAGATTCTGGGTTTTCAGGTGACCAAGCCACGAAGCAAAGAGAGCAGTTTATTTATATCCATCCTTCCAAAAAATGATAGCGAGAGAAAGGCAAGGGTAGGTAAATGACATTGTGAAGCGACCTGAAAACCTTAGAGTAAAAGTTTCATCTTGTTCTATTTATTGCATCACAAACTGCTGTTTGTCCCAACCTGGGGATGCTGCTCTCAAGAGGATCTGGGCACCGTCACAGTCATCCAAGCGGGAATTAGGTCCCTGTGTTCTGAGGAACAGCAGAGCCGAGAGGCAGCGCCAAGGAACCTGACCTCTGTTTCCTGTTGAGCCTGAACTCTGGCCCTGGGTTCTTGAGACAGGCAGAGCTGGGGACACTCTGAAAATGTTCAAAGACTGCTTTATTCTTGCCCAGATAAAGACTGAACACCACATCCACACGCCCCGAGGGCAGCTGAGAGGGGCCATATTTTTCTCAAAATCCCTTTGACCAAAGCCCCTGGGGAAGACTCAGGACCCAGAGGGCTGGCCCACATGCTGGTCTTGAACGGGGTGACCTGGAGAGCTGGAATTCCACCCCCCAACAGAATGGGGCGTGCAGGCTGCGTGTCCCTGGAACAGTCTGCGTCATTGGGGCCAAAAAGCAACATTTTTCCTACTGTCTAGGCCAATTTTGAAAACATCTGCTAAAAACCCAGCTTTCCCTTAATTATAAGGAATCCCAAGCCTCTCTGCCTGAGAGTAAGGTACCTATGTGGTTTGCTGCTTTGAAATCCAAGCTAAGAGCAATGAAGCCGACTTTGGCTCAGACAGGACGGGCACTTCCTGTGCAAGTTGTCCAACGCTGGGTGCCCCAAGTTGCCAATCATGAGCCAAAAAGAGTTGGCCCACGCCCCTGACACGTGGCCCTTCAGCTCCCAGGCCACCCTTCCCTGCCGCCCTGTAGAAGCCGTGGTCCAGACACCGCCAGCCACGCCAGAGGGGTTCACCCAGCACAGTGCAGAGCGGCTGCGGAGGAAGCTCCGCATCCTCAGCTGGTTCCGATGAAATTAAACAGCAGGTAGAATCCCACCTGCGCTTTCTGCTGGTGTCTGCGGAAAGACCTCCTTCTACCACACAAGTCAGTCTTTTTATTTTCCTTTTATAAACCTGGGATTGAGCGCGGGGCCGGGCACTCTCCTATGAGCCACACCCCCCCCAGCCCTTTTCATTTTTTATTTGAATCTGGTCTCCTCCTACCCCGGCCTCCCATGTCACTGAGATGGCAGGCTGCACCGCCAGGTCCTTCTAAGCACCTGCTGCTCATGAAACCCATTGCCATCCTGTATCTTCTCTCACCAAACATTTAAAAGCAGGCGATTTCCTAGTTAAAATTCTAGGGATGCTACACTTTGAAACCTAGTGATTTCCCATACAAATTCCTTTCCACCCAGCTGGGTCCACTGTGAGTGTGGTTCCATGAATCCCCCAGCTCCACACTCCATCCCATGCTTTGATTAAAGAAAGGCAAGTAAAAAAAGTTTAGCAAAGAAGACGAAATCTGCCATGACTGAGACTGTGGTCAAACCCTTCCAAACCTGGTGGCAATGTGGATTTGATTTCTTTGATGGCTGGGAAGAAACAATAGTTTGGAAACGAGAGAATGGAAGAGTCAGAATATTTCCTTCCAACCCGTGTTCCAGAACTTCACCTCATCACTTCAGCAATGCAAATGGCCTGAGGCAGGTCCCCAGCATCACACCTGCCCATGAGGTAAGAGCCTGGTCACTGACCACAGAGGGCAGGTGCACATGAAAGGGGCAGGGGTCTCATTCCCTATCCACTAAGCTTCTCCATGGCCAGGTCACACAGAGGCCCAGCCTCTGACTGCCTCACTCAATCTTTGGGTCCTTTCTCAATTACAGCGCACTTTGGCGTGGAAAAGAATGGGAGACCCATCAGCAAGCCGTCTTCCAAATGTCAATCATCTGCTTTAATTCTGGTTGTGCTGATTTTATTGCTCTTGGCAAAATCTTGTCCTCCCTGCAGTGTAGCTGAAAACACTAGGTTGTATCAACCTGCACTGAAAACACAGCCCGTTACACATCAGACACAAAGGAAATAAAAATTGCTGACACCCTGTTTTGCAAGGGCAAATTAATTTGCCCCAGAAGTAGCCTGTTTGCCACCGAGCTCATTAAAAGGACCGTGAGATTATCAGGAAAAATTAGTACAAGCTGTTGGTTATCAGCCACATCATATTGGCTCACAAGGCAGGCCCTGCTTGTCAGCTTGCTGCTGGGGGCAAGGACAGGCGTTAACGAAGAAAGTCACATTCAATTAGAAACCGTCACCCGGGCTGGCATTTGCGGTTACTCTGTACTGGATCAGCTTGAAGAATAATCACACTGCTTCTTTGGGGTTTGAACTTGAAAGTAAGGGCACTTGGGCAGCCAGGGAAATCAAATGCTTCTCGAACGTGCCGAAGACAGGGTAGTTTGCTTTAAAGATGCGGGAAGGGAAGCCGAGTGGTGCAGGGCCTGCTCAGGAAACCCTGGCTTGGGCAGTGGACAGCGTGCTTTGGAAAGATGCATTTGCTGAGCCTGCAAGGTATCAATGAGGCCCCCTCAATATCTGTCCCCAGGTGACTGCCCCCACGATCTCCCATGTGCAGGACTGCCCGGGGACACAGTGGACAGCACCACACGGACAGCCTGCATGTGCCTAGTGAAGTATCCATGCCTCAGTGGTCATCAGGGCGTCCCTGTGAGCTCTGGGAACGGGAGAGCAAAAACACCAGAGGAGAAGTCACCTGTGGAATTGCTCAACAAATTCCAACTTTCAGAGACCGGTCACCTGGGTTGTGGTGTCCCCTGGGTGAAGCTCATCAGACGGTCCCCAGGAACAGCCCGTGGTTCCTGCTGATCTGCACAGGTGGCTGTCCCTGCTCCCCCCAGGCCAGCACAGAACACCAGGCAGTTCAGTGGTCTGTGCTGCAGGTGCCCACGTGTTAAATGACTTAGCCCTGATCAGACGGGGCCCGCCTCTCCCTCTGGACCATCATATCCTGTGGGGGAGGGAGGATGTCATTTGTCATATCGTGTCCCCCACAGCATTCTGCATACAGCTTCACAACAATAAATGCCCCCCCCCCAGGTGTCACTGGGCTGTGCTGACGGTGGGACTGTTTGACATTCCACAGACTCAGGACCAGGGGCTGGTGCCTCCTCGTGGTGCACCACGGCCAGGGGAGGACCTGGGTCTGGGAAGGAGACCTGGGAACCAGGTGCCTAAGTGACCCCAGATGTATCTTTTCCAGAAGCAAGTGCTGCTCCAGCCACCTCTGCCTGCGGCCATCTGCTCCTGGTCCTGGAGCCTGCTGGTCCCTGCCATGTTGCTGGCCCTGGGCTGTGGCCCTCACCTGGTGCTGACTGGTGCATCCCAAGCTCCACTCAGGGAGCCTGGTCATTTCCCCTAAATGTGTCTGTGAGTGGCCGGTGGCCCTCCCCACAGAGCCGTCCCTCCTCAGGTGAGGCCCTGGCCACCGCAGAGGGCAAGGGCCTGGGTCCACTTCCTGGGCAGAGCGGTCTTGGGGCTCCTGGGCCTCACCTAAGACAGCATCCCAGCATCACACCTTTGAGCTTCCAGCTCATTCTGTGTCCCGCAGAGTGACAGAGCAGGGCTCTCTGCTCAGCGCTGCAGGCCTTGGGGTCCCTGTGAGTTCCCACAGGCGTGAGTGGCCAGGAGCCAGGAGAGCGACCCAGGTGCCTGTAAGCGGCCACACCTGTGGCTTCTCTCTATAGTCCAGGAAGGGATTGGAGATGGTCCTGGTCCTGCCCCTGGGCTCGGCCTCGGAGACCGGGCCTCCCGTCAGGGACAGAGAAGCTCCTTCATGAGCCAGAGGTTCTGGAAGTTCTTGGGGGTCTTTTGTGGGTGTGGACTGATCTGCATGTCAAGGCGCCACCTGCAGAGGTGGAGTGAAGCCCAGAGAGCCTGTCCCAAAGGCACGCAGCAGGGCCTCAGAGGGTGTGAAGGACCCCATGGAGTGAGGGCAGAGGTCATGGACCAGGATCTGTCCCTAGTGTCCTTGAAGAGCAAGAGATTGAAACAACTCAGACGGCCTCTTCAGAGGCCAGCACCACTTCTCTGCTGTGGAGGCCAGCGGCAAGGGTGGGTGGCACCACCCACGGATGGCACCCGTTGGATCCATGCAGCTGGCCCTGAAGGGCAAACCGGGCAAGTCTTACAACACCCAGACAGCGTGGGAGCCTCCGACTCCTCTGGTTGGAAGAACCACACTAATAACTCACTCAGAGGAGGGAACATCTTTTCTCGCCCTTCCTGGAGAAAGTGGCCAGGGACAAAGGCCAGGCCGGGCCAGCACTGCTCTCTGACCACGACTCACCAACCACCCTTTACATATTAGTCCCCATTTTCCTTTTCCCTCCATTCAACCTCCTCTGACCGCTCAGTCCGGCTCAGACCTGAGAAGGCCGAGGTGGCCACATCCCCACAGGGCGTTTCCCACGGTGCTCACTCTGTGCAGAGGGACTGGGCCGGGGCCAAGGGCCACCGGGCAGCTCGCTGTGTTTTTCTCAGCAGCCCATTTTAGGCTCCTGTGGCAGTAAACCCTTCTGCCAGTAAGTAGAAAAGGCAACTTTTGTCAAAACAGAAACAACCTGCAGACAGAGCAGGTATTTCAGAAATGACTCAGAGCCGTGTTTTGCTAGAAGAATGCTAATGAAATACAGGGCGCGAAACCCACGGCGCTCCCTCAGGAGGAGAACCACTCGGTCAGGCTTCTGAACCTGAGCAAAACACTCCCGGGGGAGACAGCCAGCGGGTCCTGTCCCGCTGCAGACTTGGGCTTGAGTGGACATCAAGCAGGGGCACGACTCTGGGGGAGACTACTACAGGGGACCTTTCTGAGCCTCTCAAACAGTCACCTCTGAATCTGACCTTGAATCTCCAGGCAGAAGCTGCTCAGAGATACCTGACCCCATGGGCCTCCCTTGGCCTCCATCACAGGCCCACTGATGATGGCACTCACGGTGGCCTCTGTGGTCCCAGGAACAGCATACAGTCATCCCACATTCCATCACCCACAAAAACCCAATTAGCTGTGGAGCCAGGTGTGCCCAGCAGAGGGCTACCTGGCTTCTCTTACACACTCACTGAGTCAGGGTCAGGGTGTGTCTGTGATTTGTGTCAACTACTCGGGGCGTCTCTGTGGCCAGCCAAGAGCCGTCTGGGAAGCAGCCATCCCGTGCAGTCTGGATGTCCAGGGTGCCTGGTGCTTTGACAGCTCTTTATTTCTCTTTGAAAGAGACCCTGTCGGCAGACACTTGTCCTTGGACTGGCTGCTGTCTTGGACGGTGGCTCTGTTCTCAGTCCCGCCTTCACTGCCCTTGAGGATCTTCTGCAGCCAAGCAGGGGACAGTGCCCGTGTCGGAAGCCAGAGGGCGGGTGCACTCACAGCCACACTCAGGTGCTCTCGATAGCGGGCAGGCTCACCTCTTCCAGAGCCAGAGGCTCCGGTCTAGATGGCTCACCTCTGGGGGGCACCTCGAACGCATCTAGGAGCTACTTCCGGAAGGGTCAGAAGTGGACTGCAAGGCAGCTTTCCAACAACATGAAGAGTCATTGAAAACCAAGAGTGACAAGAAGGGTGTGATGGAGGGGATCGTGCTCAACCTCATGAATCAGATTTGGTTCTCTTTACACCTAAGAAAAATAGAGTTCTCATATTTTACAGATACATACTGAAATATTTACAGACGAAACCGTATGAGGCTTAGGCTCTGCTTTTGAAAACCTTGCAGACCACAGCGAGGTGGTTGTCCCCGAGCAGGTCATTGCTGAAGTCCAGGGGCAGAGACGGGGGAGCTCATGGTCATGTTCTGTGTCAGCATATATCTGAGAGGTTCTTCGACAACAAGGTTTAATTAAATATGATTAAAACCTATGAACATCTTTCTCGGGATATCTCCTAATTTTGAAATGCGGTTTCCTTTTAACTCTAAAGATTCCTTTGCATAGACCTCAATCGTATGGGTTTTGTCTCGCAGAAGGGAAACCACGGCCTTCGACCCAGACCACCTTCTTACCTTCTGGGTTTTGCTTTCCACCCAAGGAGTCCAAGCGACAGGCCCTAGTCTCACCATCCAGCCCCCTCACCCCCGCCACTCAGCACGGGCTGCTCAGGGGGTCTGAGGTCACATTGCCTCAAGAGGAGCAGGACCCGGCTCTGAAGAGACCCTTTAGAGGGACACTTGCCAACCTTCACTTTTGAGAAATCTTTTACTCAGTTTCTTGAATGAGGAGGAAAGAAACAGGGTACTACCGAGAGGCCCACGGGATTTGGGTGTCTCTGCGTCCCCGTCCCCACAGGACCACGGGGTCTGAGCACGCAGTGCAGCCCGCTGAGCTTTGGGGGTTCTCAGGGGGACTCTTTGTTCCAGGGTCCTTCAGTCCTTCCCAGAGGCCAGGGCAGCTCCCTGAGAGAAACAGGCCCAGCTGCAAGGCAGCCTTAAGTGATTCTCAAAGCCACCACCTACAGCATTCCCAGAAGATCAGTCTGCAGAAAGAAGTCCCCACCTGCCGGAGACAAGGACGTGCGTGCTGTGACAAGGTTGCTTGTCCCCATTGGAGCAGTCTTGAAGGAAGAGACTAGAGGGGGACTCTGCCCCTGAGTGACAGGAGGGAAGGGTGGCTGGCTGGGAAAGAGGGCCAAGAGTGAGACCAGTGGCGTGGAAGCAGGGTGGCCGGGGTCCACGCTCCAGGCCCGCAGCCGCGTCCAGCGTGTACTCTCCACACAGCTGCGTGGTTCCCGCTAGCGTCTGAGGAGGCTAGGAGACCTGGGAGATCTGAATGTCTGGTGGAATGAGTGTGGGGACGTCTAGGAGTGCCCTCGGGACCCCCAGAGTCCCCTGCAGGGCCTCAGCCAGCTACCTGACTTCTTCACCTTTCACTTCCCCACACATGACACAGGGAGGGTGGCAGGCAGTGCCCACCACACTTGCCCCAGAGGGTCAACCAGAGTGTCTCAGAAGGGTTGGTTCTGGTGACGGTGACATTTGAGGGATGTGGTGTACATGCCCTTTCAGGCTTTGTCAGGCTGACACTGTGGCCACTTCCATTCAAGGGCCTGTGTCCTTCCCCTGCCCAGTGTCACCAGCTGCCTCACAGAGTAGCAACCAATAGCACTGACATGGAGTTGCTGCATGTCCCCTGCTCTGGGAGAGCCCTGCTCAGAAGCCACCAGGCCCCTCAGTCCCCAGCATGGCCAAGTCCTGTCTAGAAGTCCTCTAGAATGAAGCAGAGGCCCTGGAAACAGCTGCCCAGGCTCACCAGCTGACCAGTGGTGCCCGCGTGGCTCACGCTGTAGGCGTGACCAGTGCACATGTGACTCAGGGTGCATGCGTGGCTCACGGGCTGCTCACTGAGGAGGCCTCACCGCCAGCTTGATACAGCCACCTTGCCCAGAGCTCCTTCAGAGCCGGCAGGAGGCACAATATGGTGGGATGTCACGCCGGTCTGGGACCAAAGGCATTTCCCTGGGGTCCTTCCCTTCCATTTCCAGAAATGGAAGCCAAGGCCTCTCCTGACTGGATCCAGAGAGAGAACCGGTCACTCTGGGTTTTCTGCTTACCTGACCCAGGCCATGCCACGTAAGGGTATCCGTGCCCAGGAGAGGGGCAACGCCCATTCCTCTGGGAGCAGCAGGCCCACACCAGCACAGGGCCACACCAGCACAGGACCTTACCAGCACAGGCCCACACCAGCACAGGGCCACACCAGCACAGGACCTTACCAGCACAGGACCTTACCAGCACAGGCCCACACCAGCACAGGGCCACACCAGCACAGGACCTTACCAGCACAGGCCCACACCAGCACAGGGCCACACCAGCACAGGGCCACACCAGCACAAGCCGAGTTGCCTGGTGTCCTCCTCTCGTAGGCTACAGGTTGTCACTTAGACACTGGTGGGTTGGGGGTTCTGGTGAGAGGACAGGTGGCATGGAAACTGGAACTGTTTGAGGGGACCCCAGGATAGGGTTGGCATGCACCCTTCCCCCTGAGGTTCTGTGAATGCCTGGTGCACGTGGCTTTCATGGTGGTAGGACAGGGAGAGGGTAAGCAGCCCAGGACCCTGCCAGCCCAGGTTCCTCCTGGGACCACCAGGTGCACATGGAGACTGCACATCTCCAGCTGCCATGTCCCAACTCCTGGCTGGCCTGGCTGGCACCCGGCATGCTGAGGCAGAGCAGCGAAGACATTCTCTTGAAGATGACCCCCCTGCATAGCTGCCCTGCACCCCCCTCACACACACACACCCAAAGAGGCTTCTGTGAGGGCTTCCTGTGGATCCCCGGCTGCTGGAGTTAAAGGACCCCCCCTTGAGAGCAGGTAGCAGGCCAGGCCGGCTGGCCAGGAGGACCCACAAAACCCCCCAGAAATAGTCCCTCTCTTTAGAACTCCAAGGAGAGATCGCTGGAATGCC
The DNA here is from genome assembly GCF_052094955.1 of Ictidomys tridecemlineatus. Lineage (NCBI taxonomy): Eukaryota > Metazoa > Chordata > Mammalia > Rodentia > Sciuridae > Ictidomys > Ictidomys tridecemlineatus. The sequence continues at coordinate 31,763,162 of NC_135488.1, read as the reverse complement.
CCCTTGCTAATTGTCCTGGACTCCAGGGAAATCGGGTAGAAAGAGGCGTGATGTGAAGTGCGCCATGACACCTGTCCACTTCTTGCAGCCTCAACAGAGGTGAGAGGTCAGGAAACAGACCCGGAGGCCACCCTGTTGGGTCCAAGTCCTGCCTTGGCCTCATATCAGCTCTGCAACTCTGAGCAGCTTAATTCACGGGCTCATTTAATGAATATTGGTCATGGAGGTGCCGGAATGCTCTGCTCCTGGTAACAGTCTCATTACTGGACATGTGTGCCAGACAGGAGCGCACACAGAGCGGGGGATAAGGCAAGGGCACGTGTCTCAGCAGCCCAAGACCCCAGCAGCTGAGGGCTCCCGTGAAGCATGAAGCTGAGCTGGTTCCACTCCTTCTTGAACACCAGGGAATTGGTTCAGATAACTTCTCCAGTGAAGGGTCTCACAGGGGTCTGCAGGGTGGAACTGGAGGCTGATCTCTGAGCAGCGAACTGTGCCGTGGCTAAGCAGGGAACGGCTGCTGAGGACAGATGTGGCCTCCATTCGTTCCTGTCCTCTAAGGGAGGAGGAGAAGGGGATGCTTGTCCCCTCCCACCCAGCTGCCCCCCACTGAGCAGAGAGTGGGCAGGAGGACATGTTCTGTCCCTCTGCAGTCTTAGTCATAACCCAGAAGCCAACCACTCCCATGGGGAACGGGGACAACATGTGGAGGACATTTGCATATCAAAAGTGACCTTTTGAGGGGCCCTGGAGAAACAGGCCCTGAAAGTCAGGCTTTGCTGAGAAAGGACATACAACATTCCAGGTCTCAAAACCCCCTTCGCCCACCAAGAGCTGGGCCTGGCCAGCCTAGGAATCAAGAGAAAGCAGAGGAATAAGGTCAGGGAAGCCCCACCCACAGGGAGGGGAAGCAGGTGCCCTGTGCCAGGTGAGTGGCCGACAGGTGTGCAGAGAGAAGAGGAGTTGAGAGAAGTGGACGCCGAGCCACTGTCCAAGAACATCCACCCCAGGGACGGAAGCCTGGCCTGCCTCTCCATCCACCTCATCGAGGCCTGAGAAGGGCCCTGGTGTCCTGTGTGTCGGCCTGTCGGCAGGTCACCACTTCAAAGCCTGGGCACAGAATACAGGCACAGCCGGGGGTTAGAGGGTCTGCAGGAGCAGGAAGGTCTGAGCAGTGGAGACCCTGAGGTCCCAGGGCCAGCCAGAGCCAGGGCCCCAGAGCTGGAGGCTGGAGGCTTATGGCTGAAGTCCAGCCCAGGCCCCACCCGCAGCCCACCAGTCCTGCTCAGAGGCCTCCACACACACCATGAGAGCCTGGGGCCTCTCCCTCCTCCAGCTGCCAACCAGGGACAGAGGAGGGTGAAAAGGCACCCTTTGAGAGGGAAATCTGAATTTTAAGTTGTGTATTTACCCAAAAGAAAGTGAATTAGACCCAGAGAGTCCACGCTGCTTTCTGTGGGTAATTTGAAGGCTTGTCTTCCTCCCCTCCCTCCTACAGGAAACGATGTGATCAGTGTTGAGAATTTTTAAATGAGAGGCATGACTATTTTCTGCACCTCTGAGTGGCAGCGCGTAGCTTTTTCCTCTGTTGGAAGCGTGTGCAGGTGGGAATCCTGGGACTCAGCAGGAGCGGTGCTCAGCTGCTGGTCTCCGGCACCAGAGACCTCTGCTCACAGGAAGACACCCTTGGCACATGTTTATGCCACACAGAGCAGGGCCGGGGACTGAGAGGAAAGGACGCTCATCTTCCAGCCCAGGAACCCAAGTTTTCCAGGTCTAGCCCGGGCACTGAGCCTCCGTGGGACCCCCGGGGGAATCGTGAGATGGAGCTGAGCTCCCGCTTCTTTAACATGAGGCAATTGGTGGCAGCAATTTCTAGAAGTCTTGTTTCACTGAGGAGGGATGGGCCCGGCAGCCACGGCGTGAGCCAGCTGCCAACCGCTGCAGCTTCTCTGTTTGCATAACCCTAGTTCATCCTTAAAATAATCTTACAAAGGAAGTAAAACTGTTATGGTCTGCATGAGACATAATTGCTCATATAGAAAACTCCCCCAAATCTACAAATGTCTAGTGAAATAGTAAAATTGGATGAAGATATAAAAATGTGCTAGAATTTGGACCTGGAATGTCTCCCAGGAGGCCCCGTGTTAAAGGCGGGTCTCCAGCGTGGCACCATCAGGAGATGAGGTCAGGCCTCATGGGAGGTCACTGGGGGCATGCCCTCCAAGAGGATTGTGGGACTCTGGTCTCTTCCTCTTCCTCCTTTTCACACACCAGCCATAAGTAAGTGTCTGCTCCACCACACGCTCCTGCCATGGGGCACTGCCTCACCACAGGCCCAAAGCAACAGAGCTGGCACCTCCACAACTGTGAGACCAAACAAACCTTTTCGCTGTATAAGTTGATTATCCAGACATCTGTTACAGTAGCAGAAAGGTAATACAGATTTGCATGCATCCAATAGCTAGGAAGTTCAATTGAAGACCTGATACTATTTGCAACAGCACTAGAAAATGCTAGAAAAATGCCAACTTCCTGAGAATAAATCTGACAATAGATGTCCAAAGCTTCTAAAAAGAGAGCGTAAGACTTTACTAACAGATATTAAAGAAGGCCTAAACAAATGGAGAGAGATATCATGCTCAAGGACAAAATGACTAAATATTATAATTTGATCCACACATTCAGGGCAATTCCTACCAAATTCTTGTGTATGTGTGTGTGTGTGTGTGTGTGTGTATGTGTGTGTATGCACACGTGGGTGTGTGTGCGGGCCTGGGGATTGCTGGGGGTACTTGCATGCTGGGCAAGCACTCTGCCACGAAGCTACACCTCCAGCCCCATTTATTTGAAAAAGTAAAGGGCAAATAACAGCCAGGATATCTCTGAAGAAGAAGTGATCAGCAACTTGCTTTACTAGCTAGTGGGACTTCTATGATGCTGGAGTAATTAAAATCCTACAGAACTGGTCCATGGGCAGAAAAAATGACCATGGAATACGAATGAGATCCCAGGAAAAAGGTCATGCATAGAAGGAAGTTCAGTATATGATAGAGAATAAACAAGCCTGGAAATACCATGTTCTCAAGGACCAATAAATGGAACTGAAGAAAATGGTCACCCTGTGAGGAAAAGAAACGGAGACCTCTCTCCAGAGTGTCTGAAAAGCAGTGCCAAAGAAATTAAGGCAAAGTCTGACAAAAGCAAACTTTAAAATCTATAGTAGATAATACCATGTATTCATAGTAGACAATCTTCCATGGGATAAAAAGATTAGGATCGCTGCAGACTTTCTTAAGCACAAAAATTGTTGACTATAAAATGATACATTTAACTTGTATCAAAACCAAGAACTGCCATCCACCTGGCCATGTCTCTGAAAAGAGAGTCGATAAAGGGGAACCTAGAACAGGATGTTCATAATGTCAGCCTTGTAGGTTTGGTTTTAAAAGTGTGCATAGAACTGCCAGGCACAGTGGCCCATGCCTGTACTCCCAGCAGCTTGGGAGGCTGAGGCAGGAGGATCTCAAGTTCAAAGCCAGCCTCAGCAACTTAGCAAGACCCTGTCTTTAAATAAAAAATAAAAAAGGGCTGGGGGTATGGCTCAGTGGTTAAGCACCCCTGGGTTTAAACCCTGGTACAAAAAAAAAAAAAAAACCTGCAAATCAAGATCACAGGGAAATAGCATGGTCCCCACATTCAGTGGGCAAGAGGTGTGGGACGAAGCCCGGGGGCTGCAGATCTGTGCAGTCTCTTAAGGAAACAGCACATTGGATGAAGCTTCTCAAGTTGAACTTTCCCGTGTTCTCTGACATGATCTCCTTTGAGGTCCACGCCCACTTAGGCTTCCACGGGATGAGCACAAGGAGGATTCTTACAGCACTGTTCAACTAGCAAGTTCCTTCCTCCCTTTCAGGGACCTTGGGTTGCAGCCTGGACAGAGACCACACCTCAATGCACTCAGACACCGTCACCCACCTCAGGGACATAGTGCAGTGGATGGCCCTAGTGCCTAGCATTGATAGGACACAGGAAACCCCCCAAAGTTGCACACAGTGTGCCATTTTTATAACGTTCAAAACCATCAGGATAAAACTACACACACTTTCTAGGAACCCTACAGAAGTGTCAAGACGGACAAGAAGAAGCCAGGATGTCGGAACACAGGACCCAGGGCGGTGGCGCACGCCCAGGCCCTCAGTGCTGACTCTGGGGCCTCCACGGTGAGATGGAGGCTGTGGCTCCAGACCTAGCTTTGGTTTTGGAAGGTGAATTCCTGGGTGCTTATTATATTATTGGAAGTAACCGATTACATCACCAATAACTGACGCAGAGAGCCACTCATAAACCTGTTGTGACCAGGGATTGGGATTACTCTGAATCTTGAACTCGGAGGAATCAGGGACGAGGTCAGCCTGCATCCCATGGAGTGTAGTTGATACCCACAGCCCAGGAAAGAGATGGGGCTGAGGCTGGTCCAGCAACTAGCCCAACACGCAGCCAGCACTGAGGACAGCCGAGACTCCACGCCAAGACCTCAGACACAGCGGGGAAGCCGAGGCCATGCACGGAGCAGCCCAGAGGTCTGGAGTGGGGGTGTCGTCGCCTAGACGGCATCTTCCCACGGCAACTCCGGGGTTTATCCTCTAATCATCGTCACCTGAAGCCTTGGGACACTCCCCTCCCACGAGCTGGTCCTCTCCCCCCCCCCCCCGTATCACACATGCACAGAGTATTTTCTGGCACCTTTTCAAATCATTTTCATATTCTTTTTGAGCAGTTTCATTTTCTAGACCTGTGAGTTCAGAACTCATTCATAGGAAACCTATGAAAGAAATTCTGCTCAGCATTGACTAAGCAGATGAGTAAGTTTTTATTTTAATAGCACCATGTAGGAGGTTTCTTTATAAATGAAGGCGGGGGGTGCAAGGGGGGGGGGTGTGGGGGGTGGTTTGCAAACTGCTCCCGGATGGGAGCTAAAACCTTCCAGAGCATGGTAACGCAGAATCACTCCTCTCGGTTTCAGGGTGAGTTCTGTTTTGTGATATCTTTTGCAAAAAAAAAAAGGGGGGGGGAATGAACAATCTTTTTTTTTTTTTTTAAACGTGCAGCTCTTAAATAAATGACTGCTGACAGATAAGTGGAAATGTGTGGACCCCTTATACAGATGGCTGGTTTCCCAGGATCACATCTGTCCTGGGAAAGCTCGTGCAGAGGAGGTGCTGGAGGGGTTGGGGGACGGAGGAGGCTGGCAAGTCCAAACCGAGGCCCTGGTGCTTTGCACAGCTCTGAGATGCTCACTTCCACGTTCAAGATCACTTCCGAGAGACGGCACAAGCATTGGTCTGATGACCGACTGTATGTATCCCACTGAGTGGGGAAGTGTTCCCTGTCCCCAGAGAACACATGATCTCGTCACTGTCACTGAGGAAACATGGCATCTAGAGGGCAGCACCCAGCAGAGCCGAGCCCATGGCATGGGACAGTACAGAGCTTCTGGGGACAGGCTGGGGTAGCTGTGCTGGCCTTGGGCTAACTCTCTCCCCTCCCCATCCAAGCAAGCGCTCCCTGGGCCTTAGGACATGTGCCCCAGTCCCTGTCCCCCAAGATAGCGTGCCTGGGCTTCTTGCAATGATGGGGCAGGGTCTGCACTCCACTGGCTGGCTCCTCACTGGGTCATGTCCAGCAAGTGGCTGCGGTCACCTTTTCTGGTTGAAGATTGACCCTCCCAGCCAAGCCACATTGCGATAACCTCAGCATCCACCTCTCTCTTGGGCTCCTGGGTCCAGGGCACAGGCCCTACTCCCAGCTGACAGCCACCTCCCCGTCTGTGGCCCAGTGGCCAGGCTGGCCCTGAGCTCTCTGGGGGAGTTTCCTTAGAATGGAGCAAGAAGGCCCAACCCCACTCTCTGCCTTCCTCCTTTAGACCCGGGCTGTCCTTTCCGCCTGAGCTACTTCTGGAGCCACAGTGGGGTGGCAGCTGTTGCAGGGGCAGTGACATGGGGAGCACACAGAGTCCAGAGCAGCCTCCTGCAGAGGGATTTACCTAAAGGGCCTTTACCACGTTGGAAGGTCCTGAGCCTGCTGTGCTGGGATGGACTGAGTGTTTGAGTCTCCCCAATATTAGTATGTCGCAGCCCTGAGCCCCAGTGGGAGCCCTGGCCAACTTTGGGAGATAATTAGGTTTACAAGAGGTTACAGGGTGGGGCTCTCCGGATAGGATAGTGCCCTTGTAAGAAGTGGCAGAGAGGGGCTGGGGTTGTGGCTCAGCGGTAGAGCGCTCGCCTCCCACGTGCGAGACCCTGGGTTCAATCCCCAGCACCACACACACACACACACACACACACACACACACACACACACACACAAAGGAAGAGAACAGTTCTCCCATCTCTGCCATCTGCAGACACAAGAGAAGGTAGCCATCAGAAGGTATGGAAGAGGGTCCTCCCCAGACACCACCTCTGCCAGCACCCCATCTTAGACCTCAGCCTCCAAACCGTGAGAAACAGGCGTCTGTTGACTAAGTCCCCCATTTACAGACCCCCCCCAGGAAGTGCTGTGAGCTCAAGGCAGGAAAACAGAAGGGGGTACTGTGCCCCCTTCGATGGTCACTGCCACACTGCACCAAGACAGCTGGGACAGGGATTGAGGACCTGTTCCCCAGTCCCTGTCCCCCAGGATGGTGTGCCACCTCTTTCTTGCTTTTTAAATAAGGCCCAGTTTTCAGAACAGTGACGTTCTGGGAAAACAGTCGGGGCCTAGAAGCACCCACAGTCTGCAGGTGAGGATGTCACCTCCAGGTCCTGCTCCATCTACATCCAAGGATGCAGTCACAGCCAGAGGCATGGGAATGGGTCCGTCCAGACTGCCCGCCCCTCTCCTGACAGAGCTGATGTGGTGCATCTTGGGGGTGACGTCCTACATGGTTGTTGATCCAGCCTCTGCTGCCGGGGAAGCTCCACCCTGGGAGCTCCTACTCTGAGGATGCAGGGTACAATGTTCTAGATGAGACCATCACTGCTGAAGCCCTCAGGTCGAGGCTGATTCTCCCTGGGATCAATTGAAAAGAAAGGGGGTCGGGCCACTTTTGGATCGTTAAGGCTATGCCTTTCTCAGCAGCATCACCGATATTTCTTAGGAGTGCTTGTCCTACAACCAGCAGGCTGGCAGGTCCCGCGTCTTCAGACCTTCATGACAGTCCACCTCCCCCAACTGTCATGCCAAAGCTGCCAATGCTGGTGTGCTCTTCGCCTCTGAGCGAGCACCCGAGTGGCAGCCGGATGCTCTGCTTGTTTGGAAGATTACAACTCAGCATGAGGGTTCAAATGATCACAGGACAATCGCCAAAAACCTGACTCAGGAAGCACATCAACAGCAGGTCACTCCAGCTGGACAAAGGACAGTGACACTTCTATCACTTGCTCACTCTCTGAAACGGGACACGCTTCAGGCCCCCTATGTCAGCCCCTTACACAGCTTTGAAATTCTATGCATTTTTGTTGGAGGTGGTTTTCTACTGAGGAAATTTTTGCATTATGTCAAGTTTCAAACCCCCATTATTCTGATTTATGTAAAATCCACCTGCCCTCATTGGGTGGGAGGGCAGCCTCTCTCCTGTGGCCAAGGTCACCATCAGATGTTGAGGGGCTGCTCCTGAGCATGTCAGCTCTGAGCACTTCCTGTCTGCAGTTGCAAAACCCTGTGAATCTGAAGGCCCGACACACCTTCCCTGTCTGTCCAGTGTGTCAGGGGCCTGCCGCCTCCTCATTGCTCATGCACCAGCCTGGATTAGCTGTGGGCGCCAGGGTCAGTTAGTGTAGAGACCTCCTTCCTCCTTCCTCTGCCCCAGGTCCCACAGGTGTCCTAGCTGTCCCCAGATCCAGTCTTTACCTGCTGGACAAAAGTTTGAGGCTGGCCCTGCCTGCAGCACCCCCACCCTGGACTCTCCAACAACATCCTCCAATTTGAGTCCCTTAAAATGGGAACCTCCACTGGAGGGGGCTGAATTGTGTCTCCTTGTTTAATTTTCTCGTCTTCCTTTGCATCTTACCACTAAAGCTCTCTGCAAATCACTGCAGTTAAACCATTAGAAATTCTGTAGTGCAAATGGCACCTGCCATTCAGGAGGTGGCCCTCCATGCTTCAAGCCAGACTCGCTGGGACCAAGAGCCGCTGGACACTTGAGCACCTAGCAGCAGCCCTCAGGGGCTCCATCCTGTGTGGGGCTCTGAAACTTCACGAAACCCTGAGCTGAGCGTTGACAACTCCAGGTGGGCAGACAGCTGGAAGAACTGGCAAAGTGGTTTGGAATGCAGGAGCCTGGAGTCAGGTGGAGGGGTGAGGGCAGGCGGGAGGTGGGGCATTCATTGGGGGTGGGCAGGGAGGAGCACCTGGGGGTAGGGAGGAAGAAGGAATATACAGGCAGAAACCCAATTCCAGGGGTAGGGGGTTTCCAAAGAAAGCACTTGGGAACTGGAGCCTGCAGAATGTCCAGGGATCAGCTGGCAAGGCGGACACTGGGCACCAGCCACTGCACAGCTGCTCTGAGCCTTGGAAAGGCTATGCACATCCTGCCATGCAACCCTGGAGGCAGGCAAGAAAGCAGAGCCAGCAGGAAAAGTGACCTGTCACCCTGGCTGCTCTAACTTAGACCCCAGCAGCCCGAACATGCAGTGTTGTCATGATTTGGACAAAAGTGGCTCTCACCATGGTGTCAGCATGGTGGGGTGGGGGAGGCAGCATGGCTAATGTGGTACAGGAAAACATATCACCATCCACTCCCTGACTTGCAAGACCTACCCTCTTCTCTGCCATATTATATTTCACAGTATCGCACAGATTGTTCAGCTCTGATGAATGTGTGGCAAGAAATGCCATAAATCAGCACCTCCTTTAAAAGCAATGTTACGGGACCTTAAAGATGTAGTTGCAGATGATCACATCATTCAGAAGGACTGGATCATCCTGATCCCAGGGAGAAACACCCCTTGGGAGACCAACCTTACATGTGACTGAGTCACACCCCCCGGCTGGGTGCTGAGGCTCTCAGTTGCAGAAATGTGGCAGAGTTTTCCCCACCCTTCTTGGGTTCGAGGGTCGGTGTCTCGTGCATGGGTGTGTCTTGCTACAGCCCCATGGGTGGAGCTACGCTGAACTGTTCCTTTGTAATATAACCCCTTGCCCTGTTTAGGATAGAATCTTCCCCGTGGAAGTGCCTTGTGTGTGTCCCCTCCTCTTACTGTGCCCTTGGGTGTGGCCTACCCAGGTGTCAGTCAACCTGCTGACAGTGGACATCATAAAGATAGACTCAGCCCCCTGAAACCTGACCCCTTGCTTCATTTAAATAACTTCTCCTCAATAAAAGGGGTCGGCACTTGCTCTCTCTCTTTCTGTGGACCCTTAAGGTCAGAGGAGCTGTCACAGCGACCCCAAAGAAAAAGGTATTTGTGTCTCTTGTGTGGTTATTTTGCGTAGCCCATTTAGCCCAGTTTAACTGGAGTGACCCCTGAGCCTTTTAGTCGTGAGAACAGAAACCCGGCACCGCCCCGCCCCAGGAAACGCCCCCAGCTTGTAGTGTGCAGCTGGAGGGACCCACATAAAAGGAAGAACTGACCAGGGCCTGGGGGCTTGCACCTCCCAAGGACATTCAACTTCCTGCCTGGGAAAGTACCCTGAGCAGAACAGAATAAAATACTCCTAGGCCAGGAGAAAATGGACAGGGACTGGCCAGGGAAAGAGGGGGCTACGGGAGGGTGTAAGGGAGAAGCTTCAGAGGAGGGAGAACAATGGCAAGGGATCTGCCCACGGCAGCGTCTCCAGTCCCCTCCAGGTGGCCAGCAGTGGGGAAGACCCAAGGAGACGGGCTCCTCAGAGATGCCCGGCCCCACCACTGCAGCCCCCAGCCCTGGCTCAGGGGCGATTGCTCTTATATTCCTATTGCCACCTTATACGCCATCGTGATTGCTCATTGATTGTCCCTGTCCCCTATAGAATCTAAGTTCCATGAGGACAGAACCCACACACTCACACAGATGGACGCCCCACACAGCAGGTGTTAGGAATTGCCACCAACATCGCCATCGTCATGGAAACCAAGGCAGCGCTGGGGACCAGCGCCATCATCCCATGCTGGTGCTTACTTGACCCCCAAGCCCCTGTGCCCTGGGTGACCTTTGCCCCATGCTACACCCCACACAGCCCAGAGGATCCTGCAGCCAGGAAGAGGCTGAGTGGGACTCAGGCCCAGCTCTTAACAGGCAATGTAGCTCTGCTTGAGGATTCTGGGGGTACGGCAGGGTAGGCAGGGCCCCCCCAGAGCTGCACAGAGACCCGCACAAGGTGCCACTACTGTCCCTTCAAGATGCCTGTTGGCCACTCTGGCCTCTCTGCCCCACCCCGACATGTCCCCTGCACCCTAACCTTCCAGTGGCAGCTCCACTCAGCACCCCCACCCCACCTCCTGTTGCACAGCAGGCAAAGCTTGATCGAGAAAGACGAAGACATGGACGGGGACACATAACCCTGTCTCCCTCCTGCTCCCAGCTGTCCTGGTGCACAGTGAGAGATGCGTTTAAGAGGCACCAGGAGCTAACATGGGCTCAGCACCTGCCTTGGGTCGGTCACTGTGCTGGGGAGATTTTTGTCTATGACCTCAGCACGTCCTCAAGGACCTTGGGTATTCAAGGTCATTACAGGAGGCGTGGAGAGGAGCCCAGGGCAGCCTCTGAGCCAGACTGCGCTTCTTCTTTTTTTTTTTTTTTGGTACCAGGGACTGAACCCAGGGGCACTTAACCACTGAGCCACCTCCCAGCCCTCTGTAGTTAGAGACAGGGTCTCACTACAGTGCTTAAGGCCATACTAACAATGTCATCTCACCCTGTCCCTTCCAAAGGCCCCACCTCTGAACCTAGATTTGGATCAATCTCCATCCTCTCACGACCTCCCAGTGGTAAACTTCAGCCCATCGACCCTTAGAGGACACTCAACTCTGTCCAAACCCGTGTTGGGGTGAAGTCCCTTCTTCCCCGACCCTACTCAGAGTCCCAAGGCACAGCCACAAAATCCTCAAGGTCTCACAGGTGGCTTGAGGTCATCTGGAGAGCTCTCTCCCATCCCTAAAATGCACCCCTGTCCCTTGTGCTGGTTTCTCGTGGGGGTATCAGGACTCCGAGGGACCTGCACAGAGAGGAGGGGGTACCTGCACAGGGAGAGGTGGGGGGACTTATATAGGGAGAGGTGGGGCTCCAGAGTGGTGCAGACGCGGGTGTCACCGTGCAGAGTGCACAGGTGCCCTGCGCGGAGACATGGCAGCGTCTCCAGGGGCGGTTTTGGTAGCGGTGCAGTGAGCTCCTCCTGGAAAGTTCGGATAAGCTTATTTAAGACGTGGCCGAGGAATTTGGGGGTGAGGAATCAGGACAATGGGAAGGAGCTCTGTGGGGCTCCAGCGGTGGTGAGAAAAGCTGAGGCGCTTAGGTGAGGGAGCGGGAGGCGGCAGATGAGCACTGGGGGGCAGTGACAGGGAGAGGGACAGACCTGCCCAACTGAGTGGAGGTGCCCACAGCAGTGGAGGACCGCGAGGGGGAGGTGCTGGGCTGGCATCATGTGCCCCGCTAGGACAAGGTGGCCCGGGGTTTGTCTCTAGTTCAGAAGGACCGCCTGGGCAGTGCTGTGCTAGGAAACGCAACAGCCGGCTCTCCAGGTCCTAACCAGTCCTTCAGAGCGCTGGCTGTTTCCCTGGGTAAACCTCCCACTGGCCTAGTCCTGAAGGGATGGGCAGGGGGCGTGCATCTCATGGACCCCACAGACAGACACGGCATAGGAAGTAGTAAAATGTGCTAAAATAGGAAATGATGCGCGTTGAGTGTCCTTTACCTTCGTTTTTTATTTGTCTACCAGAAGGTTCTGTCATTTTTAATTATGGCTGTGTTTAACAAGGAGTTTGCAAAAATTCCTAGAGATCTTCCGCAGGAGGGAGGAGGCCCCGCCCCCGCCCAGGACTGCGGCCACGCCCACAAGCAGACACGGTGGTCACGCCCACAGCCCTAACACCGTGGCCACGCCCACAGCCCTAACACCGTGGCCACGCCCACAGCAGCACGTGGGCGCCACATGCTCAGAGCCAGCTCCCAACAGGAAGCGGGAGCAGAGCGGAGCGTCTGGGAAACGCTGTGTACTGCGGCTCCCAGCAGCCGCCCCCGTTCCCACGTGCACTTGAGGAAAGGAAGCGCTGGCCGGAGGGGCCCATGGGACCTGGGGGTGCTGCTACAGGAGACCCTGAGAGAATCTGGGTGTGGGAAACGCAGGAGAGGGAGCAGCCAGACCGCCTGGAGGGCCAGAGGGCGCCCCCTGCGTTCCCAGCCCGAGCAGGGGAATGACTGTGACCTCTGAGGCAGAAAGAGCTGAGTTGTGGCTGGAGGGCAAGGGAAGAGGGCTCCCGCTCCCCACGGCATAGCTGTAGGTGTCCCTAACAGGCCTGTGAGGCGGGACACTGAGTGGCGGCCCGGAGACCCCAAGTCCTCATCTGTGTAAGAGCCAGCTTCTCTCCTGTTCTTTGCGCAAGCCCAGCTTTTGATCTGCGCAGATCTGGGGCAGTGACAGCCAGAAGGGACAGAGTTGTCAGGGTCTGGGAAAGAGGGTCTGAGCAGGACCAGGGTGGACTCTGGCCTGCCGGACCTGCCGGGCCTTGCCGGTGGCCCCCAGGGAGACTCATGGACACCGGAGGGCATAGGTTATCTCTGAACACCTCACACCCTCACCTAGCCACAGTCAGCAGAGAAGGTGACAGCAGAGGCTGGACAGCCAGTGATAGCACTGAGACCCGGGAGGGCCACCAGGAGAAGCACGGGGTACCCAGGTGAGTTTGAATTCTTGATAAACAACAATAATGCATAGTACAAACATGTCCCCAATATTACATGGGATGTTTTTATTTAGTACTGGGGATTAACCCCAAGGTGCTTTACCCATTGAGCTTTATCCCCAACCCTTTTTATTTTGACAGAATCTCACCTAAGTTGCTGGCCTTGACTTACAATCCTCCTGCCTCAGCCTCTCAAACTGCTGGGATTACAGGTAGGTACCACTGAACCAAGGCAGGCTGTATTTATACTAAAAATCATTATTCATTGTTTGTCTTATATCAAACTCCTATATACCTTCCCACTAGTGCCCCCATTGTTAACATTCTATGTTAATATAGTACAATTATAGTAACTAATGAGCCAATATTGATACACTATTCTTAGCAAAAGCCTATATTTGTTCACTATGTATATACTACATACACAGTGGTGTGGACATTCACTACATCTACACTGCAGGGCTACTGGGGATCTGCACTCATGCCTTGAAGGTGCGGTAACTATATAAACCATGTGGAATTCTTCATCAAGGAGATTTGTCTCTTTGCCCCACTTATTTATTTACCCGATGATTTATCTGGATATTTACTTTATACTGTAGGGATAAAGAGTTCCTCACTTCCCTCTCTGAAGTTTGCACCTCTGTCTGCTGAAATAAAGCCACAACAGACGGAGGAGAGGAAAGCACCAGGCCTGGTCCCAGGGGCCTGGCAGGAGGCGGAGCACCAAGACACCAGTGAGATTGGGAAGCTTTTCCGCCCCTTCTCCGAGGGGAGAGGGATGGAGGCTGTAGGCAGTTTTAGAGGAAGAGGGTGGCGAATGGCCTGAAGGACAGACAGTGCCTGCAGCACACTTCCTGGCCCGTGTGTGGTAGGATTTTCCGTCTTCTTCTGTGATGGGATGTCTCCTCTTCCTCAGTTAATGACAGTCCGTAGGAAGAATGAAGGCCATAGTGTTCCCCTTTGGTGACCTGGCCTTTGAACAGACAGGGCAACCTCAGGGAAGGGTCTGCTGTCTCCCAGTGACAGTAACATAGCCATCTTACCAAGGTGCCACAGTGTAAGGTATCCTGTTTTGAGCCCCCAGGGTACTTTGGGTCATAATCCAATACTACTTTATTTTCTTGCAGGACTTATTCTAGCTTAGGGCATGAGCGCTCTTCTCATTGGCTACACACACACACACACACACACACACACGCACACTCCTTACATCCCGGCACTCTGCGATGCTCAGCTCACCCTGCCTGTCTCCTGCCCCAGCCCTGGAGTCAGCCATCTCTCCAAGAGGTGCTCGTGTGTTCTACTGAGGGTGGTGTCAGAGGCCATCATCTATGTGCTATATGTGCTTGTTGCTGTGAGGTGTCACTATCTCTGGCCCTCCCAGGTGACCAAGCAAGGACATCTGTGTATGTGCACTTGTGTACACATGCGGCTGTTGTTAGCACATCTCTGCATGGTTTTCATTGGTTGCTGCTCCACGATCCACCACACCCAGTGTCTCGTGGCCAACTGCGTCAGCACTTCTGTCCTCCGAACTTGCTGTTCGGCTTTGGGTACGAGGTGTTCCCAACCAGTAAGTCAATCTCCTGGTGGGATTAACTGGCGCCTCAAGGCGAGTGGAGTCTCTGCACCCTCTGATCGTCACACAAGCTGCCTTCCTCTGTACATCTTCTGCCATGATGTTTTGCCTCACCTGGAGCCTTGAGGAGTGCAGCCAGCCGTCCATGGACTGAGACCTCTGAAACTGCGAGCCCCAAAGAAGTTGTTCCTCCTCTACATTGTTCTGGTCATTAGTCGCAGCAGGGAAAAAGCTGACTGAAACACTTACTGTCATTGGGCTCTTTCCTCGCCCTCTTTCTTAAACGTAAGTGTGCTAATTATTTCCAGCGCCCACACTCAGCTAACCAGAGATGTCCTCTTCACCTGCTGCTTTACCCTGACTGCAAGCTCAGGGGAAGCACACCGTCCACCCTCTTGGAGCCACTTGCACTGGGCACCTCAGGGCGAATACTGGCTTCTTGGTCTACTTTCTGTTGCTCTAAAAAAATACCTAAGGCCAGGTAATTTATAAAGCAATCAAGGTTATTCAGCTCACAGTTCTGGAGATAGAACAAAGCACGGCATGGCACAGGCACCTGCTCTGCCCCTGCGGAGGGCCTCGTGCTGAATGGTAACATGGCGGAGGGCAGCACGTAGTGGGTCAGAGCAGGCACGCCAGCTCAGATCTCTTACAAGGCCACTCCCAGCATGGGAGTCCCACCCTCTCGGCCTCATGTGACCCTGGTGACCTCCAGAACACCCCATTCCCAGGCCATTAACTTATGAATTGAGGGACCAGGTTTCCAGCCCATAAACCTTTATGGGACACACTCCATAGCACTAGGCAAGGTATTTGCTTGGATTCTTGGTTTTGCTAATAGGACAGAACTGCAGAGAGTTGGAATCAAGGCCATTTATCTGTGATTTCTTTTCTGGAGAAAGCACAATACTTGCTTTTTGTTTAATGTTCAGGTTGAAATTAGAAACTTGCATCAGTATCTGCAGTTTTCTGTGTTTTCACTGACGATGACTTCATATCAGAACTATCAGGAATGCTCCTGCACGCGCAAGAGGAGTGAGCAAGGGCAGGCTTGGGGCAGATTTTGCCTAAGCGTTTCAGTTGGAGGCAGGTGCAGTACCCACCGGAGGCCATGGGCTTGCTGGTGCTTTTGCTTGGCTCCTGCACCACTCTGTCTTCCAGAGGCTGAAGGTCTGGCTCCGTCTCCTGCACCACTCTGTCTCCTTGCGTTCCTCTGAGACACTGTCTTTCCCAGTAACACGCAGAAAAGATCCAACACCGGATTTTATTCTGTTTGTTCAGATATGATCTTTTTTTTTTTTTGGTACCACTGAGCCACATGCCCAGCCCTGTTTTGTATTTTACTTAGAGACAGAGTCTCACTGAGACCCTGCTTAGTGCCTCGCCATCTCTGAGGCTGGTTTTGAACTCTCCATCCTCCTGCCTCAGCCTCAGCTGCTGGGGTTACAGGGGTGTGCCATCATGCCTGGCCTGATATGATCCTTCTTAGTCCACAAAGTGAGGTGGCCATCTGTGACAGCCAGCTCCTGGGGTTGCCAGATTGGAAGAACAGTTTAAAGTCTGCATGCTCTGTGGGCAACACCAGCAATCCCTTTTGTTCATTTCTTTCAATGGGGTTGGATGGGATTCTGCCATCTTGATTACCATTATTGGATTTCTTGATGGAAGATGAGCTTGTTTTGGACGCTGGGGCACCATGCTTTTACGGTGTGGATAAGCTACCCAGCGTCCCTCCCCCAAAGGTGTCTGAGTGTCCAACTCACGGTTCCCCACAAGGGCCTGGCTTCAGTACACATGACCCTCGTGGTTGTCACCGTCGTTGTTCAAGGTAGTATCTGACCCTCTGCCTGGGGACTTCTCAGGAACAGATCCCTATGTTGCACCTGTGAAGCCCCAAACATCAGGAGCACCGGGTGCACCTAGGATGAGGTACAGGGCGGGAGGTACAGGGCGTCACAGCCGATTCTGGACTTGGCACAGGAGAAATTTGGCCCCAGGTTTGTGCCACTTTTTCTTCCCTTTGGCTTGACATCAGATAACTGTGTCTTATCTGAGAAGTTTTCAACTCTCCCTCCAGAGCTTTCCCATCCTTTGGGGGTTTTCAGAGATAGTGACCAGAGCCAGAGAGGAGCCCTGCCTCCCCTGAGTGCTAGTTTCTGTGTTTTCTGCCCGTTCCACACATTTCAAAGGTGGTGGCTTTTTTTGAAGCAGTGCTCTAAGACACCTCAAGAAATGCCCTCTTCTGTGGGTGCTAATGGCTCCCAGAGTCAGGGCAGCTGTCAGGGCTCCTGCTGGTGCAGAGAGGGTGCCCTGCACCATGCCCTAGAGACGCCGCTGCTCAGGCACCTTGGCCTCCTTTCTGCTCCTGAAATACAGGGACTCTGCCACCACCCCAGGGCCTTTGCCACTTACCTGTGTCTACTAGGAAGCTCTTCCTCAACTCTCCACAGGGCAGCTGTCCACCACCCTCAGGCCGCAGCCCCTGCTGGAGACACACGGACGTGCACACACGCACACCCGTCAGGCAAAGCCCATTACTCTGCTGGCTCTTTTGTGGTCACAGCGGTTGTTCTTATCCAAATGAACTTACCCTACACGTTTCCTGGCCAAGTGCTCAGTGTCCTGCTAAAGCTGGACTCAGCAAAGGGAGTCTCGTCCCTTCCATACGCACTGTGGTGCTCGTGCCCTTGGCTGACCAGCACTGGAGGACCAGCCGATAGCCGCCTTCCAGGAGGCGGAGAATGGGGGGCACGGTGCTCCTGCCTCTAAGACCTTCCCAGCAGAGGCAAAAGCAAGCACCTGGGGTCCCCAGAGATCAAGCCGTGCAGGGGCACTGGGCGGGCAGCCAAGAGTGCTACCGGTGGGTCAGCAGGCAACCTCGGAAGGAAGGTACAGGGAAGAGTCAGAGCAGGGCCAGAAGTACAGGCCAGCAGCAGTCGGGAGCAGACCAGGACGCCAGCATCCAGATGGGTGGGTGGCCTGCCCAAGTGCGAGGTGACTCTTGGCCCCAGCAGGAGCCAGCCGATGCCCCTGGTGGTGGTGGAGGTGTGAATAAGAATGGTCACCGTTTTCCAGTTGCTGTGGTGGCGTGTCCCCGTACCTGGTCTCATGGAACCCATCACGACAACCTGAAGGCACGGAGAGCCTCTCCTCACCCCTTTGGCGGGGGGTCCGACAGCTGGTTGACTTTTCCGAGGTCACGAAGCTGTACGTGGTCGTGGGGGCCAAGCTCAGGGGTCTCCTCTGGAAGCTTAGAGCCCACAGGTCCTCAGGGGGCCTCCCACATGGCCCTGCCTCTGCGCCCAGCCTGGACTTCCTGACTGTGCCAAGTCTGACTGTGCCTGTGAGGACGGCACCCATAGGAAGATGGGGACAGGAGGGCACAAGGGGGGGACAAAGCTGAGCCCCTGCCACCTCACACCAGTGTCTGAGACTCGAAACCCCAGATGAGTGCTGCAAACATACTGATCCCAATTGAAAAGGGTTATTTTGTTTGTTTTTGCTTCGGTAGGTTTTATCTTGTTCTTAAAACCACTCATCTGTGGTGATCCTGTGACCTGGAACCATTTTCTTGCTCTCCAATCTCAAATGAGCATCCCAAACAGTCCACACACTGACTTTTATCACGCAGCTCTTGGCATCCAGACAAGACCTTCCCTAGATAAGGCACGGGAGCCATCGTGCTTGGACGGTCCTCCTGCAAACTCCAGACTGGACAGAGAGGCACTGGAGGTCGCAGACGAGCTGGCAGAGAGGCACCGGAGGTCACAGAGGAGCTGGCCAGGCATGGAGCGGGGAGGAAGGGCAGGGCCCCCCTCTGCACACCTCTGGATCCCCCTGGAGAGGTCTGGGGTGTGAGCGTCCCAAGTCCTGGTCTGAAAAGAGTGTCTCAAAACGACAGTTGAGGAGGGGCCCAGTGACAAGAGCCACCAGAGAAAGGCGAATGCAACAGTGTGTGATTGAGGGGTGACTTTGCTAAATTCCCAGAGAGAGGTGAGGGGCGTGGACTGGTGTCTCTCTTAACCCTGCCACCCCCGCGCAGAAAGAGCTCAACGGGCAGTCGGCCCTGAGATCCCAATAGCAAGGAGACCACCGGGTGGTAAAGCCCACCCCTGAAGCCCCGAGAGGCGGGCAGAGGCGGGCTCCCAGCATGGGAAATGTACCTGGAGGGGGAACCTCAGGCAAAACGTCCAGTGAGTTACCCAAACCCTGCCTGGAAGTGCTGGTTATCAGAAAGAACACGGAGACACCTGGGAGGACACTTCCTGCAGTGCAGCCACCTGAATCAGGGTCACCAGCCGTCCACACACTCAGGTCTGACTCACCAAAGAAAATGACGGGCTGGGATGGTCTTCAAAAACAGGCCCGTTCACTTTCTTGGCGGGAGGATTGCAAGCGCGTTTGATCTGCTTTTTTCTTTGGATGTCATGCGAGGCCTTCCTAATGGAGAGGGGCAGGAAGAGGGCATTTTAATGGAAAAGGGAGCTCTGTGGGTCCTTCCCGGCCTTCACTGCACATGGGTTTGCTTTAATCAGTCTCCTGTTATGTCAGCTGTGAGACATCGGGTTTCCTCTTAGGCAGGAGACATTTCCTAAGCTGAGCTGGTCCTCCTGAGAATGTCCGGCAGCTCACTGCCAAGCCAGGCCTTCCAGAAGGTGTGCTGCAACGCCTGGGCCTCCAATGCCAAGGCCAGGGTCTGATGCCCGGCGTGTATTCCCAAGCCGGTGCCTGCTCCAGAGTTGGCACACAGCTGTGCTGGCTGGGGACAGCATCATCTACCCTCACCATTCAGCTCAGACACTGGCCTCCAGCCAGCATCTGTCCCCAAGCCCAGGGCCCGCCGGCGGCTGGCCAGGAAGCCAGTGGTCACACTGGGGAAGTCCGGAGCAGCCAGCTCACTCGGAGGTCCATTTATTTCTCCCGGCACCTAACAATCCTCTCTCAAGGCAACAATGCCTCCCCAAATAAAATGAATCATGGTGCAAAAGTGCAGAACAAACCCCTCTCCCTCCTCTGCAGAGGCGGCTCTGGCTGTCTCCCTCAAAGTGACAGAGAAGGAGCAGGGACAGCCAGGGCGGGAGAGCAGCTCCCCTAGTCATGGCAGGGCCTGGCCTATACACAGAGGACTGTGGCCTCCTGTCCAGCGAGGACCCTCTCCCAGGACTGCAAACCACCAGGTGTCAAGAGAGTCCAGACCAGGGACCTGGGGTCATTACACACTCTGAGGCTCGTCCCCTCTGAAACGCATGCTGGAGTTCCCTCCCTGAGGTACACAGAGGGGACTGTGGTGCTGCCAGCCTTAGGCCACCACCAGAGGTTCCCTTGACCTCAGAACCCAGTGTCCACACGGAGCTCTTTTCCCCATGACCCACCAGTCTGTGGTGTCCCGCTGTGAGCACCAGGAAGCAGGCCGCAGACGGACCTCCGCCTCCACCTGCTCCACCACTGCCCTGTCCAGCACGGGCTAACCGGCCACCTCCCTGGCCTCAGTTTCCTTCTCTGTGAGAGAACGGTAACGATAAAATCACCAAGCAGGGTTGAGTGAGGCGGGAACACAGAGCTCGGTCAATATCTGTCCGGTGGACACGCCCTCCGGTGGACACGCCCTGGGACCTACCAGCCTCTCTTTGTGGCCACTGCTATACTCACCACAGGTTTTCCTAATGCAGATGTTGGGAGAATGAGGCCTCCCAGTCCCAGGGTGACCTCATGTGAGCACAGGCCTGGCACGAATAGTCCCCGCCTCTGTGGCTACGTGTGACGCGGGGCTGACACTCGGCCCCCCTGCAATAGACTTCCACAGGATGCACTGCAAGGCCACATCACACGGACCCTATGTGCAGCTTCTCAGGTGACCCTGGAACTATGTGGTTCTGAGCAGGAGTTCACACAGGGGAGGGCAAGTGAAACCTGCCCGAGTGTCCACAGCTTGGAAGCTGGTGTTTCAACTCTGTTTCCTTTTATTTTATGTTTTCAGTTGTTCTTTCCAGATGTACATGCAGTAGAGGTGCGTTTTGACATGTTATACATACATGGCGTGGGACTTGTCATCCTCGTGGTTGTACATGACCTGGAGTTACACTGGAGGTGCATTCGTACATGAACACAGGAAATTGATGTCCCATCTATGACTGTCTTTCCTATTCCCATCCCCCTCTCTTCCCTCATCTCCTTTGACTAATCCACTGAACTTCCATTCTTCCCTCCCCGCTTACTGTGAGTCAACATCCACGTATCAGAGAGAACATTCGGCCCTTGGCTTTTAGGGATTGGCTTATTTCACTTAGCACGGTGCTTCTAGTTCCACCCATTTACTGGCAAATGCCATCCTTTCATTCTTTTTCTGTGGTTGAGTGATATTCCATTGTGTACATGTACCCCATTTTCTTCATCCATTCATCTGCTGAAGGGCACCTAGGTTGGTTCCACAGTTTGACTATTGAAAGTTGAGCTGCTGTAAACATTGATGTGGCTGAGCCACTATCGTATGCTGATTTTAAGTCCTTGGGATATATTTAAGTCCGGGGATACTCACCACAGGTTTTCCTCATGCAGATGTTGGGGGGAATGAGGCCTCCCAGTCCCAGCGACTCCACCGGCCCCGGAGGAGAGGGTAGCTGGGTCACATGGTGGTTCATGCCTGCTTTTCCGAGGAATCTCCAGACTGCGGTCCAGTCCGACTCTGTTTCTTGAGCACAAACCACACTAGGACTGTACTTGGAGCCTTGGGCCCTAAATGCCCCAGAGTCAAATGTCGGTGGAGAAACTCCCGCGTAGGAAGCCGGAGAGATGAGGTGGGTGGCCTCCCGGAGCTCGTGGTCCAGGGCTTGGTAAGTGTGCCACGGCCTCTGGGTGTACTCCCTTCTCATGAAGTGCAACAGGCCGTCTTCAGCCGTTGCCTGTCTCTGCGGGACTTGTGGGTTTCCCACGTGAAACGCCAATCCTGCTTCCTTAGCAGCACACTAGAGGACTATGATGATGATTGAGTTCAGGAAATTTAACATGTATACATGGCATTATTTAATATATAGTCTGAATTTAAATTTCATCAACTGTCTCAATAATATCTGGGATCACGGGTGGAATTACTTCTTCTCTTTCCTGAAGGGGAAGGAGGAGGGACCCGGGGACTGGCAGTCACAGAGGGTCAGCCCTGGGCTGCTCCTCACTCCAGCAGGCCACCCTGCCTGCCCCCGTGCTGTGGCCTGGGTGGGGACACTGGCTGCCACTCTACACCACTGAGGCGGGAAGCTCCTCCTCTACAGCCATTGCCTCACCTCCTACGCCTGCTCCTCTAGAAAGTCCTCCTGAGGGTGGGGGGACCTCTGGACCCACGACACACACTGGCAGCGCTCTGCGTGGCCTCCTGGCGTTTATTTCACTCGTGGCCTTTGCTCCTGGCTCTGATGCATCTGCCCCTCGTCTTTAAAGGCACCTGTGTTTGGTTTGCGCTTTGTATTACTGTCACGTGAGGATGCCACGGGCTCTATCATCTACCATGAACACTGGAGTTGGTCCAGAGCTTCACTTTAGCAGCAGTGTGGCAGGAACATCCCTGCACGTGTCTGCTCCTACGGGGGCCAGGAAAGGAGCCCTTAGTGTTGAATAGGTGAGCACTTAACCCTAGGAGGTGAGAAGAGTCCTTTTTCCAAAGAAACTCCCACCTATGACCTCAGTGTGTTCTTAGTATTGCCAAACTGCTTAATTTTGACAGTCAAATGGACATAAAGTGGCATTTCTTTGTTATTGTTTTTTAGTAAAATGGTGTTTCTCTGCAGTCCTGATTTGCATGTTCCTGATCAACCAACAGACGGTGGCGATTTTCTGCTCATATTGGACATGTGTATCTCCTCCCCTATGAAAAGTCTATTCATTTCCTTTGCACAGTTTTCTACGGACTTGTTTTGTGCTTTTCCTATGAATCTGCCGTTCTCTACATATTCTTGATAGATGCAAAGACTCTTGTTAGGTGAAAACATTTTCCTTCAACCATAACTGGTCTTTACTTTCTTAAAGGCATCTGTAGATAAGCAAAAGCTTTTACGTTTAATATAGCTGAATTTAACCTTTTCTTTTATAACCAATGCTGTTTTAGAAAATTTCTGGATTTTTTTGCATATTTAAGTCTTTAATTCTTTTACAGTTGATTTTTGTTTATAGCATGAGACTTCTCTCAATCAGGAAGAACTCAGTACTCTCAACAGCTACCAGAACTGCTCCCTGCTCCTAGTTTAAACAACTTGCACAAAACATGAGACACCAGTATTTTCTGACACTGGCCAACCCATGGGTCAGGTCTGTGATCCCGAGAGAAGAGACACATGCCTGCGGAGTCCCCCAGTCCACCCAGCTTGCCAACTGGGGAGAAGCACCCCCTGAGCCCAGGGGTCATCCTTTGATAAGGGAAGAGATTAGGGTCCAGGGCATCTGGAACTTATTGGGAAGGATAAAAGACAGGAGGTTCGTATATAGAAATCCAGGCCCTGAGATCTGCAGGCAGTTGACCTAAAGCTTTGGCTGAACTCTGATGCTCACGTACTTGAGATAAAATTTTGCTTGGAACTATGAGAGACGGGAATAGCCAAGGAATCCTGATCCATAGGAATAATGCAGGGGGCGTCCCCATGCCTCATCTCAAATATGCTACAGGGTCACAGTAATAAATGCACGAAATTGCATCAAGACAGACGCGAAGAGCAATGGAACAGAGGACACAGAGACAAACCCACACACCTAGAGCCATCCAATACTGACAAAGATGCCAAAAATAGAGGTTGGAGAAAATGTGGCCTTTTTAACAAATGGTGCTGAGAGAACTGGATAGCCCTATGCAGAAGAAGGAAATTATATCCCCAACGTCGCCCTGCACCAATGTCAACCCCAAATGATCAAGGATTAAGAATTAGACCAGCGACCTTGCAATGCTAGAAGAAAACAGAGGGTCGACCCTCCACCACATTGTGCAGACCCAGCTTCCTCAACGAGACCCCGAAAGCTCAAGGAGTAAAAGCAAGAATCACTAAGTGGGATGGCCACAAATTAAAAGCTCCTGCAGAACAAAGACAGGAGCAGGAAGAGAGAGCCCAGGAGTGGGAGGAGAGCCCTGCCAGCTGCTCCTCTGACAGGGGACTAAAATCCAGAACATAAAGAACTCAAAAAACCGAACACAGAAAACACTGTAGCCCAATCAATAAATGGGCAAAAGAACGAAACAGACGTCTTCAAAGAAGAAATGCGAGTGGCCCACATATACATGAAAAAATGTCCAGCATCTCTAGCAACCAGGGAAGTGCAAATCAAAACCCCAGGATTTCACTTCTCTCCAGTCAGAATGGCAATTAATCAAGAATACAAATAATAGAAAAGGTTGGTGAGGATGTGGGGAAAGTACACTAGTACATCGCTGGTGGGACTGCACTTCGTACAGCCGCTCTGGAAAGCGTGTGATATTCCTCCAAAGACCTGAAATGGGACCCCAGTGTGATTCAGCTACCCCACTCCGTGGCATGTGTCCAAAGATCTGAGCTCAGCACCTCCCCGACACAGCCCGTCAACGTTCACAGCACCTCGACGCACAAGAGCCAAGTAAGGAACCACCAAGACGCTGGGCAGTAGGTGAATGGACGTAGAAAAGGTGGTGGTGCACACACACCGTGGACATTTACTCAGCAAAAAGAAGAAGGAAATGAAGGTATTGGCTGGAAAATTGAGAGAAATGGGCAAAATCCACTGAGTGAATTAAGCCCGACTCAGAAAATTAAGAGCCAAGTGTTTTCCCATGTATGTAGAAGCCGGGGGGAAGCAAGAAGGAAAAGGGGGTGGGGGGCCAGCTACCATGACACAGGGAGGTGGAGTAGGAGACTGAGGGGGCAGGGCAGGGAGGGAGGGGAGGAGGCCTGGATCTGACCAGTCCTTGCCCTGTGCACATGTGAGTAGGCCACCGGGAGCACCAGCGTATGCACACCCAAGGGCACCCCCAAGATGAGTAAATAAATGGGTGACGGGGACAGCAGAGGAAGGAGAATGGGGGGAGGTCCCTGGGGGGACAAGGTCAGATTCCACGTCTGTGTGGTTTTGTCAAAATGAACCTGGCTGTTACATTAAAAAGAAATCTGCGAGGCCAGGGACAGAGCCACCAAGTCACGTGCCGTCCTCAGAGCTGAGAGAGGTGGTCGGTGCTGCCCCCAGGCCCAGCAGCCCAGGCTACACAAGCACCGAGAAGTGTCCCCAGAGAGACAGGCCCTAGCTCAGCCCCAGGGCTGCATTAGCCCTGCACTAAATGCCACCCTGTCCCCGCCACGACACACAGGGAGGACTGGAAATGACCCACCAGGTCCCAACTTGACTGTCCCCAGACTCCCAGCCAGGAAAGACAGCAGAATCTGGCCCCCACAGAGGAACGGCGCCTTCCTCCAGCAGATATCAGCCAGAGAGCTGTGACCCGCCGGCAGGACTGTGTCATGTTCTGTGCTGATGCTGGGTGACGGGGACACAGCTTCTACCTTCTACATCCGCAAATGTTGGAAATTTGAGAGAATTAAGACCCCTCCTGACCACCTCCCTCTCCCTGCCATGCCCAGTTGTCCATGGTCACTGTCTCCAGTTCTCCTGGAGCCCTCCCTGCTCGGGCACTCAGGTGACCTTCTCCACATTGCTGAGTCCCTGTGTCCCCTGACCCAGGAGCAGCCGTGACAGCCCTGTCCTGCCTGCAGCACGCCTGGGCTTGCCCCCCGTCGCTGGGTACCCTGTGAACCAAGGACCGTGTCTCCAGGCCGACACTCCCTCTGAGCCCGCACCCGGATGACCAGTGGCCTGCGGGTGCCCTCGCTGGGCATTTCTCAGAGTAAAGCACCTCACACTGAGCTCCTGGCCCTCCCCGGACACCACAGTCCCCTGTCCCCTTCCCTGCTCCAGCAAATAGCAACTTCACTGTCTTTGGGGTCAGGGTGGCCTCTTCTGCACACCCCGCATCTGACCCCCAGCGAATACTCTGGTTCCACTTTCAGATCCGAGCCTCAGCAGGACCACTTCCCACCGTGGGGAGTGCCGTCACTCTGGTCCACGTCACCACCTAAGTCACACTCTGACTGTGGCAAAGTCCTTTGCGTTTTCCTGCTTCTGTCCTTGTCCATTATCTGTGGTCCTTCAGGAATTCAGAAGGACCCTGTTAAAACACAATCCAGACAATGTGGCTCCCCTGTTCCAAACCCTCCCTGATTTCCCATCTCACTCACCATGGCCTACGAGGTCCCCTCGACCTTGTCCCCCATACGCCCCCTCTGACCTCGGCTCCAATAACTCCCCCTCACTGGCTCACTCAGGTCACCCTGCCCTCTCTGAGTTTCTTAGGTGAGGCACACTGTGGCCACAGGGCCTTTGCAGAGACATTCCATCACCTTCAATATTCACCCCCTTCAAGTCTGTCTTCAAATGTCACTTTCTTGTGAACCTTTTTTCAGTCAAATCACTTACTCTTTCAAGTATTCCTGCAACAGTGCTCCCTGCTTCTTCCCTGTTGTATCTTTCTCCACGGCATTTTTCATCTTCTAGAATATTCTACACTGGTTCACTTTGTTCATCATCTGTCTTGTCCATAGCCACCAGCAGGGCAAGAATTTTGACCTGATTTTCTTTACTATTCTACCCTCATCTGGAAAGAATAGAATCTGACACAAACAGGCATATTATAAAGTTTTCTCTTAGTTAGTTGCTTAATTTGTACTTTGTTTTTGTTTTCATTTTAGTATTGGGGATTGAACCCAGGGGCACTCAACCAGTCAGCCCCAGCCCCAGCCCCTTTTGTGTATTTTATTTAGAGACAGGGTCTCGCTGAGTTGCTTAGGACCTGTATACCTTGCTGAGGCTGGCTTTGAACTTGGAATCCTCCTGGTTCAGCCTCCTGAGCTGCTGAAATTACAGGTGTGCACCACTGCACCCGGCTTCTATCCCTTCTTTTGCCAGCTTTCACTTTTGAGAGAAAAACATTCAACCATTGTCTTTCTGAGCCTGACTTATTTCACCCAGCACGATATTCTCCATTTCCATCCATTTACCAGCAAATGCCATAATTTCATTCTTTTTATGGCTGGGTAATACTCCATTGTGTTTATACACACATTTTCTTTATTAATTCATCTGTTGATGGGCACATGGGCTGGCTATTGTGAATTGCACTGCTGTGAACACTGATGTGGCTGTGTCTTTTGGATAAACACTAAGGAGTGGGGCAGCCGGGTCAGATGGTGACTCCCTTCCTAGTTTTCTGAGATATCTCCATCCTGCGTTTCAGAGAGGTGGTCCCCATTTGCAGCCCCATCCGTGATGCATGAATGTGCCTTTCTCCCTTGTGGGCATATTTTTATTTATTTATTTTTTAAAGAGAGAGAGAGAATTTTTTTAATATTTATTTTTTAGTTCTCGGCGGACACATCTTTGTTTATATGTGGTGCTGAGGATCGAACTCAGGCTGCACGCATGCCAGGCAAGCATGCTACTGCTTGAGCCACATCCCCAGCCCCGTGTCATGCAGTACTCAGGCCACCAGGCACCAGAGCTCTGCTGCAGAGTCTCACTTACACAGTCGAGACTGGAACCCAGACACGAGTAAGCAGCCCGTTGTCTCACTCACGGGACCCAAGGTTGCCTCCACTGCAGGTGGCCCCAGGACTGGGGAACCAGAGGACAAGGGCAGAATCAGAATCGGGAAGACTAGTGCAGGCAGAGAAAGCAGAAGTGAGCGGCCACCTCCTCCCGTAAATCAGAAATGCAAAGGCAGCCTCCGGTCCGGTACCGTGGGGCAGGAGCAGGGGTCCTGGTGCCCTGAGGACGGTGGAGGAGGCGGTGGGGGGTGCTCCAGCCCCGGGGACGCAGTAGACCAAGGGTGTAAGGGGAGCACCTTCTCCACCTCCTTCCTATGCTGAGAGCAGGTTCTCAGGCCTGGACAGAAGCTCCCCAGGTGACAAGCCAGGTGAGTTGGGGTGAATCTGGGCCACCCCATTTTCTGCAGCCGAGCAGGCGCAGCTGTTGAACCGGGCGACGCTGCGGGGCGGCCAGGCCAGCCCTTCAGGGAGAAGGTGCAGGGGGAGGGATGTGGGGCTGGCCCAGGACAGTGCAGCCCAGCCTGGAGCCTGCCTAGGAAGTGTGCGGAGGCCTTCAGCACAGGAAATACGAGCTCTTGATTTAAATTCCCTCCAATTAGGAGACATTTTTGTAAACAAAATAGTTTTTGGAAAAAATATCCCCTTCTTGAGAGAGCTACATCTGAGAAATCACCTGCGTCAACAGCCTCTATTAATGGAATCACTAACACACTCACCTAAGTGGTGGGACACAGGTTGCTGAGCCTCCGGGGCCAGGGGCCTGGAGCCGGGGGCAGCCTGGCAATGAGCTCATCTCCTCCAAGGTCCAGTGGGGATGGGGCGCAGACGGTCCAGCTCACACAGGTCAGGGCGTGCACCTCCACATAGTTACATTGTGCTTGGGACACGGTCTGGGGTCCATCATTGAGAACATAGTTGGACTGATATCTACTAAGTGAAATTTGGATTATTTTAGTACTTTAATACATAATGCATTGATCTACTGACCACAAAGGTCCAGAGATGGTCCAATGAGAAAACACGGGCAGAGTCCCTGACCCGCGCCTAGAGCTCTGTCAGCACCCAGCAAACGCCCTTTGTCATTAGGAGTCATCGTTGGCAACAAAAAGCCTGAAAGAAAAGTTGGCATTATAAATTGGGAAACAGCAAAATCAGGTTTCTTCAAAAATCCATTTCTTCATAGTTGAGAGTATTATCACATCTAGTTACGTATTCTGTCAGTGCCAAGCCCAGAGCCTCACCCTCTGCTGCCCTCTGCCCACTGCCGGCTGCTGCGAAGGACCCAGACTTCACCTCCTCACTCCACAGGGGTCTATGCAGGCTCTGGCCGGGCATGGCCAGGCAGCAGGCATGCAGGTCCACCCGGCGGCCTCCTGGCTCCAGCTGCTGGATATCAAGGCCCAGACCTAACTGTTTGGGCTGCTGCAGAGACTGAGGCCTCGTTTCCCCTTGGAGAACCAAGGACAGTGGTCAGTAGTGAGGCCTGGAGTGAGGACCAGGTGCTGGGACTGGGCCTGGAGTGAGGACCATCAGGTGGACCTCCGACTCCACCCACTCTCCATCCAGGAGGAAGAAGCAGGGATCCCCACCTGGGGCCACCACAGAGGCAGAAAGAGGGGCAGCCCCTGGCAGACACCATGCCCAGTGAGGTAAGCCAGACACAGAGAGGGGACCTCCATGTGACCACCCTGAGGTGTAAAGACAGAGAGCAGAGGGGAGGTCCCCAGAGGCCAGAGGGCTGGGGCAGGGGTGGGAACAGCACTGGTCAGAGGCTGAGAAACTTCAGTTAGAAAAAGGAGAGGCCCACGGAGCAGCAGGTGGCTGAATCACCACGTCTCCATTTTGAAAACTGCTGGAGGGTAGCTCAAGGTCAAGTGCCCTCCCCAGGCACACAGAGTGCATGGACCTGGTGCAGCGGCACCCACCTAGAGCCCCCGCCATGCAGGAACCGAGGCAGGAGGAGGGAGCTCCAGGCCAGATAGGCAACTGAGCAAGATTCTGTCTCAGAGTAAAAAATAAGGAGGGCTGGGGTCGTGGCTCAGTGGTAAGCACCTGAGCTCAACTCCCAGTGCCAGAGACAAAGGGGTGCGTGAGGTGCTGCCGCCGCGTAAGCTCCATTCAGTCCTTCCCCACACACGGGTTTTAAAATGTCATGCTGCACACCATGAATACATACCGTTTTTATGTTTTGATTTTAATAAAACAAAAGAACTCATTTCTATTCTTCTGGGCTAATTCCATCTGGATTCAATGAAGGGAAAAAAATCAGAATGGAATAAGTCCTGGCGGTCCACATATAACACTTCTCCTTGTGGGGATTTATGTGACACATTAGCATATTAAAAGCTTTGAGAAGTCATGCAGATAAAGCAGTGTAATTGGTTTAAGTCTGTGGAAACCAAGGTTTCATGTTAGCTCTAGAATGCTTTCCTTGAGCAACACGTTCTGGGCGACTTTGGAAATCACCATTTGCACACGCCACAGTTTGAGAGCTGGTTCTGAGGGTCTTTTCATCCACCTCTGTCCCTAAATCCCTCTCCCTATGGCTCCGTGACTTCTGTGCACATAGTGAGTGGGTCTTCAATAAATATTTGCAGAATGGTGGGCGGGGGGGTGGAGGATGGGGCTACGGAGTCTAAATGAATGAGAGATACCCGGGAAAGCCTGGGCTGTGCTGGTCACCGTCACAGTCAGTGGGCAGGCCTGGGTGGCCCCAGGAAGCCAAGGTGCAGTGAGGAGGAAGTCGGAAGGGATCTCCCTGGAGCTCAGCCTTCCAGGTCCAGCCCTTGTGTAACCTCACCTGCCTTCAGCTGTGGCTAGTGCTGCACCTGAGCAAGGCATCCCTGTCGTCACCTGGAGTGGCACACCCTACTTTTTCAAAGGCAGGGGTACAACCCATAGCCTCAGTGCTGACCCCACAAAGCAGCCTGCGCATGGCCAGAGCCACCACACAGGGCTGCTCTGGACCAAGATGTTGGCTCAGGGACATCTCAGGATCACTGACGGGCCCCTGGGGTGAGGGAGGCTTGCCGACTTTCAGATTAGGCCAGGTCTGAAGGCCTGGTGGCTTCCAGTCTTGCAATGAGCTCCTTTGATAAAAAGAATGTCCCTCTTTGCATCCCCCTCCTACTCACTGTCACCTCAGGGTGGCCCAGAGTGGCCTCACATTCACCAACATCCTAACACCCATCTCCCAGGCTCATCTCCAGAGGAGCCCGCGGCGGAGAATCTGCTGTCGCCAGCACTTTGATCTGAGCCACGACAGGAGGGGAGCCCTTCCTTTTGTTCTCTGCTCTGTGTTCTTTTGTTCCGTTTGGTTTTCTCAGAATAAATCCAGTCTTTTCTGGAGGCCCCAGGATCTCTTTCAGACCAAGCAGACACCCATGTTGATGTTTTGGGGGTGACTGACAATCAGGCTCGGCTACATAATTAGTGGGTCCCAGGGCAGATGGAAAGTGGGGCTCCTCATTCAAAACCTATCAAGAATAACAGGACAGTGAGCCAGGGCACGGACCCAGCCACTCCCCAAGGCCTCCACACCCACGAGGCTGTGCCCGTGTCTGATCGCCAGACAGGACGGTGGGTATGGGGACCTGCCAGGTCACCATCCTGCCCACTGCAGTCTCTGGAGGCCCACGGTTCTCCTGATTCCCAAGGTCTTGCCTTTGCTGACTCTGACAAATATCAGAACCCTAAACCAGGGGCCCAGCATAAGCTGAGCCATCACAGCCCAAACCGATGGCCAGAAACGCCTCCAACCACCCCTGCATTTTGATTCAATCAAACGCAGAGTCTTGGGCTGAACGCTTCCTCCCCCGCTGGCCTTCTTTAATTTTGCACATGGGCATTTTAATGAAAATACAATCCTCCCATCTGGGCTTCAGCTTCCCTCCACCAGTCAAAAGGTTTGCCAAGCACCTGGTTCATAAGGAGGCTTTACACTGACAGCAGCCTGGGGTCCTCGGCCAAAGAGACGAGCTCCATCCAGGAGGAACTCTGGGAACGGGCCTCCCTGTCTCACCGCCTCAGGCCGTGATGAGGGCCAGCCAGTGCCACTCCCCAAGTTGGAGCCAAGTGCAGACCACGCTTACGTTCTGATGGACACACTTTGAAGCTGCCTTTGAAAGCACATCTGGATCCGGATTGGCCTCCCAGCTGGGCTCTGTGCTCAGTCACACGATGACTCCACTGCGCATGCGACATCTGAACTGCACTTCAGAGAGATCTCAACCCCGCTCATGGGCACCCTGGACGGCGGCATGTCATTCTCCAAGGGTAGGGCTTTCTGGAAATAGCCTTTTAAGTCCAGTGGGGAACACCAAGGGCACGAGAAATAAGGTGCGTCTCTGGCTTCAGACACCCTGGGTTCTTGCAGGCATTTAGCGAGGGCCTAGACTCCTAGGGAACGTAGGAAGAAAGTTCCAGATCTGTGCTGGGCCCAGCAGTGGGAACTTGGTCACAACAAGTCTGCACGTCCCAGGGGGGACAGCATTGGGATCAGTGATGCATTCTAACGTGCTCAGTCTCCTTGCTGCGTAATAATATCTCCTGAGGTCCCATGGTAATGAAGATGGGCTTTGGCCCGCAGGCTGCTGCCTTTTTAAAAAACCTCCTACTGAGAAGCTACAGCTTTCAAATAAGCCACCAGCACAATGGGAACTGGTGCCAGAGGACTGATCTGAACACAGCCACCAGGGGACAGTCCCATGAAGCTCAGACAGGCACATGCAGCGGCCTTCCAAGGAGCCACTTGCTACCAACACTGTCGCCATTTCAAGGAGCTGGTGGCTTTCTGTCACGGGCTGTGTTGGCAGGACAAGTTAAAGCTCCAGGAAAAAAAAGAGAGAGAGAAGAAAACTAGAACAAAACGTAGACTAGGAGCCTTATTTCTTTTTAGAGCAAGTGATCCTCTCACCACAAATGTGGCGATTTCCAAAGTCCCAGGAGCCTCTGTGTCAGGTCTTGCTTCTCGAGACCAGTGCTGGCACCTTACAAAGCCCAGGGCAGCCATGTCCAGCTCTGACACCGTCCCTCAGGGCTTGGGCATCGGGCAGGGGTGGGCGGACTGCTGACCACGGCCGGGACCCACGCTCCAGCCTGTGCTGCAAGCTGGCCTGAAGGCAGTGTGAGGAGCACGGAACCAAGGCCTGAGTGACCCTTCCTGTCGGGAGATGACATTTGACGTGAGCCACCTTTGCCTGTGACCCCCCCACACCTCATCGACACAAAAGCGATACAAGTCACAGGGGACCCTACGTCCCCCAGACAGCTCTGGAGAGAGGGCCACAGGCAGGGTCGGCACCCCCCTGCACAGCTGCCAGGTGGCCTTGCAGAGAGGGCCAGACTGTGAGTACAGACAGGGCCCTGGCCAGTGGACTAGTCCACACGACTGGGACAGAAATGAATCACTCAAATAAAAAGGAATTAGTAGCCAGCAACTGGCTGTGGGCTGCCGCCCATCCCGTCTCACATGTCCCCTTCCCGCTTCCCAGCCGGGCTGCTCTGAGCCAGTTCTGGGTAGAGAGGGAAGGGCTGAGAAGCTCAAGGTCAGGGGTGGCCTGAGCAGAGCCCCAAGGGGTCACAGCGCCCACTGACCCAAGGGGACATCATAGAATGCTCCAGGGGCCACTTCTGAAGGACATGTTCCTTCCCATCACACACGGTCAACGGCATCTGGCAGGCGACAGGGAGGCATCTCAGGAAAGGGATCCCTCTCCCAGTTGGCACAAAGGTGCTCGTGGGACTTTGGCCACAGAGGACCAGGTAGCATCTCCCTGTAACAGCAGAGAAGCAGCACAGCACCTCAGACAGGGTGGGCCTCGCAGGGGGTGGGGACAGGGCCGTCTCCCCGTGAGCCAGGGCAGAGACGTTCCTTAGGAAATCAGTTCAGCCCACAGTAGACGGATCCAAAGCAAAACTCCAGGCAACTCGCAGGAGAGGAGGTTCACACCCTCACACATAAGACAGAAAGCCGCGTCCACCACGGTCACAGGGAGTGAGACCCATCATCTTCTGACTCCGCCATCCTCAGCATGTGACCTTGTTCAAGTTCTGTGTCCCACCATCACAACCACATTCCTCGCAGAGGGAAGGAGGGAGGCTAAGGGGACCCATCACCCTGCTAAGCCACATCTCCAGAACCCCACCCTCCTCTGCTCACCCTCACCCTCACCATGGCGCCAGCTGCAAGGGCAACTGGGAATGAAGAGGCACCAGTCCCACCAGCCCTCTTGCAGCCCTGGCGCCCGCCCGGCGTGCCCCTCCCAGTCCCCTCCAGCCTAAATCTCATCTCCCCATCCTCAGTGCCCAGACTGGCCACAGCCAGATGAGGAGGAACAGATCCGTATGCAAAGTAGAGCTGGGGACTGGGTCTCCTTTTTTCCATTAGCCAAGCAAAATTTGGGCCTGGGCAATTTAGATGAGACAGAATCAACCAAAAATAAAACTAAGAAGAGATATTCTACTAATCCGAATGCTTCCATGTGAGCTTAGTTCTTGAAGCAATTACATGCACTCTGCCGGCAGGACCTCAGAGGCTGCTAGAGAGACACGGGGCTGCCCAGGGTCACACTGGCAGGGTTGGCAGTGAGACCCCCGGGACATCTGGACGTCACAGCCTGTGGCCTCATAGTTAAAGTCAAAACTCACTGCAATAAGTAACGAGGACTTATTCCTTCTCCCACGGTGGTGTGACCATGGCTTTCAAAGCCATAGCGTCCCAGCACATGGAGCCCCCCACTGGCACCATCCGAACCCCTGTTGATGATTTCACTTCTCCGTAGCGATACCAGGGCCCAAGAGGCCAGTTTCCCTTTCCCTCCCGAGGTCAGCTGGTCAAATTAAAGGTGGTATTTCCATGTCTTGCTGTCAATTTGGGGCTTAAACGTGAAGGGAATGTTTCCGTGAAGTCTGGATTGGTTCCCACCTCGGGAGCTACTTGGGGAAAAGCCTCCACCAGGGTTTCCACACAGCTCTGGCTGGGCTTTGAACTTGCAGACCTTCCTTTCCTGCTGTAGCCGGCCCCTGGCCTCCTTAGCCTGCAGGTGGGAGACCTGGAGAAGGACAGGTTGGCAAAGTCCGGCTCCTCCCCAAGCTCCAGAGCCACAACACCCCGCCCCCTGGAGTCTGAGTCCCTGTCCTTCCCACCCCACAAAACTGAAGTGACGAGGGATTCGACACTCTGGCACTGCAAGCCCTGTCCACCTGGGCCTCTGCGTACCAAACCTGCATCCTGAAACCCGCTGTCCAGTGCTCCCTGGGGACTCAGTGTGTCAGGGCCCTCCTTCCCACCTGCTCGACTCTGGGGCTTTCAACCCACTCGTGGTCTCCTTCCTGTGTCCCCACCTGCCCTCCTGGTGTCCTGCTCCTTGTGGTCAGCCCCTGCCCTGCCCAGGTGCCTCTCGGTGGTGGTGCAGGCCAGGCCCTCCCCCTCTAAGCTCTTGCCCTGGTCCTGCCTTTGGGTAAAAGGCCACTGTCACAGCTGAAGCAGAAGGAGCGTTTCTCCCCCTCTGTCCTTTGTCCTGTTTGGGCCTCCTCCGATGGACAGTGCCTGCCACAGTGGTGAGGCGTCTCTTTACTCAGATGCCCCTCCCAAATGTTCTAAGAGGTGACTATAAAGCCACCAAATCCCAGAAGAACTCAGACTCTGCAAACAGCTGGCTGTCTCTGACCTGACTGAGCCCTCGGTGGCTTTTCTGTCCTCCTGGTGAACTCCTCTGCTGACACTGCAGATCTGAGGTTCACCCTGTGCCCTGGGCGCCGCCCCTGCTGCCCATTACCAGGACCACCACGGCAGAAGGGCATCCTGAGATGTCCTCAGCGAGCACCAGGGGGCGCCCTGGGACACCCCCCCCCCACACACACACACACACACACACTTGGCCATCTCCAAGTTGATGGACACACAGAGGTGAAAGCCCCGTAAGGGAGTGCTGGGCAGGCTGACCCGCCCACAGCT
Source organism: Ictidomys tridecemlineatus (assembly GCF_052094955.1). Lineage (NCBI taxonomy): Eukaryota > Metazoa > Chordata > Mammalia > Rodentia > Sciuridae > Ictidomys > Ictidomys tridecemlineatus. The sequence continues at coordinate 31,728,165 of NC_135488.1, read as the reverse complement.
TTGGGGCCAGACTTAGGTGGACAGAAAGATTTCCTTCAGGCCATTTCTATTTTATCTCATACTTTCCTGACTTCCCAACCCAAAGATCTACCTTATCTGTATTTCCTAGAGATAAAATCCCAACTGATTTGGAAAATGCTATTATTTGGATCTGGAAGGTTCTATAAGGGCCCACGTGCTAAAGTCTTTTCCCCAGAGAGGCACTGTTGGGAGGGGGTGGAGCCTTTAAGAGGCGGGACCTAGAGAGAGGTCTTCAGGTCATTGAGGGTGCGCCTTTGAAGGAGACTTCCTTTTTTTTTGCTTCCCACTGTGAGGTGAATGGTTTTGCTCTGCCTTGAGGTACCACCGCAGGCCCAAAGCCTCAGCACCAGCCATTCATGGACTAAAGCCTCCAAAACCATAAGCCCAAAATAAACCTTTTTTCTTGATAAGTTGGTTGTCTCAGGTTTTTGTCACAGTAAGATAAAGCCGATGCTGAAATTATTCTTCTAGGCAGGATGAAGCCCCTGTTTCTCTGAGACTTCAGCTTGTCCGTGTGTCCAGCTTGTCCATGTGTCCTTTCCCTTACTTTTTTTCTTCCGATAAATCTTTTTTCTTAGCTCTTGAGCCCCTCACCTGCCTGGCTTCTTTTATTCCCTTAACAAGAAATAGGATCAGTCAGCAGAGGGTGACCACAGCAGGAACTCCAGAGCCCAGCTGTTGGAGGTCACCAGCCCTGCTCCTTGCTCACTGTGTGTCCTGAGACACATGATTGAACTTCTCTGTGCCTCAGTCTCCTAGATGACAGGGCCCACCTCACAGATGTGTGGGAAGAAGTGTGTAAAGTCTGAGAACATGCCTGGCCTGGGCCAGAACCACGTCAGTGCTGGCTGCTACTATCAACCACGCCCCTAAATAAACAGGAGGGTCCCAAGGATGAGCCAGACGTTGGCCTCAGGAGCTCATCCTTACCCAAAAGAGACTGACAAGAGAAGAAACAGCCTCATACAAGTCAGTGAAGGGACCTCAGGAGAAGACCACAGTCACCGGAATCCTGGCACGCACCAGGGAGGAGTGGCATAAGGAGACGGCTGGGAGTATTCTCTGTCCATTGCTGTATCAGATTACTCCAAAGCTTAGAGGCCTCAACAACAATAAAGGTTTGTCTCACAGAGTTAGGACTGCGGGAGGGACTTTGCTGGGTGTTTCTAGACCCAGGTGTCTCCTGGGGTCACAGCAATCCCCTGAAGGCTGGCCGGACCAGGAGAAGCTCCTCCAGCCTGGCTCATCCTGGCTGTGGGCAGGGGCTCCAGTTCTTCACAGGTGGACCCCTCCACACGGGCAGCTGGAGTGTCCTCAAGAGAAGGCAGCTGCTCCCCTCCCAGCAGATTGTCCGTGAGAACCATGGTCGAAGAGGTAGTGTCTCCTCTGAGTCACTCGTCACACTGCCCTTCAGTGATCTGAGTCACACGCCTCAGCCTGGAAGACAAGGACCACTGTGCCTTTGGAGGGCACCACGGCAGCGGGCTGGAGAGCACAGTGCAGTGCCAGGCCTCCCCAGGATTGGAAAGGGAGGCTGGGAGCACAGGAGACCCTGGGCCCAGAGGCCTGTTGCCACTCAAGGACATGGGACTGACCCAAGGGGAATCTATACACTGTCTTAAGTAAACTCAGCTATTGCCAAACACGGGGAGCTGACCAAATAGGGGAGCAGGAAAAAGAGGGGCAACGGTCTCCACTGGAGCCCGAGGTGTCTCTCTCCATTTGCAGGAGCAGGCACTGTAAAAGGGGTCCGGTGGAGCGTCGGAGGGAGAGACCACACAAGAGACTTACTCCATGCAATTGGCAAAAAGGGATTTATTGGGGATCCATTCCAGGGTGCTGGGTCTCCGTGCTCACTCAAGAAGGGAGAGCAGCCCAGAGCCCAGAGCAGAGGTCAAGCAGAGCTTAAGTACACTTTTTGGAGAGGGCGGTGGGCTTTGCATACATCAGAACAAATCATCAGGAGGCTAGGGAAAATTGAACAACAACTCTGAGACGTGATTAGCACATTCATTGGCGGGAACAGGTCGGGCGGGGGTGATTGGTCATTCCTAAGCGGGTTACACATTCAAACTGATTGGTTCAGGCCCTGTGACAAACTGCACAGGGCTCTAGGCTAAATGGCCAGTAGGACGTTGTTTTAACTATGTCAGGAATTTCAGGTTCTGGGTGTAACAGAGGAACTTAATAATACCTAATCTTTTACATTCAAGCTTTCCAGCTTAGAAACTTTACCCTTTCAGGCACCTCTATGTGAGAGCAGCCTTCCTGTGCCATCAGCCATGAAACCTCTTCACTGGGTCCCTGCCTTTGGGCTGTGGCCGAGATGGAATCCCTCAGCCAGCATTCCACTCCACCGCCATGCCCCTGGGGCTCTCCTGCACTGCCTGGCTTCTTGGCACTCAGTCAAGGTCACCGCGATGAGCTCTGACCAGAGAAGCACATTGACAGTGACTCCAGACAGAGGAGCTCCCGAGGGACTCCGCAGCCTCCCTTCCCCACCAAAGAAGCCAAGGAAGCCAGTTGTCTTACATAAAAGGGAGCCCGAATGCCCTGGGCCCAGGCTGCGGGGAGCAGAGCGCCCCCTGTTGGACAGAACGCTGTAGCCAGGGATTGGTCAGCCAAGCTGTTGAGATAAAAAGACCCGTGGCTGCAGCCAAACACCATAACGTGTCAGAAGGGATACTTTCACTACCCTAAGAATCTTCTGTACAAAGTGATCTATTTAAAACACAGGCCTGATTGTGCTGTGTCCCTGCTGGACACTCAGTGCTCCTGAGCCTGGCCCAGCCCTCCCTAGCACACTGGTCCCATGTCCTCTGCCCTCCCACCCCAGGCCCATCCCTGCCCACCCAGCTCTCTTCCTTCCTCAGAGCCATCTTGGGCACCATCAGCTCTGCCTGGAACTCCTACACTCCCGCAGCACCCTCTGGGTCTCACATGCCAGGTTCCCGACTGTGATCCACCCCACCATCTGAGGACATCAAGAATCTCCTTGTTGCTGACGTTCAAAGCTCCCTCTGTCTACCTTTGCCATTGAGATTAAATGGTGGTCAATTCTGAGTGGCTAAGGGGACGGTTGTTTCTCCATCAGGAGGCGGCTCCTGAGCAGAGGCTTGCGCTCTGGGTCCTGGCTCCCCACCTGGCCTGCGAGCAGAGCTGGCCATTTGTGAGCGGAGGGTGCAGAAGTCACGAGGCCATTCTCCCCACTGTGCACTGCAGGCGGTTTCCAGGCCCCCCCAGCCCCTGTACCAGGGCCAGGTAGCTTTGGCACCCAGCACCACAGGGAGTCTTGGAGCTTGGCTAGAGTCCAGGGGAGGAAAGGAGCCCCTGGCCCAGGGACAGTCACATCCCACAGAGCCCCGTTTCCAGAAGGCAGCCCACCCTCCTCTGGCTGCCCAGCAGTACCAGCAGTCCCTGGCTTCGAGGGAAACAAACGTGGACAGAGTCCTGGGAGATCTCTGGATTCTGGAGCACTGGGCCCTGAGCGCAGGCCCGGGACGCATTTCTCACGGGCATGCTTTATCCTTCCCATCAGGGGGCCAGGTTTCCATCCCTGGTGATTCCCAGGAGAGGACCAAGAGGAGGAACGTGCCCAAATCGTAACTGCACAGGGGGCAGACATCTTTCTTCCTATAAAAAGTACCTGAATTATGCATCTTATCAGAGACCATGTGCTGGCTGATTTTAAAATATTACCCCCCGAATATGCATATAGTACGCCAAGAAACCATCAACGGTAAATCACCTCCACTCCAGGGCCAGGATTTAGTTCCTGAACTGTGCAAGTCCCTCGCATAAAATTCAAAATGTCTCACAGTTTATCTTGAAACTTTATGAAATTTATTGATCTTTATGGCCATGAAAGGCAAGAGGAAATATATTTTAAGTTCATGTTTTTTATTACTGACCCAAGTGACCATGTGAAATGGCTCAGATTTATCATCGCGTCCAGCTGCCAGCGTTCGCAGCGACTTCCAAACATGTCATTTTACCATCAGACTTCTCATGGTCGGGACGCTTGGGGAGTTTACAGGGTCGCTCTGACTTCAGGACCAGAACAAAGGAGTGGCTTAAGTAGTTTTGCAGCTGATTGGAAAGTGACTTTGAAATTCATTTGAGGAGTTTGCTAACCATGGGCCACAGAAACCTAGGGAAGGGGCAGGGGTCCCCCAAATTTATGTCTTTCCACATGGGACAAGAGAAGATTCCTTTGCCAAAGGGCAGTAAGTGTGCATGCTCCTCCACATCTTCCCAGCTCCGTCAGAGAGGTTTAAGAAAACAGTATTCAACTGTTTCTCATTTGCTAGAGAAATAGACATTACTAGTAAATGGAAATGGAAATTGTATTGTTTTTAAATGTTCTTTAATGTGGCTTACCAAAATAGTCGTCACTGTGCATGGGACATCGCCTCTGTTCATTATAAAACCCGGAGGTGGCTTTTAAAATGCCGTCACTAGTGCCTACGGGCCTCAAACTCTTGTGAGTCGACGTGCAGTCCACGTCAAGCTCGGTCAAGAGTGCAGGGCCTTAGCCAGGTGCCGGGGTGCGCAGCTGTAATCCCGGGACTCCAGAGGCAGAGGCAGGAGGCTCTCAAGTTCCAGGCCAGCCTCAGCATTTAGTGAGACCCTGCCTGCCTCAAAACAAAAGCACAAAAAAGGCTGGGGCTATAGCTCAGTGGTAAAGCGCCCCTGGGTTTGGTCCCCAGTACCAAGCAAACAGACGGAACGCTGGGGGCCTGGTAGGGTCCCTTTGCCCTTCCCCTCCTTCAGGCCTGTGTGTCTAGCCAGCTCCTGGGGTCTGGGTCCCTCTTTTGTGCATCTCTACCTTCTTTTTCCTGTCTCTTGACCCAGTGGACACTACCACCCAGTCCACCTTCTAGAAGGTTCCCGGCATCACCTCCAGGCTGACTCCTGATTGCTTCTCACCGCCTGTGTGGTGACCCTCGGGGTACCTTGTCTCCGTCTCTGTGTCTCCCACCATCACCCCCTCATCCCCAGCAGGAGCCCAGACATTCAGCTGCCCTCAGACTTGGCTCGTAACATCCTCACAGCCAGAATGTCCCCAGCCTTGCTAAAGCATCCACCTGCCAAGATCTAGAGGACCCTCAGCCTCCCTGGAGGAGGCAGCCCTCCCCTGGATTCCTGCAGATCAGCACAGGTTCCCAGGCCCCACTTCACCTGCTCCAGGCTCCGTAGCCCAAGCTGAGGCTCAGCCTCACGGTGCTTCACATAATTCTTTAACATCCCAAAACCTTACCCGCTTCTTGTCATCCTGAAGAGCAAGCTGTCTGCTCAAAAGAGAGAATGAGGGACATTCCAGGGAGGCCAGAAGAGAAGGGAAGGAAATCATAAAAGAAAAGATACTATTTAAAACAAATACACTTGGCCCTCCATCCTGCCTCTGCATCTGCAGTTGCAAAGCATTAAAAAAAAAATGCATCTGTACTGAATGTGTTCAGATGTTTTCCTCATCGTTATTCCCAAAACAGCACTGTATGACCGTTATTTACATGTAATTTACATTTTACTAGGTTTCACAGGTGATCTGGAGGATGTGTGTAGGTTTCATGCAAAGCTATACCATTTTATATAAGAACCGCGGAGAGTTCTGGAACCAATTCCTTCTGGACACCAAGGGCCTCAGCCCCCCAAGCAGCTAGGATTACAGATGAGCACCACCACACCCCACTCAAGACCTCCTTTTCAAATGGTTTCCTCTGTAAAGACCTTGTCTCCAAATAATGTCTCATTCTAGGGTACTTGGGGGCTAAAACTTCAACATAAGGACTTGGGGGCACACACTTCAACCCTGACACTGTGGGTCGAGCACCAGCCCTGGGGATAAAGAAATCACTAAAATATGGTGCCAGGAATGAAGCCGCTCACCACCCAGGGGGACCATCACCACTCATCCACCTGTTACCCTAGTCACCACAGTCACGAGGCCAGTTCAGGTGCAGATGCCTGGGACACTCCCAGACAGAAAGAGCAGCCAGGGACGGTTGGGGACAAGAGGCCACAGGCATGTCTCCCTGAACCTTGTCCCCGAGCGAGGACTGAGGGAAGTGGAAGTGGGAACGCAGCGGTTTCCAAACGGGGATCTCAGGTTCCAGGTCAGAGTGTGAAAACCCCTCCCTGGGCTAGCAGGTCACTTTAAAGGGTAAGAAAAGAAGTAAAATAACATAACTCCTTTTCTTAATGCTGGTTATTTCAAAGGAACCCCAAGAGCGTTGAAAAGCAAGTTTATTCCTACTAATGTATTTGGGAACTTTCTGGCACTAATGGACCCAATTTTAAAAAAACACTAACCTGAAATTTAATCAGCATTATATTGAAAGGAAAAAAAACACTTGTCTTCTGCCTCCTCTCTCTTCTTTCCCCTTAAGCAGACAGTGGGTGGCTTGGGATGTTGCCTCTCTATCCCTGAAGGTTGATTCCAGGTTGTGACGGCTCCTTCATCCCCTAGTCCTGTCCCAGCCAGGGTGACTTAGTCGCGGCACCGATGAACGCACATCCTCACCTTCACCACCTTCACCTCTGAGTGCCAAGCTGAGGCCCCAGGTAAGGCCAGCTCCAGGGGCATGTGCAGCCTCGCAAAGCCAAGTCTCGGGCCCCAGCTGCAGAGAGGATGAGTGGGACAGAGGGTGAGCAGAGGCTGCAGGGTCCTGAGCAAAGCCAGGGCCCCAAAGCTGCCCCACCCACTTCACGCAGCCTCAGGAAGGGACACCTTCAGACCCCGAGGCCAAGCCCCGGTGGGTCAAAACCCTTGGGACCCTGGAGAAGCAGACAGACCAAATATCCAAATCCACGAGCCAGATGGTTTCTTCCCAGGACGGTGGGCACTCTGGAGAGCTTCCTGGGACTCCAAGTGGGGGGCTGCGGCCTGCACCGAGGAGTCCTGAGCACAACTAGGGAACCACAAGAACAAGAGAGGGTGGCGGCAACCAAAGCACCTGAGTGGCAGGGCCAGCCCAGTCCAGCATGGACAGAGCCCCAGGAAAAGCAGGGACCCCAGTGACCCCAGGAACTGGGGAATTAGGTGATATCAAGGGAAAGCCGAGGTGCAGGTCTGGCCTGCCTGGCGTCCAGGTCTGAGTGCTTGCCTGCCCTGTGGAACTGTGGGTTCTCCTTAGGCGCCCAGGTAGAGGGGTGCCTGGGGTGCCCAGAGACAGGTAACCCAGCCTGGCCTCACCAAGGAAGACAAAGAAACCAGGGCAGCAGGGAAGCCAGGGTCTGGGACAGTCCACCATCTTTCCGTAGCTGGCTCCCGCCTGCTGGGGACTCTGTGTCCTCCTGTGCACTGCTACTTCCTGCTCCATCTCAAAAGCTGTGCGGTTTGCAAGACAGTGAGCTGCATGGGGTCCAGGGCTCAGCTCTCGGCACAGATGGGTGTTGACCAGATGGTGACGAAGTCACCAGGGCAATGCCAGACTTTTAAAACGAAGTGACAGGAACTCACGGAGGACAGGGTGTGACTCCCACCCAGGCCCTGTACCTTGGGACTTACCCTTCCTCCTGGGAGCTCCAGTCTGGCTTCTTGGCAATAGGCGCAGGAGCAGCCAGTGTGGAAAAGAGCCCCTTGGAACTAACTCCAGGCCAGCAGGAGGGGACGCCGGCCTCACAGCCCACTGCCCCCCAAGCCCCATCCTCCCCCAGCCTCCTCTGGGTGACATTAGGGAAAAGGCCAAAGAAAGCGCCCGGCCTCGGCCCTGGCGTTCCTGACCTCTGACCCGCCCCAGGGCCCCTGTTCAGACCTCCCACAGATGGAGGAGGCAAACCCCATTCCTTTTAAACCTCTGCAATTTGGATTTTCGGTTATTTGCAGCCTAAGCAGACTCTAGCTGCTTGGTGGGAAATCTCATTCCTACAGAGGAAAGCCTCGTCTCTAACTAGAGCGTGGCCACGCGAGGGGGTGAGACATCGGTGTTTCCTGGTTGCAGAAACCATCTCCGTTATCGCGTCTCTAGGGAATGTCGATGACCAGATGGGGCTGGGTCACAAGGGACCCCAAACACACTCAGACCACCCAGGAAGGACTGGGCCGTCGGTGGGACAGTTGACGGGCACAACACGCATCGGAGCGTCGAAGGCAAACCCCACGTGGCACAGGTAGGGCACACCAGCCCGTCTGTGAGTGGCCCTCTGGGCTGTGGGTTCTTCACAGGGGCCTGTGTCCCCCAGTTCTGAGCTTTTCTACTTTACTGGGAAACACATCTCCAGGGGACCTCAGCATCAGCTCCTCACTCCTGGTCAGTGAGGGCACCCCCAACAGAACCAGGGCTGCAAGTGACACGGTGACAAGACATGGAAAAGTAAGAGGAGCCCCACGCATGAACCCAGGGAGAAGCAGAAGCCAGGCAGAGGCCATGTTCTGGGACGGGCGAGTCTTCATCTGGACAAGAGGCAGCGGGCCGTCAGCAGGGCAGGTCCGTGGCAGGAGGGGATGTCCAACAAGAGGAGCAGGCTTTCCCAAGATGCCAGCTCTCTGCTTCCTGCTTGGCTGCAGCTCTAGATTCTCGGCCAAATAATCTGGGTCACAAGTATTCAACATGGGAGGCTATCTAAGCATTAAAAAGCCAACCGAAAACCATCAAGAACTATGTGAGTTGTCCCTTGGCATCGACAGGATTGGTTCCAAAACCCCCGCACAGATACCAAAACTCAGGAATGCTCTCTCGGGTCCTGTACATAAAATGGCGTGGTATTCACACAAAACCAACGCACACCCTCCCTGCACTCAGTGTCTAACAAGCAGTGACCCCCTGTCCGGGCCACGCCACACACAGCACTCACCCCTCACACATACGGGGCAGGAAGAGACCTGCCTCTCCGACGCCATGCGCGGGGCTGCAGGGGCTGGGGCTCCAGCTCCCCAGCGCTTCCAGCCTGGAGCAGGGACCAGGCGCGGCCAGCAGGTTCAAGCCCCACTTGGTCCTGCTCCGGGGGCACCTCAGCAGCGCTTCATCTGGGCCCCTGGACAGCAGGGGTGAGTCTGTGCCTGCAGGGGTCCCCCGGGAATTGCGCTGAGCCTGACATCTGGGAGCCAGCCTTTGCCCAAGGTCACCCTCAGTGTAACATAGAGCCAGGGTTTGAAATTAGGTCCTGCCAATTCCAAAACTGTACCCTCTGCTCCCTCCACACCAGCTGCCTCTTCCTAGACTGTCCTAATGGCGCCCCACGAGGCGGCCATGGCATGGCCCACAGACAGGCGGCCAAGAAGCTGAATGTGGTCTTTGCCCTTGGGACACAAGAGGGCCATCCAAGAGGCCATGGAAATTAGGGGCTTTCGTGGGGAGGCCCAAGGCCTGGAATTGGGGTTCTGAGGGAGATCCAAAGAAAACAGGCACGGGTTGGGGGGAGACGCCGATCCCCAGCATGGCTGGCTGTCGAGGGACACAGACGCAGCTCGCAGGCCAGGCCGGGGGTGTTTTCCTTGGCAGCCGTCAGTCTGCTCACAATGGAGGACGCAGAGACGACTCCAGCCTGTGGCAGAGAGGAAAGGCTCTGTGCGACTCCGGGAGAAGTGAGCACGGAAGAGGACGCAGCCTGCCAGCTCAGAGCTGGGGTCGCTGCTGCACTCGGCAGGTCCCCTACATCCTTCCTTCCCTTCTTTATCCTCCTCGTCTTCTTTACAGAAACCAAACCGTGATGAAGCTGAGGAATCCTGCAGGTGCTCTGTGCAGAGCCAAATACCCAGAGGCCTGTACAGGGACACGGATCCCCACCTCCACAGATCCACCCAAGGTACAGCCACCCTCCAGCGCCCGGGCGGGAGACAGGGGAAGAACGGCTTGGAGGCACCTTTGGTCAGGCACCTATGGGTGCTCCCAGCCTGGGAGGCAGGTGTGGTGCTTCCCCTCTGCACAGACAGGCGGAGAGTGGGAGTCAAGAGGTGGGGGGACAGGGCCCGAAGTAGAGATTCTAGGACTAGAACTCAAGCCCCTGCTCTGGCATCCGTGAACTTCAAAAATAAAACCCCCAAAGAGGCTATTTCTAAAAACCAGTGACTCGCCAAAGGGCCACAATGAAAAGAACCCACTTACCTCCACGTCTGGTCACCAGATGTCCGAGAGAAAGACAGCAGGGCTTGGCTCAGGCTGAATTAACCCAGGCGTGCAACTCACGAGGGCGGATGGGGAAACAGGCTGGCAGTCTGTGAGCTGGTTCTTCAATCACTGGTGGCTGGAAATCAGCCATGGCAGGCGTTGGTCAGTGTAGGAAAAGGAGGCTTTGTTTTGGTGGCTGCTGAGAGCCACTTGGCCAGCACCCCAGGGGATGGATCTTGGATTGAGTCACCCAGAAGGCATGGCCTGGCCCTTCCTAGGGAGCTCAAGAGCAAGCAAAGCCAACCCTGGGGATGGGAGGAGGTGGGGGGCTGGGCGACGGGACAGGGAGCCTGCTGTGTCCTGGTCTTGACCTTGGTACTCATGACCCGGGCAAGTCCAGTGTGAGAGCTCACTAGCTTCATGTTTATGATGGACATGTGTCGCAGACGCAGCTCCATGAGGAAGGAAAATAGGGACCTTCTCCTCACTTTTGAGGGGAAAAAACCAAAAGGCATGGTGGCTTGCACCTTGAGAAGAGACAGAGGTGGCTTGGAGCGAGGCCCTGGAGGAGCACAGAGGCTCCGTCCACTCTGCGCAGGGCAAGCGCCTATCACTCTGCCCTGAGCTTTCCCGGTTACACAGAGACCAGGAAACCTGCCTGGCGCCTGCACCACGTCATCTGAAATACTCCCAAACCCCAACACATGGGCTGCTGTTTATTACTGTTATTACTTTCACTCAGCCCCAGAGGAGGACGGGAGAGGAGAGAGAAGGCATATTTGAGAAAATAGCCAGGGAGCCCTTGGGTTGGGCCTGGTGGGCACCTGCCTCTGTCCTCTCTCCTGGAGGCCTGAACGCCTACCTGCTCTGAAGTCACAGCAGCAGGAAAACTGACAAACACCTGCCTTCGCATGTTTATTACTATTTCAAAGCTACAAAACAAAGCCCAAAGAACAATTGCCCTCAAGGTTGGCAAAATCCACCGACCTTCCAGCCACGTCTGTGGCCTCCGCCCACAGGCGCTCCCTCCTCCTTGGGTCAGGGACCCTCCTCCGCAGCTCCTGCACCTGCTGGTTCCTCGCCCCATCAAGGCTCCCACACTGCAGCCCCGGTGCTCCTCACCTCTCCATGACACCTTGCCAGCGCCCGTCTGTCCCCTTCATCCTGCACTGCCAGCTGGCATCTCCCTCGGGCACCTCTGGGTCTTTCTTTCCTCCTTTCCCACTGCCCTGCAACCAGCCCTTGCATCCTCTCCCTCTGGCTAGACCCTGAATCCTTAGGTGGAGACACGTCTTTTCCATCTTCCAGCACCTCCGTGTCCCCACACCTATCACAGTAATCTTTTTTACAGGATGACTTGCCTCTCCAGTAACTCAAGGCTGCCAGGTTGTGTGTGCACGAATCAGCTGGCTGTGCTCCTTTAAGAACTGTCAAGGGTAGGTTTCCTGATATAAATCAGTTGGTGTAGAAATAGTAGCTCTGTTCAGCAACATGTTCAGATGCTAATCTCACTGAAGCCCGGGCAGTAGCACGTCCCCCAGTGTGGATCTCTAAGAAGAAAGTGGGGGCGGGGCAGATATAATCCAGTGACCAGCCAGGAGCAAGTCGGTTGCAAGCTCAGTGCGCTCGGATGCCGTGTTCAGAACACCGCCCCTTCAGGGATGCTTTTATTGTCTTTGGATCCTGATCATGTTTGCAAAATTAATAATACAATAGATTGGGATGTGTTGCGAGTTTGTTAAGAGGAGCAAGTCTCTCGTGGAAATGTGATATCAGAAGTTGCACAGAGGGAAAGAGGAAGGAGAGGCACGCCCCCCCCCCATTCCTTCTAAAAATCAGCCTCAACAAAAGTCCACCCTCCACAGTCAAAGGGCCAGGAAAAGACAGTCTAGCAAGACAATAACCACCCCACTCCAGCCCAATGCCACAGGCGACACTGTGGCCCAGTCACCACCCACGCCAGACTGGATTTCCCCTCCCAGGCTGCAAGGGGGCTCAGCCCCCCTCAAGTGCAGTCAGAGAAGGTGGTGTGGGAGCTGGGACTTCATCCCCACAAGCGATTTGATGCTCCCCATTCCCTGAATGGCGCCACTGCAGACCTGTGACCTGGACCTCCACCCCAATCCACAGTAACACGGCCTCCCCGACTCAGCTCAGGGAGCCTCAAAGAAGAGTGGAGTTAAGACTCTCACCACAACCCTGCAGCAAAGAGGCCACTCCCTACCAGCGGTGTCAGTTGAGGCCACACAGGGAGGATAATGAGTCACTATTCACCCTCTCAGCCAGGGAGACAGCAGATGCCAACACTAATATGACAGAGCCTGGAATGGTCTGACAAAGATTCTATTTTTTTTTAGGGGGGGGGTCATCAATTGAGGGTTTATTTATTTATTAATTGATTTGTTTGTTTATTTATTTTTTTCTTTTTTTCATTGGTTGTTCAAAACATTACATAGTTCTTGATATATCATATTTCACACTTTGATTCAAGTGGGTTATGAACTCCCATTTTTACCCCATATACAGCTTGCAGAATCACATCAGTTACACTTCCATTGATTTACATATTGACATACTCATGTCTGTTGTATTCTGCTGCCTTTCCTATCCTCTACTATCCCCCCCTGACAAAGATTCTAAAACGGCCACCATAAAAATACTTTAACAAACAATTGCAAACACAGTAGAAGCCAATGAAAAACTCCCAGCAAAGGGATGCAGCTCAGAATAACAGCCCTCGCTGGGGGTGTGTGAGGTACAGGGTTCGAATCCCAGCATCAGAATGAAAAAAAAAAAAGAGTCTCAGCAAAGAAAGATGATATTGAAAGAGGATTGGGCCACAATTCTGAAAGACACAATCCAGAATGCCATCGTCCTAGATGCTGAAATCCCAAAACACCAAAATCCTACTTTAAAAGAAAAAAAGAAATTTTGGGGGAAAAAATTTAAGATATTTGTTTACATTTTTAAAGGAAATTCGTAAAACATAAAAGCACAACAGAACACATATGTTACTTTACATAATAAAATAAATAGCATGTTTTTGTAAGCCTAAGCACTCAGGTGTACTAATGGCAGTTACAGGTGTAACAGTTGAGAGCAATGGATCATATTCATAAGGAAACAGGCCAAACTGCGGAGGGTAGAAACATACGTCACTCCCGTTGGCAATTGTGGGCACCAGCTTGACGACTGGGGTTATCTGGAAGCTGGAGACCTTGGGACACCTCAGGCCAAGTCCCAAAGCCTGAACCAGAGATGCTATGGTGCAACTCTCAGAGGCAAAAAGCCTGAGGACTCAGGGACCATAGGTGTAAGTCCTAGAGTCCAGAGACCAGTGACCTGGAGTTCTGATGTCTACGCAGTAGAAGAAAATGGGCCCAGCTCTCAGAGAGACCAACTCCCCTTCTGTATTCTTCCCTCTGGGTCCTGAGCCATTGGGTGGTTCCTGCCCACCTGGAGGGTAGACCTTCCCCACCTCGTCCCCTCAAACTCACATGCTTTTTTACTCTAGAAACAGCCAAGGTGATACTTTAAAGGGTTTCTAGAGGTTCGTTCTGCTTAGCACGATGCAACTATCCTGAGTACAGCTGAAAACACTCTACTTCCTAATCCTCTAGAACAACTAGAAAATAAACAAGAAAGTAGAAGAACTGAACACCATCAACCAACACAGCGTTCATAGTCCTCTCCACCCAACTGCCTATATACCTGCCCCAGGACAGACCACATCCCGAGCCATGAAACAACTGCACCTAACCTAAAAGGATCGAAGTCACAGAGAGTGGCCTCCAGCTCAAGTGGAATCTAACTAGAAACCCATGATGAAAATCCCCAAATGCTCGAAAACTAAAGAACACACTTCTCTTTTTTTTTTTTAATTTTTTATTTTTTTTATTGGTTGTTCACAACATTACAAAGCTCTTGACATATCATATTTCATACATTAGATTGAAGTGGGTTATGAACTCCCAATTTTACCCCAAATGCAGATTGCAGAATCACGTCGGTTACACATCCACAATTTTACATAATGCCCAATTAGTAATTGTTGTATTCTGCTACCTTTCCTATCCCCTACTATCCCCCCTCCCCTCCCCTCCCATCTTCTCTCTCTACCCCATCTACTGTAATTCATTACTCTCCTTGTTTATTTTCCCATTCCCCTCACAACCTCTTATATGTAATTTTGTATAGCAATGAGGGTCTCCCTTCATTTCCATGCAATTTCCCTTTACTCTTCCTTTCCCTCCCATCTCATGACTCTGTTTAATGTTAGTCTTTTCTTCCTGCTCTTCCTCCTTGCTCTGTTCATAGTTGCTCTCATTATATCAAAGAAGACATTTGGTATTTGTTTTTTAGGGATTGACTAGCAAGAACACACTTCTAATAAGTCAAAGAGGAAGACACAAGGGATTTTTCAAAAATACATCCAACTGAATGAAAATTGTAATACAACATATCAACAGCTGGGAGATGAAGTCAAAGCAATAAACTGAGGGAAAATGGTAGCAATTAATGCATCGATAGAAGAAAGAAAAATCTCAAATCAATCTAAGCTTCTCTCTCAAAAGCCTGGGAGAAAAAGAGCAAAATATACACAAAGCAAATGGAGCAGAAATAAATGAAATTAAAACAAAAAAGCAAAAGATAAAATTAATGAAACAAAGGGAGGATTCTCTAAAAGATCAGTAAAACTGACAAACTTCTAGACATTCTGATAAGGAAAAAATATATAAGACACAAATCTCTAGGATCCAGAATTAAATAAGAGTCATCACTATAGATTGCACTGACATCAAAAGGCCAAAAGATTAAAACCAACAACCCCTGTAGACATTTAGCAACTCAGATGACACAGAGCAACTGCTTAGGAAACTGAGTGCGTAATTTAAAAGCTCCCTTTCTCCCCTGAAAGAAAGAAATCTCCAAGCCCAGATGGTTCACTGGAGAGAAAACTTATTAAAGGAAGTTTTCATAGAAATTTTACATAAAGTTCATCCAGAAAATAGAAAGGAACACTTCTATTTATTTACCCCAACACCAAACCCAGACAAATGCAGTATTAAAAGCACTACAAACCAGTATTACTCACAAATATAAATGCAAAAGTCCTTCACAAAACTTTTGCAAATAGAATTCATCAATATGTAAAAGGAATCAAACACCATGACTCTGTAGGATTCACTCCAAGAATTCAGTCTTGTTAAATATTTTTTAATTTATCAACATAGGTCTACCCTGTCAGCAGTGAAAAATGAAACAACCCTATCAACACAGTCAGGAAAAGCATTTGATAAAGTTGAAACACTCGATCATAATAAAAACACAATTAGAAATAAATGTGGGGCTGGGGATGTGGCTCAAGCGGTAGTGCGCTCGCATGGCATGCGTGTGGCCCGGGTTCCATCCTCAGCACCACGTACAAAGATGTTGTGTCTGCTGAAAACTAAAAAGTAAATATTAAAATTCTCTCTCTCGAAAGGAAGGAAGGAAGGAAGGAAGGAAGGAAGGAAGGAAGGAAGGAAGGAAGGAAGGAAGGAAGGAAGGAAGGAAGGAAGGAAAGAAAGAAAGAAAGAAAGGAAGGAAGGAAAAGAAATAAATGTGGCCTTCCTTAAAATATTTTAGGGATAGAGATTGTCCCCAAAAGGAGCCGCATCCACAGCTGTCTTTATTCCTAAGGATGGCAAGCTGGCTTCCAGAAGCCGGCACCCAGGACATGACAGGACTGTCTGCCCCAGCCACACTGGGCACAGCACTGGGAGTTCCCGCTGGAGTGAATCTTCAAGACTGAAGTAAAGGGCACACTGAGCAACAATAAGGACGACCTGCTGAGACGCATGTTGCCCTGTCCATCTCACTGATCTCCGTCTGTTCCTCTGTTTCTTGTCCCCTGCTTCTTTCTCCCTGTGGGTGACTTGAACTAGTTTGTGTTTAAGGACTGTGCTTCCTCTGGTTACTGCTTCCTCTGGTTAGCCTCCCACACACCAACTGATGGTCACGGACTTACACTGACCTTGGGCCGCTGCTGGTGAAGCGTAGAGATCTTCCTTTCCTAGATGCCTTTCTCATCTCCACTTACTAAATAATCATCTTCCAGGTACCCTCCAGGTCCAGACAGAGTGACCTCACATGGTGTTGTCATTGTGGTTTCCACCATAAAACGACAGAACAGAATTAAAGAGACCTACAGGTGGTGAAGGAAGAGGCCACTGTGTTTCTTTCTGGCCATTCCACTGTGGAAGTTCCGGCCTTTTTCTGCCCCGGTTTTCTTTCTGTCTGGAGGTTTCTTAGGCATTTTTAAGGCTGGTGTTTTAGTCAGCTTTCCTGGCTAGGAAAATGCCTGGGATCATCACGTTATAAAGAGAAGATTCATTGGGGCCGTATTGGAGATGTCAATCCATGCACGGTCAGGCAGCCCCTTGCTCTGGGGCCTGTGGGGGGCTGTGCATCACGGTGGAGGACATGAGGGACAGGAACATGCACCTCCTGCCTGGAAAAGCAGGAAGAGGGGGAGACAGGGGCCCCACAGTTGCCTTGGAGGCAACCCTCAGTGACCTGAAGATGTCCCGCCAGGCCACCTCTTCAAGGTCCCACCGCCACCAGGAGCACCGAGCTGGCGACAGCCTTTCACAAGGCCTTTGTGGGACATTCCAGATGCACGGTAGCACTGGCTTGCCGCAGCATCTCACCCACGAGCGCTTTCCTTTCTCTGCTGACCCTGAAGGACGGTGTCACTGGATATTCCACCTGGTGGGTCAGTCCTTCTCCTTCGGCACCGGGAATGTGCCACGCCACTTCCTTCTGACCTGCAGGGTTTCAGATGTTCTGTTAAAAGTCATATGTCACCTCTCCTGGGCTGTTTTTAAGATGTCCTCATCCGTACTCTGCCCAGGCTTGGCCATGACGACGTGTCTTGGTGCAGGTTTCTTAGGTTGATCCTATTTGGGGTTTTCTTGACTTTAGGAATCGGAACACCTATGTCTCTGTGAAACTTGGGGAGTCTTCGGCACCCTCTCCAGTCCCACGCCAACACAGGGTGCCACTGCTGCTGCCACTCTGGGCAGACAGAAGCGCCCACTGATGTCCTTATGGGCCGGGCCTGGAATGGCCAGGGCTTCACCTCTCCTGCTGCAAACAGTGCAGAGAGCCTGGCCCCCAGGCTGAGGCTGGGTTCCCCACCAGGGCTCTGCTGGGCTTCCCTCTCCTGGTCCTCTGGCCCGGGAGAGCAGGATTTTCTGGGTTTGCTTCTTTGTGCTCATCTATGCATGTACCCGTCCTGGGGAGAAGGCCTCTCCTGCACTCAACCTGAGAGCGAGAAACGAAAACCCCAAAGACTCTCTGCATGGCCGATCCTCCGGCCCCGGGAGCCCCACCTGGACCTCTGTGCAGTTGTCAGGATGCTCCCAGACTTGTCTGTTGGATGATTTCCAGGGTATGTGGTTGTTTTTACAGGGAGGAAATCGAATGTAGGCCAGCCTGCTCTGGAAAAGCTGCTGCGCAGGGCACTGCCCTCCGTGCCCAGGCACATCCAAAGCAACGCTTGAGACCCTCAGTGTGACGGCTGCCCTCTGCTGTGAGGCCACCGGCTCCTCAGCAGCAGCCGAGAATGAAAAGCTTTCTCTGCGTGTCGCACAGCTGCTCAATCCATCAGGATCTTAACTCCTCCTGATGGCTTTGTCCCGGGCTGAGCTCCCATCTCCTGCCCTGGTCCAGCCCCGTGAGTGGGTCTCTCTTCCCCTGGCCTTTGGGTCTCTGTCCCCCAGCCTGCTGTCATCCCGCCAGCCCCACCTCTGATGGCAGGGTGCTGTCATCTCAATCCTCGCTTCTCACTGGCTGAGGGCAGAGGAAACCCTGTACCCAGGATTGCTGTCTTGTACCTAAATTAAGAATAAATCAGCTGCGAAGGGACACCTAAGAAATCAGGGATACGGGGGGGGGCAGAACTGGGGTACTTGGAGTTTTGACAATCTTTTGATAGTTAGATAGCTTTTTAAAAATGATATTCCTGATGTTGGCTATGTCCCAGATCATGGAGGCTGTTTTTTTGTTTTAAATGGCCTCTGAATAAATGAAGCATTTTTGTATTTACTTTGTAGACATCCCTTAAAAAAAAAAAAGCTAACAGTTTTAAGCTCATGAAACAGACGCAAATCATTTTGAGGTAGAATAAACAAAAGTGAAAATCCGCTTTTCTACTCTTACTAGTATAAGAAAGTAACTGAAAGGATATTTTACAACTCTTTCCAAAAGAAATTGTTCCTGTGCCAAAATCGAGCAGGAGACATTTCAACCCCAAATGAAATCTGACGATGCAAAGTTAACTTAATTACAGCTCTGCTACAAGAGATGTGGAGGCCAAGGGGTGTGTCCGGGGAGCCTCGTTGGATATTAAACCCAGTAGTGATTCACAATAACTGTGGACTGGATAATGCCATTTCCAAAATGTGGAGCAACCTGTCCTGGACTCGGATCTTAACTAGGAGGCCCAGTGCCAGGGACCCTCCCTCACTGAGAAGCAAGTCTAGAAGGCCACACCCTGGCCCTGGGGTTAGATCTCACTGGTAAATAGACGTGTGCCACTTAACCAGAAATAATAAGAGACTCAAATACCCCTAAACTCACTTGCTTGGAATCCAAATGAGTCCCAGAAGCAACCAAATTTCTGATTTCCTAATGGCCTCTGCCAATCTTGATTAACAGTGCACACACGTGAGGAAGGACGAGACACAGCACCAGTTCTCTTCTTGCTTCTGTCTTGCTCTGAAGCTCAACGAAAACAGTCATTTAGATGACCCAGCATCTCCTCCAATGCACTCGTTCATTAACCCTGGATGTCAGGTGGTGGAGTGGCTTCCCTTCCACCTTGCTGTCAGCTGAACTGACCAATGCTAAGCCCTTGAACCTCTAGAACTGTGAGTTAAATAAAACTTTTTTTTCTTTATATAAATATGCAGCTTCGGGTTTTTTGTTATAGTAAGGGAAAGCTGACTAATACATCTATCATACAGATCTTCTGAAACTCCCCAAAATGAGAGTCACTTCTCCATGCCTTAGAACTCACTGCCTCACTGCCTGGCATGGAGGTCTGTACTCATCATCTCCCAGCAAGTCTCACTTTCCTCAGTCTCTTTTCCTTTGACATTGCATGAAAAATGCCCATTCACCTTTTCAAGACTCGGTGAGACTCATCTCCTCTGTAAAACCTTCCATCCATCTCCCCACGCAGGCAAGCAGAAGCAACACTTCATATTCTATTTTGTAAGCACTACAACTCCTATATGAAGGTCTCTCACAATGGAGGAAAAGGTACTGTAGGGCAGTAACTCTGAAAATTATCTTTGCATGCCCAGCTTTCCCAGCCCCCACAGTACCTGCACTTACGACACTCAACAAATGTATAACAAGTGACTGAACATACCTGTCAGCTGGCAAAGAACGCCAGGCCCTTGCTGCAATAAAGGTCACTTTAAGAAGAGTTTGGTCCCAAGGTTTCTCCCACACCGAGGAAGAGTGTTGTGGGAAAGGCCACTGGGTCCCAAGGAACACACAGACATGCTGCTCCAGGCACTCGTCATGCAGATGCCGGCCATACAAAGGTTCTTAGGGCCTGCAAAGACCAGGGGAGAGGGACCCAGAGCTATGGCCGGCTTAGTCCTAGCACAGGAGAGCAGAAGGCACAGGGAGAGGCTGAAGGAGGAGGAAGGAGAGACCTTAGCTGTCTGCATCCCTGCCTAGGGGTGGTCCTCAGAGCCCAAGCAGGCCAGTGCTACAGAAAGGGCAGAGAAAAGAACTCTAATTATCTGGATCCTTTTTCTGTTCCCTCTTCCCTGGATCCTTAGATTCTCACTTTCCTTTTAAAACTTATTCCCAAGACCGGGTGTGGTGGCATATGCTTGTAAACTCAGTGACTCAAGGAGGCTGAGGCAGGAGGGTCCCAGGTTTGAGGCCAGCCTCAGCAACTCTGCAAAGCCCTAAGCAACTTAGTGAGACCCTGTCTCAAAATGAAAGACATATAAAAAGGGCTGAGGATGTCGTTCAGTGGCTAAGCACCTCTGGGTTCCATCCGTGGCAGCAAAAAAAAATATGACTCCTAGAAAAGCATCTAAGAAGAAACTAATAAAAGCACACAGACTTACTGCCCTCCCATCCCACATCTCAAGAGACAATAAAGTATGCTTTGTAGACAACCCTTACCCAGGCTGTTTAAAAAGAAGCAGGCACTCACAGGACCAGAAGCTTACTAGACCCCCATGAGATGATACCAGATGGACGCAGAGATCACATCCACAGACAGCTGCTCCCTGCACAACTTGACCTGCCCCAGTCCACCCCACCCTGGACCAGGAAAGGGAAAACAGAACTCAGGAAACCTCCTCTTTAAAACTGGGAAGTAAGTCCACAAGAGCACACAGAGTTTAAAGAAAACTATTGCTGGGGGAAAAGCACCAAACAAATGGAAAAACAAGTTGTCCAGTAAAAGAATTAAGAAGACTCAGAGGGGACTCAAAAATAGATGTAATTCATTGGGTACCAATCACAGGTGCACATTCTTTTATAAATAGGAATTTTCAAGTAAAAAGTACTTAAAAAAAAAGCACAAGTAAAATCTTCTAGGCATAAGAGAGAATAAGCTTTATGGGAAGGAAAGAAGAAGGAGAGAGAGGGAAGAGGAAAAAAATCAAATTCTATACTCATCCAAACTATCACTCAAATTTGAGGAAAATCTATTCCCATTTTGTCATGGTAACTTGGATTCTCCTCCCTCCAAAGTGGGACCTGAAAGGGCCTCCCCGCATGGACAGAGGATCTGAGCTCCCATTGGCCGAGTACTCAGCTATTTGGCTTGCTTCATCCAATGAAATGTGAGCAAGTGCTGGGGTGTGGCTGAGCGCCTCAGCTGATTGGCTGCAGGAATCTTCCCCAGAGAGCTACTGTTCCCAGAGCTGGTCTCAGGGAGCAGACCCAGAGGACCCTGGAGCCAAGCCCCACCAAGTTTAACCAGGAGTGGAAACCTCAGCTGACACACAGCAAGGAAAGCATAAGTTGGTCACTGCCAAGCCCCAGCAAAGCCTGGTGAATAGAGAAATGCAGAGAGTTTACTATTCAGGCCTGTCTCTAAAAGAAGTACTAGAAAATATCCTTCAGCAATAGGAAGCACAAAGCAAGAGACAGGGAATATACTTTTAAGTGGTAAGAAAGGAGTGAAATAGTGCCAGGCACAGCGGAATGCCTACAATCCCAACAACTCAGGGCTCAGGAAGTAGGGTCACCAAGTTCAAGGCCAGCCAGGGCAATTTTATCAAAATAAAATATTTTGGGGGCTGGAGTTTTGGCTCAGTGGTAGAGCACTTGCCTAGCATGTGTGAAACACTGGGTTCAATTCTCAGCACCGCATATAAATAAATGAATAAAATAAATGTTCATCAACAACTAAAAAAAATTTTTTAAAATAAAATATTTTTTTAAAGGTCCAGGGTGTAACTCAGTGGCAAAGTGTCCCTGGGTTCAATACCCAGTACCAAAAGAAAGAAAAGTAAAATATATAGTTAAATTTCTATAGATATTGATCATAGTAAAAAATAACAATAATCTTGATCATTCCAGATAATAAATGAGAAATGGTGATGGCTAGAGAAGTAAGAATTAAGGTTTTTATCTTGTTCAAACACAACAATAAGATATATAGATATAATAAGTCAACATTGAGAAGGAAAAAATACAGTGTATACACTAGATTTTGCAGTAATCATTAGAAAACTGTAGAATTGAGATGTGTCATTTCTAGTAATTAGTAAGAAAATAAAGAAACAAACAGAAAGCAAGAAGTGTGTGTGTGTGTGTGTGTGTGTGTGTGTGTGTGTGTTTAATTAAGACAGAGAGGGAAAAGTAATATTTTATTTTGGAGCTAAAACATGAAATAACATGGAAAAAATAAATTTATACAAATTGACAATCAGTCAAAAGTCAAGGTTAGGTTTCCCTATACAGAAAATAAGGGACACTCTGAAATAAAATAATGCAAAAGAGCTAAAAATAAAAAGTACAAAGAGTCAAGGGAGACACTAACAGTTACTGAACAGGATTACAGCTACAATCAATAGAAACCACAGAAGAAACATCAGAGTGGGCACAGAAAAAAAAAAAAAACCTCTAACTAATAAAAAAGTAAAATCTATATAACAAAGATCAGCCTCTAGCCCCTGACAGCTCATTCCAAAACACCCATCATAAAAACTGATAGAGGCAAAAAAGAACCAGTCCACCCACAGTGGGTATTTTAATGTATCTCTTTCAAAACATCAAAATCAAAAGGTTGAATAGATTCAAAGAAATTGAGGACCTAGAAGATTTAAATAATATATAGTTAGCAGGAAGGATTTAATAAAGAACTATGTACCCAACAAGCAGAAAATATACAGTCACTTCAAACACAAAAAAAAAATCTTCACAAAAACTGACCATTATCCAGCTTCAAAGAAAATCTCAACAGGTTTCTCAAAGCAGAAATCTCCCAGGGCAACTTCACTGAACACAATTCCATAAAATATAAATTAATAGCAAAAAGAAGTCAAATATCCAATTCACTGGAGAACAACCTTCTAAAAAACAGAAAAACCCCAGCAGACTTACAAACAAGTTGAAAACAAACACGGGCACTGCATATCAACATGTGTGCATCGCAGCTAGAGAGGTATTCTGGAAAAGACTGCTTTGCAGGGCTGAGGGAGTGCTGGGGGGAGCCAGGGCCTTGGGCTTGCTAGGCAAGCACCCTACCTGACTTCCACCCCCAGATTCAAACTCACAGTCTTTAATGCAAATAGTATGAAAAAAATTAAATAAAAATGGCTATCCTAAACTTTCAACACAAGAAGAAAAAAATAGCAAAGAAAGAAATGCAGAATTAATAAATGCAAGAGCTTAAAGTTAAGGTTATAAGATAGTACATTTGCTCAATGAAACCAAAAAAAAATTCATTTCATTGGAAATTAAATTTAAAATCTAGATAAATAACTCTTTAAAAAGGAGGGGGATGGTCAGTAATCTAGAATTCCAGGGAAGGGATGCATGCAAGCAAGTGAAAATGAAATCATTTTGAAGTCTGAAGTCAGTGGAAAATTAAATAACTTATATTGGGACCAATAGTTACCCACCTGGGACAGAGTAAATCTAGGTCCCTACCTCACACCATACACACACAAAAAAAATGAATTCCAAATGAAATAAAAAGCAAACATGAAATTATATCATAAAAACATAACAATAATGAGATAATATTTTTATAAATTTAAAGTAGAACAGAAATAAAGCACAACAGCTATAATGAAAAGGCCTATATACATCTTTTGATTATGTACAATGACCAAATACAGATTGAAAGCAGCAGACTGGAACAAAATCGTTTCAACATACACTTGTGAATAAAGAATTTGTGGACAGAATTTATTCAGAGTGAATAAGAGAAAAAATAACAACTCCTTTTTTTAAGCAGGAGGATGTGGGCAGGAAATTGACAGAAATGCAAGCAGGCAGTGAGTCTGCACAGGCCGGGCATCCCTGCTGCGCTCAGGACTGCCGCCCGACCCATGGCTGGGCAGGGAGAGGAGGGCGAGGAAATCTCAGGGCCTTGCCTTTGAACCCTGTGGAGATTCGCAAGACAGCGCTGGAGAAGCACCCTCCAAGGATGTCTCCCACCCAAATCAAATCCTGATTAAAGGGTCTCTTGTATCCCCCGTGAGTTGTGCCTGAGAATTTCTGGAACTTTGAGAGCCACAGACTCTTCTGTGCTCCCATCTGCATCAGAAACAGGATGGCCTGCGCTGTCTTTTGGGATCACACATTCCACGGTCTGTCTCTGTGTGATGACCTTGATCCACTTGTCAATCAGCCACGAGGTTTTTTTATGCAAGAAGCACCAGTTCTTCTTCCCAGGCTCGCATCACGAAACCCAGCCAACGTCTAAGAAACCACAGACCCGGGTTTGCCCACAAAAACACCCCCCAGGGGCCCCAGCCACCCTGGCGGAGAGCTCTGGGGCATGTGACACATCACGAGCCAGGCACAAGAGCACAATTACTGGATAACAACCAAGAGGACACCAGGGGACATGGGCCAGGATGGGGAAGACACCTGGAAGACACTGGGACTCACAGCAAGTCACACACCTCTGGGGACTGAACAGCCAGCTTCTCTCACCTTTACTACCTACCACATTTAACCATCCTATCTTAAAATTGTGGTGGTAAGAGCCGGGTGCGGTGGTACACATCTATCATTCCAGTGTCTCAGGAGGCCGAGGCAGGAGGATGGCGGGTTCAAAGCCAGCCTCAGCAATCGTGAGGCGCTCAGCATCTCAGTGAGACCCTGTCTCTAAATAAAATATAAATAAGGCTGGGGATGTGGCCCAGTGGCTGAGAACCCCTGAGTTCAATCTCTGGTACCCCCCCAAAAAAAATCATGATAAGAAACACACTTACCTGCTCGACCATTTGTAAGAGCGCTGCCCAGTGGTACAAAGGATGCTCACGTGGTGGTGGTGCCGTGGCCACCCTCTGCCCGCAGAGCTGTCCTCATCATCCATTGAACAACAGCTCCCGTCTCCCTGCCCCGCTCTGTCTGTGTACATCTGTGTGTAGGTATGTGTGTCTATATGTACCTGTGTGTGTATCTGTGTGTGTCTGTGTTTGTCTCTGTGTGTGTATATACATCTGTGCCTGTGTGTATCTGTACATATGTCTGTGTCTGTGTGTATATCTATGTCTGTGTGTGTCTGTGTCTATCCGTGTCTGTGTGTCTATCTGTTGTCTGTGTGTGTATCTGTGTCTGTGTGTCTGTATGTCTGTGTGTATCTATGAGTGTCTGTGTGTATCTATGTGTGTCTGTGTTTGTCTCTGTGTGTGTATATATCTATGTATGTGTGTGTCTGTGTGTGTCTGTGTGAGTTTATATATCTGTGTCTGTGTGTGTCCGTGTGTGTGTCCACCGAGCCAGCCTGCACACACAGAGCCACCCCCCTGAGTCACCATGCACTCTTCCTTCCACAGAGGCATACAGTTGAGAAGCCGGAGAGCTCTGGGACCCAGTGCGAGGACACAGAGTGGCATCAATTCAGCCACCCAAGGGCCGAGTTCTGGACTCACCTCTCCGTGTCTCGTATCTGAACGTTCCGAAACTCCTATTGGCTGGTGCCCAAGGACTGGGACTTCACCGGCCTCCCCCACTGTTGCTTTGGGGCCACATGTCCCGGGGCTGGTGGCTCTGAAGGCCAAAGCCTAGGTAGGGGTGACTGTGAGCGGAAGGGAGGTGCTGTCTCCTAACCCTCAGCCCTGCGGCCGTGTTCCAGCCTCAGGATTGTATAGTTACTCAGTCGGCTTGCGTCACTGTGGGGTGACACCTGACCCAGGCCACTCGTGCACAAGGGTGTTCAGCCAACAGCTATAGAGGCTGCAAGTCCCGACCCCAGCGCAGGAACAGGAAGCCACCGGGGCCAACCACCTCTGAGCACAGAGTGCAGAGAGCCCGGGCCAAACTCGGGCATCCACAACAGCCCCTCTAGAGAGTGTCCGGGAAGCCTGGAACTGCCTTCCGACCTAGGATCCCCACCAGGCCCTGCCTGTTACAAGGACACCTCCCAACAGCACCAAGCAGGACCAAGCCTTTAACCATGATTTCCAATCCTGGCACAGCTACATAATCTCACACACACACACACACACACACACACACACACACACACACACAATTTATTTAAAAGGAGAAGAAATCAATGCTGTGATCTGCTGGTAGAGCAACTGTCCCTGGTTAACCCCATGAGCTGTGGGAAACAGAAAGAGGCAGGACCATCGGTGAGAGAGGGGAAGTGAGGAAAGCTCAACCTGCCATCACCAGCTTCAAAGGCAGACAAAGGGGACACAACCCAAAGAATGCATTGGCCTCTGGTTATGGCCTGGATCTCAAATGTCACCTAGAGGCCGGGTCTCCAGCCTGTGGTGCTTGGGGGAAGTGGTGGACCCTTTAAGAGGTGGGGCCTAGTGGGAGGAGGTTAGGTCGTTGGGGGCATGGCCTTGAGGGGAACCTGGGACCCTGCCCCTCCTCTTTCTGCTCCTGCCACCATGAGGCAAGCATGTGCTCTCACCACAAGGTACACTGCTGCCACAGGCCCAAAGGCCACGGAGACAAGCACCAAAGACTCAAACCCTGAAACCTGAGCCCAAGTAGACCTTCCCTCCTGGGAGCCGTTTATCTCAGGCACTTGTCACAGAGACAGAGAGCTGACAAGCACACCTCTGGAAGCTGGCAGTGGGCTTCAGTTTACAGCTCACAAGAACATGAGGAACTCATCCTACAGCCTCACGGGACTGAGTGCTCGTCCGGCGGGGCATGACGAGCCAGGAAGCAGGTGTCTCCTCAAGCCCCCAAAAGGAGGAGCCACAGCCCAGCCACACCTTGGCTTCCATGTGGTGACTTCCATGTCCGGCTGGTGTCACCCAGAACTGTAGGATGGTGACTGGAGTTGTTTTGAATCACTGAGTCTGCGGTGGTTCTGGAGCAGCCATAAGAAAGCAGCACATGTGGTGACAACAGGCATTGGGTCAGGCTGTGTGAGAGCCCCCACACACACCTGATGTTGTCCGCCCTCCCCTCCATGTGGTCAGGAGGCTCTGCGGCCATCACTGCCTCCGTGTGGAGGGAGCACACTCGCTGTCTAGGGCTGCCACATCAAAGACCACAGACCTTGTCATATTATGAAGTACCAGGGCTGAGACTCCAAGGTGTGGGTTAGGAGAGACCAAACCCAGCCCCTAGCAGGGAGACCCGGCAGAGAGAAGGTGTGTCCGTTTTCCAAGGTCGAACAGCTACTGTGTGGGGAGGTCGGACTCCATCCCAGACTGGATGGACTCCTGAAGCCATCCATTAGTCACCGTCCAATCGTGCCTCCCAGGTCCCAGCCCAGAGCCACTAAAGAGCTGTTAGACCCCTACAGCACACCTCCCCTCCACACACACACCTCATGTGCACACACACACTCACACACACACATGCACACCCATGCTCACACACACGTGCACACACACAGGCCACCTTTGCTCTGCAGACTGGTCCTGAGTACCTTGCGCAGGGATGTCTGCCTATGTTGCTTAGTTATGAAATAACTAGGACTCTTCAGTTCTCCTGGTTCTAGTAATGCTGGACCTAGCTCTAGAAGAGGGTTCCGTGCCCGGCAGCCTCTCCCAACAGGAAAAACCTCTCAAGGAAGATCGGTGCGCTGCCCACCAAAGGGTTAGAATCAAAGTCCGCTGAGCAGTTTCTCAAAAAGCTGAAAGAGTGCATCACCACGTGGCCAGCGATTCCCTTCTAGGTGTAAATCCAAAGAAACTGGAAACAGACTCAAACAGGTCCTCACACCGTTCATTACAGCAGCATCCCCATAGCCAACAGCTCAGAGCAGCCTAGCTATCCATCAACCGGTGAATGGGTTTTAAATGGGATTTGTACATACAGTGGAATGACATTTCAACAAGACCTAGAGACTCTGAAGGAGGAAGTACACTCCCCCTTACATCAGGCATCTAGAACAGGCCAACTCATATAACAGAAAAGAGACTAGAGTTTACCGATGAGCTGGGGGAGGAGAGTATGGAGCTTTTTTAAAGTATTTTAATAGCTAACTTACAGGAACAGCACAGAAAACAGAAAGTATTAAAAGCTTGTGCTAATACACAGGACAATTTATTCAGAAAAATAGAGTGAATGGATAGAATCTACTGCATGAAAAAAACACTGTGAACACCATTCAGTTGACATCAATAAGAAATTGACTCACTTTTTAAAAATTCAGATGCTGACACTGCCCAGAAATTTTTAACAGGTTTATTTATGATTGTTAGAAAGTTGAACTGCTGAAACCTGCTCACTGACATGCTGGACTTCCATAAAAGTTTTACATTTATCCTAAAAAGTCACACACAAATGTATTTGATACTATCAATGTCTGATTTCTGTTCCCTAATTTTCCCACTCTAAGTCACGTACGTGGGTACCTTTATCTTGGGAGGAAAATACCTAATGTTCAGAGCTACCACTAACAGGAAGAAGAGAAGTTGGGGATGAAATGTTTCCTACCATATTGGACTTACAAGCATGTTCTCCACCCATGCAGCATGCTAGCTGGGTATCTTTGGCACTCCACACAGTCGGCATGGATCATGCACAGGCTGACGTCTCCAAAAAATGCCAAGCAGACAGCCTTCAACTTTTCTCCTGCAAAGCACCAACAGCTGCATTCTGAAAGCATAGATCTGTTTTGAGTTCATGAGCAATTTCTTGCACCAATGCTACAAGGAGAGTTGGTGAATCAATGGGCTTCTGATAACATCCACTTTTGCAGAGCGCCACAATGCCAGTCCCGTAATAAAGAGGTTTCTTCACCTCTGCGGTAGGCGGCACACTCTTGCAAGTAGCCAGGTGCTTCCTGTGTGCCTTACCACCAGTCTGTGCCAGGCAGTCTGCTTTGTACAAGTCATGGTACAGAGAACTCCTTGCTTGCAGTTCGAGATCAGAGAGATAGAGGCCGCTGGTTACAAAGTTTCTGATTGGAATGATGGAAACATTTTGGAAATGGAGATGGTAATGGTGGTACATTGGGAATGTAATTTGTTTTTAAATGCTTAAAGTGTCAAATTTTGTTATATGTATTTCACCACCATGTTTAAAATTGCAATAAACCAAAAAAAACATTGAGTTGTGTATTTTGAACAAGTGAGTTGTCTGGTATATGAATTATATCTCAATAAAGCAGTTTAAATTTTTAAATTATGAAACTTACAATTGCAACTGAAAAAAAAGTGGAATGAGGCATGAATAAATGGGAGGACATACCATGTTCATGGATCAGAAAATTCCATATTGTAAAGGTATTGATTCTCTCCTCATCTATAGATGCAATGACATTCTAATGCATAGATGCTGTGTGACTCTAATCAAAACTCCATTGTGTGTGTGCCTGTGTGTGCCTGTGACAAACTGATTCTAAAATATCTAGAAATGCAAACCTCTAAGAATAACCAAGATGATCTCAGAGGAAAATGAAATTGGAGAATTTCATGACTAAGTAGACAGTGTGGTTCTTCATGAATGAGTAGGCAAATAGGAAAATGGTACAGAATAAGGGGCATAGAGACAGACCTTTACATACATGTTCACTTGGTTCACAGCCGTGATTCCATAGCAAGATAATAGGCAAAGGATGAAAAGGCTTTTTTTTCAATAAGTGTTTTTAGGTCAATTAAATCTTAACATCTGCCTGATGCCATATATAAAAATCTATTTCAATGGTATTGTAGACCTAAATGGGAAGAGTAAAGCAATAAGTTTGTATATTACATAGTCGAATAAATGTATCAACACCTCGAGTGAAGTAAAAATTTCTCAAATGAGACCTAAAAGCAGTAACATATAAGTGAAAAAAATTACAAAATTTAATTGAGAATATCTGTTCAGGAAAAAAAGCAAAGAACTCATAGCCAACATACACAAAGAGCATCTCCAAGGCAGATCAAATAATCAGGCTCATTTTTAAATGGAGCAAATAATGAACTCAGACCCTTTGCAAAAGGAGAGATCCAAACTGCCAACATACATCTGAAAAAGTTCACCTCATTCATCACCCAAGAAATACAAACTGAAGCCACAGTGAGAATCTATACATATGCCCCCGAAAGCAACCAATAACACCAAGAGTCATTAAAGCTGTTCAACAGGAGCCTGCTCAGAGGAATCTGGGGACTGCAGCTGGCTCACCATCTGACAGCTGTCAGTCAACACTGACTGAAGCTGAAGAGGGGATGGTGTATGAATCATCAACTATGCCCTCAGACATATGCTCAGCAGAAACACTGACCACACTCAGCCAAAGGCAGGGCCACGGCAGCTCTGGGCTGGATCGTCCAAACTGAAAACAGCCCAGAGGCTCATCTGAGAGGTGGAATGAATTAACAGGGTGCAGGAATCATATGTCTATCACGAGGCGAAAGAAGCCCTGTTGTCTTGCAGAAGCTGCCCTTGATAAGCTGCAGAGACATGGTACAGTGTCGGGGTGAAGGGCGTGCACCAAGCCCACCGCGGGCAGGGTGAGAATGGTCAAGGTGCCCATGTTTGGGCACCTCAGTATCCTCGTGTGCATGCTGGGGATGCTGGTGTAAGCGGGCATCACAGATTGGGGGGATCAGATAAGTGCATGCATGTCTGGAGTGCAGAGCCCGCCTGACACAGGCACCACTCAAACACGTCATCAGAGGTGCAGTGAAAGGGGTCATGTGGGTTCCAAGAGGCAAGAGAGAGGGACAGGAAAAGGGAGGAGCCATGGAACGAAGTCAACCAAACTGCTCTGAACACGTGTGAATACACACGTGATCCACCTTCCTGGATATCTGTTAGTGAGCACTAATTAAGAAACTGTGAATAAATAGAAGGAAGAGCGGTAGAGTGCAGGAAGGGGAACAGAGGACAGAGGAGGAAGGGAAAAGGGAGGTACTGGGGACAGAAGTGGAGCAAATGACATTCCAGGCTTATAAGATTATGTCAAATGAACCTGAATATTATGTACAAATGTAAGGTGCACACACATGAGAGAGAGAGAGAGAGAGAGGGAGGAGAGTTGCGTGCTGGGGTTCAAGGGTTGTGCGCCTGCCTTTTGAAAACTGCCTAGCATTTCCCCGGTCATCGTTAGAGGCACTTTTTTGGTCAATTCTGAGAAGCACATTTCTTCCTTTTGTGCTATCAGGAGGGCATTGGAGATGGTTCCGAACTCTGGGGAGGAGGCACATGAGATAAGGCTTTCTTCTGGGGCCAGGGGCTCTCCCAGACCTCTGTCCCCGGTGCTCTGAGCAGCAGCTGCTCCGTGTCAGCCGGACCAAGCTCTGGAATCCTCCTAGTAAACTGGATAAGCGGGACTCGGCCTTGGTGTTTGGCTACTCGCGGGTCTGCTCAGCCTCACTCTCACCTGGTCGGCTTTCTGCTCACACTCCTTCTGGCAGTTTCTGGATGACCTTTCTTGCCTTCTGAAGCCTTTGTCCCCTGGTAAAACTTTTTCCACAATATAGGAACAATTCTTCCAGTGTGATGAATTAATACAGAGTACATACACCCGAATACGTCCTCCCTGAAAAGTGACGTTGAACGCTCCATTTGTTCCCTGGCACCCCGCCCCCCGCCCCCCGCCCCCCCACCAGGATCTCCTCCTCCCAATGTGGCCGCTCTTCTGACCTCCCTCAGTGTGGGTTAGTTTTTGGATTTTTTAAAATGGTGCACACCTGGGAGCACACGGTGTGCTCTTTTGAGCTTGGCTGCGTCTGCTTAATCGACAGTTGGTAAGACAGGGATAGAGATTGCTAGGTGCGTAGTGTGTGATGGACAGTGCAGCTCGTGTCCATTTGACGGGCAGCGAGAACTGGGAAAAGGGGCGAAGAGCCATCTGGTCGAACCCTCTCATTGTTACAAGGAGAATACCCAGCCTGGAAAGTGGAGATTCGTTTTCCACAGGAACCAAGATGTGGACAGGCCCCTGGGCCGGAAGCCCAGTCTCTGGTGCCCAGGCCATCACAGGCCGTCCACTCTGGATGGCCCTCAGGGTCCTGTGACGAAGTCCTCTTCAGTGAGATCACCCAGGTGATGACCGAGAGGAAGAACACCTGGGTCCTCCCGATGCACATTTCATACCCACCGCACGAGGCTGTGACCACAAGCGCCATCTCAAGCTGCAAGTCTGAGGGGCGGGAAAGTGTCCAGACCTGGGCTCTTCCCAAGGACAACCAGAGCGTGAGGAAGGGCCCCACAGCCACTGGAGGAGGGCCGCCGTGGCCACGTCCGTGAGCTCGTGACCCAGGGTTGAGGGAAGTGTCCCCAGAATGTCTTGTGTCCCTCGAGCCCAGGAGGCTCAGTCTTAGTTCCGTCAGCCGTCATCCTCGTCACTTTTTATGACTTGGATTTTTAATCAAGACCTTCTTCCAACACAACCCCTTCCAGAGCTGACCGAGTTCTCTGTCCTGAGCTCCCTCTTGAGAGCTTTCAGGGCTGCTCTGGGCACAGAGGAACAGGGTGGTGCTGGTGCTCCCATACCTTCACCCTAGGACCACAGCACCCCGAATCCTGGAATTTCTTGGTCTCCTGCAGGGTGCACCCTGCATCAAGCCTTTCCCAGCCTCTCCATCAGCTTGGACCTGGTCCCCCCCAAAGGCAGTCCTGACGCTATTCTCATCTTATCAATAAAGGACATCAGGCTCCAAGAGGGCAGAGGAGCCAGGATTCAAAACAGGACCTGAGCTGTGCAAACCCGGGCTGTACAAAATAAAGACATTCCGGTCGTCGCCTGTTTTCAGTCCAGAGCTTCGAACACACTGGAAATGCCCCGAGGGTCAGCGCACCTTTGGTTGTTCATAAGGAGCCCCGTGTAACTCACATCTGAGTTGATGCTAAGAGGTGGCCCTGGGAGAGCTTAGAGAGCTGGAACTTCCAGCCCCTTGCCATCTCCCTGGGGGGCACAAGTCACCAACATTTACTCCAGTCCCATGGCCAGAGAGGCCGCCTCGCAGGCCCATGGGGTGAAACCCCAGCAGCAGCTGCAGCTCCGAGTCTGAGCTTAATGGGGAATGGATGCTGCGGCCCTCTCCTCTCTCTGCAGAGACCTGGTGGAGACTCGGGGCTCTCCTCTGGCGGTGTGAGCCCTTCTCAGGTGCTGGTATAATCCTCCCCTTCAGAATGAGCCCTCTCTGGGCATCCGCTTGGGGCACGAGGAGCCTGCTCTGCATTTTGAAAGTTTCCTTTGCCCAGGATGATTCCCCCCAGCTCACAATGCAGCCCTCGCATTGCCGATGCAGTCAGCGGGCCCTTTAAATCAAGTTTCCCTTTCTTTCATTAAACTGGAGGCCAATTATGGGGGATTTTATGTTCTTTCCACAAATCTATTGGGAAAACACACAGTTTTATTTAAGACCCCCTTTTTTTCCTTTTGAAACCCAGCATGTGATCCTCTATCTTGTTCTTCTAACTCAACACATAAAATTCCCAGGGTCCTGAATGTTCCCCCATCTCCCAGCGAAAGCAACCCCGGGGCTGTGCCAACAATGACAGGCCATTGCACATTTACATTTCCAAATGACTTTCACACACTGTTTTCTTTCCAGAGCACAAAGGCTATTGCCATCTTTGAAGCAGAAGAAACCTGAAGCCTTAAACATACTGGCGAGCACCGAGGAGACACTGACTCACAGGGCCTGAGTTGTCTCCAGGTGTCCCCACCTGGTCCTCTCAACAGCCTAGGAGACCCATTAGCCACCCACCTTACAGACAGGGAACTGAGGTTCAGAGAAACTGAAAGAGATTCCCGGGCCCTCCTGGCTGCTTGCCTGGGGCCTCCAATCCTGGGGCCTCCAGCCCCGGGGCCTCCAACCCTGGGGGTCTGCCCAAGATGCAAGCCTCCCAGGTGAACCTCCCCCTGCCTCATCCCCAGTGAGAGACCTCAGCCTGGCACCTGAGCTATCAGCTCTACCCCCAGCCCCTTCCCACCAATATTCTCCCTTAGGAAGCTGATGGAGTCAATCAGCGGACCCCACCCACTCCTCCCACCCTGACTGAATCTGGAAAAGGAGAATAAGAAAGGTCCTACTTCCAAGGAAGAGGAAATGAGACAGGAAAGGGCGGGTCGTCCATTTCATGGGCAGAGAGAGCTGGAAAATAAAGAGAAAGGACAAATGCCATCTGTTGAAGCCTCTCACTTTACGAGAACACTGAGGCTCAAAGAGCGGAAGTCGTTTTCCGCGCTCCTCCTGAGCGAGCTCCCAGGGCCCGGCTGCCCCAGGCCTGTAGCTCTGCTCCCCCTGGCCAGCCCTGGGGTCCAGGGCAGGAGGAGGGGCTCGGCCTCTCTGCCCCTTCTATCCTGGCCCTGTTCCTGGCTCCCCCGCCACATGGTTGCTCCTTGCCGGCCTCCTCCTGTCCCCCGGGGCCCAACCCCTCTCCAGCCCCCCACGCCACGCACCACCACTGCCGTCCCTCCCACCTGCCCTATGTTCCGGGCTAGTGGCTGCGTGCACATTATGAGCCCAATAAATATTTGTTCAACTGAATCATAACTAGGAGCACGTCCTGTTCTAGGGAATAAGGCCCCAAAGCCCTATGGCAGGATGAGAACTCCCGCCATTGCGCTCAGGGTGCAAGGCCTGACCCTGGTCCTCACCAGCATACCAGGGCAGACGGCATTCTTCTTCCCATCAGCTCTTGAGGGAACCGAGTTTGAGAGCAGTCGGGTGGCTTTCCCAAGAGGATGTAGCTAGTCACCAACAGCCATGATCCTGGGCTCTCATGTCCACCCTTGGCTGGTCTGCGCAATAACTGGTGGGTGACCTTAGCCACCACCCGGCTCCACCAGCCCCAGGGTCTCTCCTGAGAAATTCAGGAGCTGAAAGGGGTGATGCCCAAGGTCCGTCTCCACTCAGAAGTGCTGTGGTTCTCTCCAGGTCCTCCATTTGTCCTGTGCATTTTCCACAGGGCAGGAGCCTGGGGTTCTGTTGTAGGTGGGATTCATTTGCCCCTCCTGCTGACGCAAAGCCCTGTGTGTTCACTGCGACCTGAAGGAAGGGTGGAAGAGGGAGGGACAAATGTCCTTGCTCGGGACAGTGATCTTGAAGCTTTATCTCATTTGTGAAAATGGTTATGTGTTTGGGGCCCTAAAGAAACATCTGGGCTTCGACTGGAACCAGCTTTGAATCACAGTCCCAAGCTGCCAGAGGGAACTGGCCATGTCCCCTGGGCCCTGCCTGCAGACTCGCTGAGGCCTTGAGCCACCAGCCCTGCTACCATCCAGCTCCCTTCCTCAGGCTCGCCTGTCCCTTCTCGCCCTGTCCAGAGCTTCTTCGTCCCTTGTGTCCCAGGCAGTCTGGGGGTCCTGGAAGCCCCAGTAGGACCCAGGCCCTCTCACCAGCACCTGGTTTTGGCACCCAGAGAACACAATGCCCATGTGGCCACCTCCTGTAGCACTGAGAGGGGTCAGATCCCAAGGAGTCAGAGGGTCACCAAAGGCCACCTCTGGTGAACACGTTCCTGCAGAATGGAACCCCTGAGTAATCAGGCCATGTTCGTGCCCACAGAACTGTTATCCAGGGTCAGAGTAAACAACAGATCCTCCTGGAGCACATGATAAGGGCAGTGCACCCTCAGCCTGGGGGGCAGCCACCCAGGATGGCCAGCTTTGCCATGCTGTGTCCCTGTGTTCATTCCCCAGGAAGGAAGGACTCAACAGGCCACATTAGGAGAAGGGTGCCAAGAACCGTCCAAACACTACCCATCACGGGGATAAGCAGAAGTGAGGTTTTTTTCCTTTTGTTTCCTTGGGCTGGGGCTCAAACCCAGGCCCAAGTTTGCTAAGCCCATGATCTACCACTGAGCCACACCCCGGTCCCAGGAAGAGGCTTCCCAGGAGCACCAACAGCTTTGAGCATGATCTGGGGACAAGTGGGGTGGAGGGCTCCATCCCCTCCCCCACAATGCTGTCCTGGGACCACGGCCTCCTCACTTGTGACGTGTGTCAAATTATTTGTGAAAAGGTCACCCTGAGACTCAATGAGAGAATCCAGGTACAGCCTAAGAGAACTCCGACCCTCCCGGTTCCCATGCCCAGAGGCTCTCTGCTCTGGGTAACAAAGAGCACACCTGTGGGAACACTGAAGGGAGTCACTCTGCAGATGTCCCCTCTGCAGGCTCTTCCCACCCTCCTGAAGCTCACTCTCCACACCTGACACCACTGTTCATGGCTGTGATTTTTCCAAAGGCCAAATGCACAGCAGATGAACTAGCTGGAGCACAGCCATTGCTCACAGGACCCCGAGTGCCCAGCAGGACATCACCCATTGTGTGTTTCCCATCCGCATCCTGGATGGAACTCGTGGTCTTCCACTGAAAAACAGCAACCAAGCAGCACCTGGACAGGTGCCTCCCTCCAGACGCTGGCTCCTGTTTCTGAAGACTCCTAGGCTGTATTTCTTTTCTTAGTAGAAGTGGGAGTTCTAACTCACCAGAAAAACACATTTTGCCTTTTGGAGCATGATTTGCTTTGAGGTTTGGATTTTCCACTGTGTTTTTTACGTAAGAATCTACTCTGGCCAAGTCCTCTGCATCTGCAAATTTGTGTCCCCCACAAACTTGGCTTTTAGAGGAGCATGAGAGGATCAGGTGGAGCTTGGAGGGAGTAAGTAACTCACTGGTTTATGTCTTTCCCTGGTGTGTTGGGGTGTGTGTGTGTGTGTGTGTGTGTGTGTGATGTGTGGTGTGTGTGTGTGTGTTATGTGTGGTGTGTGTGTGTGTGTGTGTGTGTGTGTGTGTGTGTGTGAGAGAGAGAGAGAGAGAGATTCCAGCCTCCATGAGCTGAGCAGCCTTCCTCTGCCACACTCTTTCACCATAATGTTCTGCCTCACCTCAGACCCAGAGCAGTGGAGTTGGCCAATCATGGACTGAACCTCTAAACCCATGAGCAAAATAAACCTTCCCTCCTCTACGTTTTTCTTTTCAAGTATTTCGGTCAGAGCAAAAAAAAGCTGATTAACATGGAAAGAAGTAGAGTCATTGCTGTGACTAACCTATACGTGTGGCTCAGAAGTTTTTGGAACTGGATATTGGGAGGAGTTTGGGAAAGTTTAGAGATGCAGGCTGGGGAAGATTTGCAATGTTCTAAGAAGAGCTGAACTCTGGACTGAGCTAAGAAGACCAGAATGCCAATAGGAATGTGAACAGTAAAGATTGTGTTCACAAGGTTTCAGAGAAGAAAGGAAACCCTGTGGGAATTGGACTAGAGGTTACTTGTGTGATATGCTGACAAAGAACTTGTCCACATTTTTTCTGTGTCCTGAGACTTCTGTGAGGCTGAATTTACAAGTGATGAATTAATTAATCTCACAGAGGAAATTTCAAGGTAGCACAGCATTTAGGCAATGGCATAGGTATTGCTGGTGGCTTTTAGCCTGGTTTACTGTGAGAATCAGGAGATAAAGCACAGTGTAAACATGTAAGATTGGGGCCAAGGGAAATGCAGTTGCTGGAGAGATTACTACTACTAAAGAGAAGATAAGTATTTTGCACAGAGACAATAGGAAAGATGTCCTGAGGGCATCTCAGAGGTCACCAAGACCACACCCATGACACTTCTCCTTTGAGAAGAACCTTGGGGGACACTCTGCTCACTCAGGGGTGCCTAGAGAACTATTTTACCAGGAATTCTCTCACCATGCTCAGCCACCCATGTAGCCAGAGGCTGCTGCAAACATGGTGCTAGGGGGCCTGGCAGCGGCTCAAGCTGGCAGGAGATCTTGGCATCATCCATGTGGTGCTGGCTGTACAACCACATAGGATGCTAGAGTTCAGGGATCAAGGAGGCTTCCACCAAGATGTCAAAGGAGGCCTGGGAGGCCAGGCAGAGTGCAGCAGGGTGGGAATCCCTGCAAGATTTCCCCTGGGAGAACAATTCGTGAAACCATGAGAAGGAGGCAAAAGCACAAGCAGTGGAGCCCCCCAGGATGAGGAGATGCAGTAATGTGGGACATCTGCCCAACCTGCCGACTGCAGAAAGTCAACCTAAGAGAGGCCGTGTGAGTGGCAGCCAACAAGACCAAAGGGCAGAGTTCCCCAAGCCATTTGGAGAACTTGCCACTGTGTGCCCCAAAAGCTGGATATGCAGCTGCAGGACCTAATTGCCCAGCTGGGTTTTGGTCTTGTTGTGGTCCTACAACTTCCTTTTTTTTTTCTTTTTTTTTTTTATTGTTGGTTGTTCAAAACATTACATAGTTCTTGATATATCATATTTCACACTTTGATTCAAGTGGGTTATGAACTCCCATTTTTACCCCGTATACAGATTGCCTACAACTTCTTCCTATGCCCCTTTTTAGAAATGGGAACGTTTACTATCATATTGGATATGTGTAACTTGCTTTTGGTCTTTACCGGGTCTGACAGCCAACAGTTTGCCTTGAGTCTTAGATGAGACTTTGGACTTAGACATTGGGACAATGCTGGGACTGTTAAGAATACGGGGGCTCTTGAGACAGACTAAATGCATTTTTCACTGTAAGATGGACATGATTTTTTAGGGATTAGGGATAGAATGTTGTGGTTTGGATATGAGGAGATTCTCCCACCCCAAAATCTCATGTGACAATGTCAGAATATTCAGGGGTTAGATGATTAGATTATGAGAGCTGTAACCTAATCAGGGGATTATCCATTTGATGAGTTAATAATTAGAATGGATTTGTGAGAATTTCCAGGTGGAAAAATTTGTAATAATTACCACTATAGGCAGGTAAAGCATGGCTGGAGGAAGTAGGTTCCTGGGGATGTGTCCTGGGGATTATGCATCCTGTCCCTGGGCTTATTCTCTCTTTGTCTCTTCCCATCCCCACCTTCCTCTCCTTCCTGACTGCCACCGCGAGGAGCTGAGCACTTTTCCTCTGCTACACCCTTACACCATCATGTGCTGCCTCATCTCAGGCCCAGAGTGATAAAACCAACTGACCACAGACTCAATCTCTGAAACCGTGAGCCCCAAATACACTTTTCCTTCTCTAAGTTGTTCTTGCCAGGTGTTTTCATCACAGCAATGAAAACCTTACTAACACAATCTGGAAAAGACAGGCCAGGTTGGCAAACCACTGCAGAGCCTGGTCAAGGAGGCCTGAGGCTGCAGGACCACTTGGTTAAGATCTCATGCACACACACTGCACACAGATGTACGCACTGCACACACATGCACACACTGCACACACAATGTGCATACACTGCACACACATGCACACACTCCATACACTGAACACACGGCACACACATGCACACACATGCACACACTGCACACTCATGCACACACTGCATACATATGCACACACCCATGCACACACTGCACACACAGGCACACACTGCACACTCATGCACACACATGCACACACTGCACACACATGCACACACAATGCACATATACTTTACGCACCCATGCACACACATGCACACATACTTGAAATACGAACCCCAGTCCAGCTCCCTCACTTCACAGGTGATGGAGCAGCAGTGGTTAGCACTGGTGGTGATTTAAAACAAAAGTCCCTTGATAGTAGGGGATAGGAAAGGTAGCAGAATACAACAATTACTAATAGGGCATTATGTAAAATTGTGGATGTGTAACCGACATGATTCTGCAATCTGCATTTGGGGTAAAATTGGGAGTTCATAACCCACTTCAATCTAATGTATGAAATATGATATGTCAAGAGCTTTGTAATGTTGTGAACAACCAATTAAAAATATATAAATAAATAAATAAATAAATAAATAAATAAATAAATCAAACAAAAGTCCCTCCTCCCAATGACCAGCAGTCTAAGCTCAAACTGCTTCTTGAACATCTGGCCACCAGAGCCATTGGGGATCAGGCTTTTCCCCGACAGATCCTTCAAAGTTTGCCAGTTAGAAGGGAAATGGTCCTCACTGAACAGGCCCTCTTTAAACATGGACACTCTGACTCTCTCCTGCATATTCACTTGGAGACCATGAACACTTTAGAGCAGACAAGCTGGATACCTGGAGGTCAGATATCGCTCCTTGAGCCAGTTCCCTAGCAAACTCTCCCTCATCTGTCTCTGTTCATCCATCCACCCTGTTGATTCTGTCTCTCTGCAGAACCTCGGCCAACACATTCTCCAACCCTTATTATCCAGAAGAGATGAGATTCATGCCACTGACACCCAGAGATAAGATGTGCCAGAAACAAGCATGGGAAAGTCTGCCCTGCCCTGGCATGGGGCAGAGTGACCAGGCAGTGGACTGGAAAGGAGTGGCTGTCATCATACTGCGTCCCACAAACCTGACAGTCTCCTCAGCTGCTCCTCCGACACTGAGACTAACCCACCCCAATGCATCTGATGCACACACACTGAGAACAAAATCGATACCCAACTTTGCTCCTTTGAGTTTTCTTTACCCCCTTTTACTTCCAGCTCCCTTCTCAGACACCAGCTCAGGAGCGGGCTGCGGTGGCCTCTCTCGAGGGGAACTGCCTGCTCTCTGCTGACACACTAACCCATGGTGGGCCTCCCCTGACTGTGCCTCTTCCTCAGGCAGCACATTCACGTCTTCACAAACATCTCCGGGGAAAGAACACGGCGTTGTGGTAAAGCACGAGGAAGCAGCGGACATGCAGGGCTTGCAGTGGTTTTTAGGGTCTCTTCAGATAGAATCTTACGAGCAACCCCAATATGCAAAACAAATAATGAGAAAAGCTCTGGATTGAAACTGAGTGGAAGGAGGTAAGCGCAGAACCCACCTGCTTCGTGGCCCCCATCTCCCCACTTCTAACCACCCCTGAGGGCTTCATCAGAGCCTGTGAGCTCCACAGAGTAATCTGGAAACCTCGGCTGTAAAGCATGCCCGAGTGGGGTGACGAGGGTGATGAGGTGCTGGTGCTGGTGGTGTGGACGGAGACAGCGATGGAGCTGATGTGATCAAACCAGTATGGACGGTGACAATGCTGGTGATGACTGTGATGGTGGCATCAATGATGATGTTGATGACGGTGGTATCAACGGTAGTGTTGGCAGTGATGGTGGTGTCAATGGTAGTATCAGTGGTGACGTGGTGGCAATTGTGGTCAAGTTGGTGACATGTGTTAATGGTAGCGTCAGTGGTGACATGGTATCAGCGGTGGTCTTGGTGGTGACACGGGGTCCGTGGCAGCCTAGGCAGTGCCGTGGTATTAACGGTAGTGCTGGTGGAGATGTGGTGTTAATGGCATGGTGGTGGGGGTGGATGTGGTGGGGGAGGGTGGTAATGGTGGTAACAATTAGGTAGAGACAGATTCTACTGAAACAATAGTTTATTAAAGTGGCGTTAACTTCAGGCACTATAGTCAGGAAACTAAGAAGGTAACCCCTTTCTGGCAAAACATCGCTTTCTTTCCTGTTTCCCGGTAGTATACGTATTACAGACAGAGGCCACAACAGCCACTAAATAAAAGTAACCATTTCAGATTTTCACACCTTGAAGAAAGGGGTGATCCAGAAATTCTGCTAGGATATCCCTAAATCCATAAAGAAGAGAAAACTTTGGTAAAAGTGGATAAAAGTATTCTGATGCCCTGCTGATACCTCAATACCAGGCTTCGGGCCTAGAACTGCAGAGGAATAAATTTCTGCATCATAAACCACCTGGCTGGTGGTGATGTGTGACAGTAGCCCTGAGGAACTAATTCAGAAGGGGGATCAGAGGGGAGTTAATAGAAATGAGTAGAGAAGGGAGCCAAACTCCTAGTGGCTCTCGACCCCCCATCTCGCTCCTGTCCTTAGTGCTGGAGGTTTTCCCAGAAGACTCAGTCTCTCCTGCCGATTGTCCTCAAGCAGGTCAAGTACATGGCCTGCAGCCCTCCCTACTCCCCTGTCCAGGACGGCCCACCTCCTGTCTCCCACAGGCCACCCATAGCAGCCCATCACCCAGTTGTCCCCTCTGCTCCCCTCCTCTGAAGCGGGCCTTGAAGTCACCTCCTCCTGGCGACTGCTCTGGTCTCTGACTCACATGCTTCACCTCCCTGCTGGCAGTGCTGGCCACGGCTCAGATGGGGTCACATCGTGCCCAGCTTAGACGTGTCTGCTCACCTCTTCCTCAGGGACCCCCAAATCTTCTGCCGACGGGATGAGTGCAGACCCCACAACCCCATACAAGTCATGCCCTGACATCGGTTACTTAAATCACCCTTAAATCTGCCCTAAAGCTGGGTCGGTTCAAGAATGAGGAAGAAGACAGGGACCTTCCCACAGATCAGCATCTGAGGCCCCATTAGGACACTGAAGTCACCATCGTATTTAGGAGGTGATAATAAGAACAATAAATGACAGTGAGTCACTCAAAAATGATGTGGGTCGTGCGAGGTTTCCAAGTGCAACCATGAAAAGACCCACCCTGGGGGGTCTGGCTCTTCAAAGGCAGGTCACAGCCACGCAGGGGCTCTCTGAAACAGGGAGCCTGGAGGAGTGAGGTGTACCTCGCAGCTCTTCACAAAATACTACCCTAACAAATCTGGCGATAAAACGGAATATCATACACCTCTTAGCTAAGCAAGGGAGATCTCTAAAACCCCCCACATAACCAAAGGAAAATCGGCCTGCGGCCTGTGACACTCAGGCACCCCCACCCCCCACCCCACAAGCCCACCCACACTTCCTGGTTCAGTGGTTAACCAAACACTTCAAACCATACTTTCCTGCTCTGACCAGTTAAATAACAGATAGCATACTGCATAGACTGCCATTATCTTTAGCGGGTGCAGTCACCTTAGGTAAACAGTGGTTCTTTCCTTAAATCATAGTCCTAAGGTTTTTTTTGTCCTATAAGAAAAAGGGAGAAAATAATGTTAAATTTAAAAAATGGGCTTTGCACATGCCTGTAATCCCTGTGGCTGGGAAGCTGAGGCAGAAGGATCGAAAGTTCAAAGCCAGACTCAGCAACTTAGCAAGGCCCTAAGCAACTCAGGAAGACCCTGTCTCTAAATTAAAAAAAAAAAGATAAAAAGGACTGGGGATGTGGCTCAGTGGTTGAGTGTCCCTGGTTTCAATCCCCAGTACCAAAAAATATTTTAAATGAGCTTTAAAATGGAAAAGTTTTTCAATCCCAAACCCTTGATGAGTGACAATTTTGACCTCTAATGTTGTCACTGTGTAGTTTTACGTGGCTGCACATGGAAGTACAACACACTAAACAGCCTAAACTTGCACCATGTGTCATTTACAGCTCATGAAGTCAGAGTCTGGACATGGCAGGGCTGGAGTCTCTGTTCGGAGTCTTACAAGGCTGAAACCAACGGATAGGTGCACAGAATTCCCTTCTAGAAGCTCCAGGGAAGATTGTGGCAAGCTCACTGAGGTTGTAGGATAAATGAAGCATAGGATGGAGTCCCCACAGGATGGCAAGGACACGGGTCAGCCACCACACACATCCCCAGCCACACTGCTCCTCCATCTCCAAAACCATCCGTGGAGAACCCGTCTCATGGAGTCTTCCCATAGGGACTGTCTCTACCAGGAAGGGCCCAGCCCCTTCTGAGGCACACCTGGTGAAGTCCAGCTCCTCCAAAGTAACCTCTTTCTTCAGAGTTCATTTATCTGGGGCTTTATTTGTGCCTGCAAAATCCCCGCAGCTGCACCTGGCCTCCCGGAGAGCTGGGAGAAGGGGTGTGTGCCCCAGGGGGGCAAGATCTTGGGAGCCTTCGGAGTGGCTCAGCTCTGGTTCGCATGCCTCGTTGTCTTCTTTATTCAAAATGAGCAGGAAAAGATCCTTTACTTCTAATCATTTCAATATGCTAGAAAATGAAACCTACTTTGGAGCTGATAACCTATTCTGTAGCCAAATTGGAAAAATTTCAGAGACCAAATAGAAGCCAGCCTACCCTGGAACCTGTGTGTGCCGGCCTGATATCACAGCCTCTCACCAGTTTTCACGATCATCGGAACTGCAGAGCCCCTTCGGCAATGCGGGTCAGTCACCAAATGGTGCTCTGGGGACATGAGGGGCCTGCATGGGTGGGCCTGGCTGGGTCTCACCAGCACTTGCTGCTCTTAGGAGCTCTGTGTCATCGAAACCTTTGCTATGCCAAGTAAAGTCCTGCCCCAGCCTGAGAGCTTGAGACGCAGAGCTCCAGAGCCGTAGAGCTCCAGAGCCGTCTTTCCACCAATTCCAGACACACCTGCGCACATCCAGGTCTGAGGGGTGTGAGCGTGAGCTGCACACCCAAGGACCAGAAGAAAGTCGGTTTCCTCCAGAAAAGGCACCCCAGACGCGGTGAGGACAAGAGCACAT
This sequence comes from Ictidomys tridecemlineatus, assembly GCF_052094955.1. Lineage (NCBI taxonomy): Eukaryota > Metazoa > Chordata > Mammalia > Rodentia > Sciuridae > Ictidomys > Ictidomys tridecemlineatus. The sequence goes on along the minus strand of NC_135488.1, from coordinate 31,684,222 downwards.
CACCTTCCCCGTCCCCTGCAAGCCCACAGTCATCCCCACCCCAGGCAAACCTTAGAGATGGGGTAGGCCCAGGCCATATCCAGTGGAGTGGTCTGAAAGCATCTTTCCAAAGTTGAAAGGTAGAACTTCACCTCAAGGTGGTGGCATTAAGACTTGAAGCTCTAGGTGGCTACTGTGCAGGGGATGGCTGAGCCCACATGGGCCTAGAGATAGCAAGTGCTACCTCCCTGGGTCGTGGGTGAAGCACCGGGCAGGGGCTCTATGTCTGACAAAGGACACAGAATGAGAATAAGTCCTGCCTGCTCACTTCTTGTGAAAGTTTTCTGAGTCTTCCAAAGCCAGCTTCTGCTCCAGTGAATGGTAAACCCACTGTGTGAGCATAGAACGGGGCCCGTGGATGGGCAGCCTCAGTCACAAGTCCCTTCCCCTCTTCTAAAGGTGGCTTTGCAGCTGTCTGCTTTGGATCCACAAGTCCATCACTGGGAAGCAGGACCCTGCAGCCTCCACGCAGATCTGAGTCTGAGTCCTCTTTCTACTCATGGGACAATCTGAGCTGAGGCCAATCCTCTGAGCAACCTCAACACCCAGATCCCTTGGGCTGACTCCCTGTCAGCCACCCCACAGTTACCCAGGGCTGAGGGGGCCTTGATTCCATGCTCAGCCCCAACCTCTGGCGCTCACAGGGGTCTCCCAGGGACCCCAGCTGAGGAAGGAACCCCCACCGCAGACATGGCCCACTCTGAGCTGCAGGAAAGAGAGCTCTGGAAGATCCTGTCCTTTGGCTCACAGCTCACTGGGCAGAACTGGTCACGGCCCCACCAGCCCTAAGAGGCAGGAAGTGCCAGCCACATCAGGAACTGGAGACTCTCCAGTAAGGTCACCCACAGCCCTCCGGCCCACTGTGGCGGAAGACTCCAGAGAGCAGGTGGGTGCTCTCTACGTCCCCAGGCCCCTTTTGGCTGCCCTACTCTCAAAACATCATAAATTAACAGGACATCAACGGAGGAGCCCTAGAACCCCTTCTCCAGGGGCAGATACCAAAGGGGCAGGAGAACAGTGTGGCCTCAGCTCTCAGAGAGCCTGGCTTATCTCCCTACTCGGCCACACACATCCCAGAACCCACTTCACCCAGGGGCCAGCGTTGTATCTCACTGGGGTTCTACCTCCCTCAGGGAAGGTAGGCTGCCCTGACGGATCTCAGACCTGCTGTGCTGGGGAGGGCCTGTGGCCGGAGAGCCCAGCCAGGCCAGGAGGTCCCAGAACCTGGGTTTGCAGGTTCATCGCAAGATGGTCTCAACCTCAGGCTTCCAGGCCAGGTGGCCTGCATGCTGGTCTCAGCTCTTTAACTTCCCAGGGGTGGACTATGGGCCTCCTGTGCAGCCTAACAGAGTGCCTTCCATCCACGTGGCCCAGGACTCCTCATGCAGCACACACCCCTGAACTTGGAAATTGTCTGCATTGAATGCCTCGCGCCCCTTGCTGGGACAGCAAGCTGCTGACTTTCTAGAACACCAAGGTCCCTTGCTTTGGGTAAGAAGGTATTTTAAACAGTTACTGTTTTGGAATATGACAATCATCTTCTCATTTTGAACAGTCATGGAAAAAAAAAATCACCAGTCCAGGAAAACCACCGTAGCCTGCCGGGTTTCCGTGGGTTATTTCTGGATGTGCCTCAGTTTCCTGAGTTGCCGAGTGATCGTGTGTTCTCAGCGGGAAAGAGAACAGCATCCCTTTACCAAATGGGTCATGACAAGTGCAGCCTAGTTTTCTATGCTTTCCAGAATGTTCCATTCATGCAAGTGGGTTTCACTGGGGTAAAGAGACCAGGCCCCTTTGGGGACATTGAGGAAATCACTGGGGCCTTTTCTGTTGTCACCACAAGGGGGAAGGGTCACTGAGAGCTTTGGGCAGATACAAGTCAGAACTTCATACTTGTCACTCACTATGAAGAATCACCCCAGATCCCAGATGATTGTCAAACATCCTCATGGACGTCCCTGGAGGTAAAATTCTGTTCATAATACCTGAGCCTGGAGCCTAATTGGACATGAAGATATTGTGCCTATTTTTAAAAATACCCTGGATTTTTTTCCCCCAATATTCAAACTTTAAACACCCCAAATTCCCCAGGAATGCAATTTCTGTTTACATCAAGAGAAGACTGTGCTTTGATTGGCCTAGAATTCTCCTGAGGGCCCCTTTTCCTGAGGGGCCCCTCTCCGGTCTGAACCATCAGGGCACAAACAGCAATGCTGTCCATGTATCTGGTGGCCAGCAGCACACCCCAGCTCCTGTCTCCATGGTGATTCTGTGTGGAGAAGCAAGGCAGGGCGCAAAAGTCATTCAGAGAATCCCCTTGCCAGCTGAGCATGTGACCAGGGGTTTCTTAGAGTGATGAGTTTGAGGGTAGGTGAGGGAACGAGGCTGAAAGATTTATCTGAAGTCCCCCAGCACTTAAATGGACACCATTAATCCAAAGTGTTCTTGCATCTAGGTCAGAAAAGGGAAAAAAAGCACACACACACATTATAAAATTTCCCTCTGGGGACAGGATGGGGTCAGTGTGGTCAGTACTCAGGTCATAAGGTTTCCAAATTCTTCCAAGATTCTGTCTTCTGCACCAAGGAGGACCTGGGCTTGCTGAGAGGCCTCGCTGGGCCTTGCTGTTCTCAGCAATTTCCTTTTATGATTAAGGTCAAACACTACGCAGCCCAGCCTGATGACCAAGTCTGTGTCCCTGGCTCTGTTCATACCTGATGGAAGAATCTCCATCTCCCAGTAGAGGGGTCAGTGGGCCCCGATTTGGGTCTTGGGTCTCCCCTTTCCATCCAGGCTCACCCTCTGCCTCCGTTTTGTGAGAGAGTACAGCATGGTGGCAGGGGTTGGTGGGGACCCTAGCAACGTTCTAGGACAGCGTTTCAAGGAAAGGGCCTCCCTGAGCAAGACACTGCTCAGTGTCTGATTTCCACTGTCCCAAGGCAGTTTGGGGGCAGCCTGGGCTCAGAGGGAAGGTGAATCCTTTCCTTCACATTGCACCCCAGGTCATTCTCAACTTGGTTGTCCTGGGTACAGGGTGGAGGCTACAGAACACTCCACTCAGGCAACACGGGGAGCTCTGGCAAGCTCATCACCCTCACGGTCCTGCAGGTTGTTATGGCTGACCTGTCCTCAAGGCTTCTGTAGAAGGTTCTCCACTGTGGTTCTGAGCTCTGCCAAGGCAGGGTCGCTGAGCCTCACCACCACCTATCCTCCATCTATCTATGGCAGAGACAGATGTATAGGTGGGTGAAAACAGATGAACAGAGATGGATGGACAGAAGGATGGATGGGTAGGTAGACAGACGGCCGGCCAGATGGATGCTGAGAGCAAATGCAGTGCAGTGGGAAGCCCTATGCAGATGACCTGGGTTTCAATGCGGCTCCCCGTTCACCCTAGGACAAAAGGTCTCTCTCCTGTCCCGCCTCCCTCCTGGCCTTTCTGAAGCAGGACACGGGAGCAGCTGGTGGTACTTCGGGTTCATCACAACATCTCAAATCATTTTTTAAACTCTTGGCCCAGCCCCTTGGACCCTTTGCCAAGCACTTTTTCCCTCAGTTTCTGAACCCTGGAGAAATGTTATCTGAATGTTTCCAATTCATTTATGCTCAGCTCATCAAAATGCCATTTTATAAGAGCTGTTTAAACTCCGAAAGGCCTGGGAAACTTTCCACTCATATATTTATATGTGGAAAGCAGCCTGGGTTCTCCTATTCAGTGGGGGAGGGATGCTGTGCTGCCAGGACCCGTGTCCCTCCTGCTTGTCCTGCCCACCCCCATGACAGCGGAGGTGGACCTGGGAATGGAAGGGTCATACCTTGTCTCCATAGTCAAGACAGAGCTCCCGGGGCCATGCAGGAGGTCGGAGGGCCCAGTGCAGATGTGGAATCTCCAGAGAGAACCCTGAGCTAGCATCCTCAACTGCAAATGGAAGGTCCCTGGAGTTCTCCAGGTGGCCCTGGGGACAGGGAGAGACCACCCAACATGGGCCACCGTCTCCGCTTCCTCTCCAGCTTCCTCCTGGCAGGGTTCACGGGGTTAACCTGGAGAGTGCCCCAGGGCAGTTTTAATATTTTAACAAAATATTAATAAATAAAATTTAGAAATGTTTTAGTCAGCTTTTTCATTGCTGTGACCAAAAGGCCTGACAAGAACAATTAGAGGAGAAAAAGTTTGTTTTGGCGCTGAGGGTTTGAGGTCTCAGTCTGTAGATGGCAGCTCCTCTCCCCGGGGCTCAAAGTGAGCAGCAGCACATCACGGCAGAAGCACACGATGGAGGAAAGCAGCTAGCAACATGGCGCCAGGAAGCCCAGACAGGGAGAACTCTGCTCAACAAGAACAAACGGAACCCACCCTCCCATTTTGAAGACTTATTACAGAGCAGCAGTGATCAGGACTGTGGTATTGACAGAGAAACATGTGCACAGACCAGCTGGACAGAAGAGAACCCAAAAATGGCCCCATCAGAAAAGCCAACTGTAAGTACAGCCAACGGGTTTTTTTCTTTTAATGAAGAAAAGAGATTTATTTAGCTTGCAGTTTTGGATGCTGAAAACCCAGTGAAGTGGCCCAGGCTCTGGGAAGCCCTCCCAGCTGATGTTGAAGAGGGAGAAAGAACAATTCTGTGGAGGAAGAGGAGTCTTTTCAACAAAGGGTAGTACAGCAATCGGAGAGCGAAAGGGAGGGAGGGAGGGGGCCTTGGCCTCCTCTCCCATCTTATACAAAAAATAAAGAGATTGTGTATTTAAGTATAAGAGGTGAACTGTGAGACATTGAGAAGCATGCATATGAAGCATCTTAAGAACCCAGGGCTCGGGCTGGGGGTGTGGCTCAAGCGGTGGCGCACTCGCCTGGCATGCGTGCGGCCCGGGTTCGATCCTCAGCACCACATACCAACAAAGATGTTGTGCCCGCCGAGAACTAAAAAATAAATATTAAAAATTCTCTCTCTCTCTCAAAAAAAAAAAAAAACCCAGGGCTTGGTAAAGACTTTGTAAAACACAATCCATAAAGAAGAGGAATTAATAAACTGGATTTCATCAAAACTCAAACTTTTGTCCAAGGAGAGAGCTGGTTAAGGCAACCGGAAGCCAAGCTACAGGCCGTGCGCTGGTTTCCCTGGCTTCTGCTGCGAAGCCCCACTGTCCTGGCAGCCTGGAACACAGCGCTGATGGTCCTCGACTCCACGGTCCCGTGCTCCTGGCCTCCCACAGCAGGAAGGCTGCATTCCGCTCCAGAGGTCTGGAGACTCGCCGGGCTACTCCTGGAGTCAGCAGAGACTGTGGAGGTGTCGGGCCGAGGCCTCCCTCCTCCCTGACTGCAGCCCGGGCTCACTCTCAGCTTCTTGATGCCTCCTGTGTCTCCTGCCGGGTGGCTCCCTACCACCATCTTGATGTCTGCAAGGACCCGTGGAGTCCCTTGTACTGGTGGAATCCTTCCCCCACAAGCCAAGTGTGTGTGTGTGTGTGTGTGTGTGTGTGTGTGTGTGTATACATGCACACACACTACTCCCTTCCTCCTTCTCCTGTTTCCTCTGCTACTTTTTTGTGGGGAGGGTGACTCAGGGATGGAACTCAGGCCACTCGACCACTGAGCCACATCCCCAGCTCTTTATTTAGAGACAGCGTCTCACTGAGTTGCTTAGCGCCTCACTGTTGTTGAGGCTGGCTTTGAACTTGTGATCCTCCTGCCTCAGCCTCCAGAGCCATGTGTGCACCGTGCCTGACTCATCTGCTACTTTTAAGGGCTCATGTGATTACATAGGGCCCATCCAGAGAAATCAGGATAGTCTCCCTATTTTAAAGTCAACTGTTCAGTGACCTTAATTGTATCTGAAAATCCTCTTGTGGCAGTACCTAGATTAGTATTTAATTGGATAACCAGGGGACATAAATTTTCCTATCAGGGACTTGGAGAAATGATTTATAAACCACATTTATGACAAAGGACTCATATCTAAAATATAAATATGCATTTCAAACCCTCAAAACTCAACAGACAAAAAAACCAATTTAATTAGAAAATGGGCAAAGAGATAAAAAGCTATTTCACTGATGAGGATGATACACCAGGAAAGCGCAGGAAAGCCCATTCAGCGCCAGGAGCCATGAGGGGAATGCAAATCAGGAGCCCCGTGAGCTGTCACTGCTGCCTATCAGAGCTCCAAAAGGAGAGGAGGAGAGCGCAAAGGTGGTCAGGGCAGGGAGAAAGTGGCTCCTGGTGCACTGCAGCTCCGGGAACGTAGAGGACAGCCATTCTGAGAACACTCTGGTAGTTTCTTAAAAAGCTGAACATACACTTACCTCAGAGCCCAGCCACTGCAATTGGGAGTATTTAACCTATAAAAATAGAAATTATGTCACACCCAAACCTACACAGCCGGAAACAACGCACATGTCCGTCCGCGGCGAATGGCTAAATCCATATCTGGGATGGACCATGCATCTGTCTAGTCAGGGCTGTCCAGAGGACGGGAAACAGGGAAGCCGGCGGTGCCTCCGGGGAGCCAGAGTGAGGCATCGTGAGAAACCGGGCCCGTGACTGTGGAGGGCGGCGAGTCCCAACCGCACAGTTCTTGATGGAAAACTTGGCATTGCTGCTGCCGCAGCTGGAGGCCAAGGCCATCTGCTGGCAGAATTCTGTCTTCCTTAGGGGAGGTCAGTCTTTTTTTCTATTGACCTTCGACTGATTGGATGAGGCCCACACATTATTAAATCAGTCTGCTGAGTTAAATGTTTATCTCATTAAAAATTTTTTTAAAAGTACCTCTCTAGAAACATCTAGAATGTTTGACCCATGGTACCATGGTCTAGGCAAGTTGGTGCATAAGATCGACCATTCACTATGGAATGCTACTCACAATAAGAAGGAAGAGTCCCCTGCTGCACATGGCAGCTTGGACAGGTCTCCAAGGAATTCTGCTCAGGGAAAGACTCTCAGTCTCCAAAGGCCACCTACTGTGTGACTCCTTGTGTGTGACATTTACAAAAGAACTAAGAGACGCCCAGGGCTGGGTGGCAGGGAGGTCTCTGGTACTTCAAGGCTCTGCAACCATGATGAGGTGTCATGAAGCCATACACACGATGACCAGTGCAGACTCCTGGTTCCAGTACTGTGCGAGACTCAGTTAAGATGTCCCCAGTGGGCCAGCCAGGTAGGAGGCACCAGGACCTCCCTGAGGTATGCAACCTCAGATGCACCTGGAATGACCTCAGAGTGATTCTTTCCAACAGTTAATAAATGGCTCAGCATCAAATTAAAATATTCTTCCCAGCAAAGGAAACAATTGGGATTGTGAAGAGAGAACCTACAGAAAGGGAGAAAATCTTTGCTAGTCACTCTCTGATAGAGGATTAGTATCTAGAATATATAAAGAACTCAAAAAACTTTACAAATCAAGTAATCCAATTAATAAATGGGCAAATGAACTTAAATAGACATGACTCAAAAGAAGAAATACAAATGACCAATAAATTTATGAAAAATGTTCAACGTCATTAGCAATTAGGGAAATGCAAATCAAAACTACCCTGAGATTTCATCTCACACCAGTCAGAATGGCTGCCATAGGAATGCCAGGTACGGTGACACGTACCTATAATCCCAGGGACTCAGGAAGCTGAGGCAGGAGGATCTCAAGTTCAAACCCAGTCTCAGCCACACAGCAAGACCCTGTCTCTAAATAAAATACAAAAAAGGGCTGGGGACATGGCTCAGTGGTCAAGTATCCTGGGTTCAATTCTCGGTGCAAAAAAAAAAAAAAAAAAGAGAGAGAGAGAGAGATAGAGAATGAATACAAATAATAATAAATGCTGGAGAGGATATGGAGAAAAAAGAACATGTCTACACTGTTGGTAGAAATATCAATTCATACAACTGCTATGGAAATCAGTATGGAGCTTCCTCAAAAGACTAGGCATGGAAACACCGTACAACCCAACTACACCACTCCTCGGTATTTAACCTCAAGAATCAAAGTCATCATGCAATAGTGATATGTGTGTGTCTATATAGTGATACAGCAGCACAATTCACAGTAGCCAAACTACGGAGAGAAGACAGCAAGAGATTTTGAACTGGCCCACAGGACTGTGGAGGGCGGTAAGTCCCAAACTGCGCGGTTCATGATGGAAAACCCGCTACCGCTACTGGAGGCTAAGCCCAACCCCTGGCAGAATTCTCTCTTCCCCAGGTGCCGTCCACAGATGAATGGGCAGAGATCATGTGGTCGACACACAGCTGGAGTTTTATTCTGCCATCAAGAAAAATGAAGTTATGCCCCTTGCAGGAAAATGGATGGCACTAGAGACCATTGTTTTAAGTCAAACTCGGAAGGTCAAGGATCAAATGTTTCCTCTGATACATGGAAGCTAGAGAAGAAAAAGGGAAAGAAAGGTGGGCAGGGGGTGTCTCATGAAAATCAAAGGGGATCATGGAGGAAAAGGACCAGGGAGCTGGAGACGGGAAGAAGGAGAAGTGCCCGAATTATCCTGTGTGTTGTGTACTGTGTACACTTATGAATGTGTAAAAAACAAAATTCAGTACGTTCAACACACCAATTAAAAAACATCAGAGAAAATAAAAAAGAACGAGCCAGGTACAGCAGCACACACCTGTCCCAGGAGCTCAAGAGGCTGGGACAGGAGGATCTCAAGTTCGGGGCCAGCCTCACCAACTTAGTGAGGTCCTAAGCAATTGAGAGCAATTTAGTAAGACCTTGTCTTAAAAGAATCAAAATGACTGGGGAAGTGGTTCAGTGGTAAAGCAGCCCTGGGGGTGGGGATTTAGCTCAGTGGCAGAGCACTTGCCTAGCACACAGGCCCTGAATTCAGTCCTCAGCCCTGGGGAAAAAGAAAAAAGAAAAAAGAAGCACCCTAATCCCCAATGTATATGTATTTTAAAAACCAATGTCTTTTAAAAACTGTTGGAGGAAGTGAAAATCTCCTAAGATGCCAAAGGAAGAGTCCCCTGAATGCCTGGCAGCCACCAGGCTGACCAACTCCCAGAATGCCAGGTCCCCAGAGGAAAGTCTGAAACCCTCACTCTGCCCCTTATCCCCTTGTCCCCAGGGACAGCAGTGACAGGCAAATATTACCTGGAAAGCTGTCCCTTCAGAAGCAGAATGTGGTTCTTTTTCATTTCCACTCCTTCCTAAAACAAACCAATTTCCCCTCTTTTCATTTGTATCTAAACCAAGGGTCTAAATAAAGGAACTCCACCGTCGGCAAAGGCCATGCAAATCTGTGTTCACAGATTCCCCTCCACTAACTGGTTCATTAAACCCCATCAGATAGAAGACCCTTGATGCCGAAGCAAGCTAATTGTAGCTGCCTTCATCCGTTTTCTGATGCTGTAACCGAATACCACAAACTGGGTGATCTATAAACAATATAAGTTTATTCAGTCTGTGATTCAGGAGGCTGGAAGATGAAAGGCTCTCCTATAGTGAGGGCCTCGGCGCTGCGCCCTAACATGGCAGAATGTCTAACAAGCATACAGGCAGGGAGAGGGTGAGGGGGGCCAAAGTCAACACAAACCTGCTCGTCAATAACAGACACTCGCTCGGCACAAGGAATAACCCCACTAGCCCAGTCGTCAGGGCAGAGTCTATGACCTAATCACCTCTCAAAGGTCCTGCTTCTTAGGACCGTGACAGGAGCAATTAAGTTCCCACCGAGTTTTGGAGGAGACAGACCACAGCAGAAACTATCAATGACATTAACTGAAAAATGCATTTGCGATGGACTTCTGAAGCCATGTGCATTCATTTAAGCTGACCCTCCAGTTACGACTTCAAGTGGCCTTTCGGAGAGTACTGTTAAAAAAGAAGAAGAAGAAGAAGAAGAAGAAGAAGAAGAAGAAGAAGAAGAAGAAGAGCATGCAGTGAGGGCACGCAGGCATGGCTTTGGGGAACAGGAGGGCTGCCAAACAAAGGTCGGCACCCAGAGCCTTTAATCAAAGTGGAATAGGTTGGGGTGACGGGACAGGGCCAGGCTGATGGGAAAATGGTCCACAGGGATGAACTTTGCCCATGGGGCCATCTGCTCTTTTTCCCAGCAGCCCCTCCTCCTGTTGGGCCTTCCCCATCCTCCCCCCGCCCCGGACCCTGTGGGCCAGGCGTTAACTGCCCTAGCTGGGCGGCACCTTCTGTCGGCGCTCCCCCGGCCCCTCTGCGGGCACGGGCGAGCAGGGTTTGGTTGGCCCCTTCCTGCCTGTGGTTTACCGCTGACTCAGCAGAAGCCCAGCACACAGCTTAGATGGTTGGTGCAATCCCCTCCACGTTAGATCACGTTTCTCTCTGTCACTAAATATTCCTGGAAAACATGCTATTTACGGATGCACACTTGGCCAGGCCCATCTGTCAAGCTGGAGGATCTCGGGGCCTCTAGTTCTCTGGCCCGTGCATGGAGCACACATACTCATACGTGGCCGTGCGCTGGCGTCTGCCGTTCACAGGTCCCGAGCAAACCACTGCTTTCAGTCTTGGCATCTCAACATTAGAAGGTAACAGCCACAATAAAATAAAATAAAAATACATCCTGCAACAGAATTTCTTGTGGCCCTGAAGCCTCCTGGCCAGACCGGAACACACGAGCTGTCAGCACTGGGTGTCATCAATGCTGGGGTCAAACCCAGGGCCTCGCGCTGGCTAAGCACACACTCTGCCACTGAGCGGTTCCCCAACCCCTTGTGACACTATTTTGGGCTCAAAGTGGCAAGAAGAAGGATGCTGTGCTGCAGAAGCCCAGAGTCAAGTCCAGAACTGCAAGTGTGACAGCAAATAATGCTCCACACCAAGGGCCCTGACTCCCTGAGTCCCCTGCCTTGCCACGGGCATGTCGCCATCGCACCATGAGAAACCCATCCTCCTATCACAGGCTGTTCCTGAGCACCTTCCTGCCATCTTCTGCCCCTCTCCACCCTGTGGCCACCCACACAACTGGACACACAGGACCGAAGCATCTGCAAGGTCCTTCTCCCCGGTTGTTCTGTGGCACATTATGTTTCCAAAGATGGTGAAAAAACACCTCTCAGCCCAGAGGCTCTGCAAGCACACAGTACTCCTCCACCATCGGGTGGACTCTAACATCCTTCTTCCTGAGTCCAGGAAGGCTTGAGTCTTATTCGCCACTAGAAGAATGCAGCGACTGTCCCACATAACTTCCAAGACTGGGTCATAAGAAAAGACACAGGCTCCACCATTAAAGCTCTCAAATTGGGGTCTTGAGCCCCAAGGAGAAATCTCCATGTCTGCCACCACCACACTGGGGCCATTATGCTGTGAAAGTCCAGGCCCCTGTAGGTGCTCTGGCCAACAGCCCCCTCAGAAGTTCCAGCTGATGACCAGCATCAGTGGCCATAAGCACAGCCAGACTTCAGACTTCAGGAAACTACAGGCCTCAGACTTGGCATCTTACCAGCTGAGGTCCCAGACACCGTGGGCAGACTGGCCAAGAGGATAACGTGACTCTGAAAATGTCACTACAGTGAGGATCTCGAGGACAAACCGTCACCCCTAAGCGCATCTGTGATTAGTTGGTTCTTAGGAAAACTTTCAGCTCAGGCATGAGGGACACTTAGAAAATAAGGACTAACTGTCCCTAAACTTGCAGAGCTCAGAGCTCTGTGGAAAAGCTGGATGAGGCCATTTGACTAGCCTCAGAGATGGAACTTGAGATCCTGGCTTCACTCCCTAAGTCTCAGTTCTAGCACTGCCGGGGAGAGTGGGGCTGCTAAGCCCTGTCTGGAACGTCATGTCTCTGAAGAATGGAGAGAGGTTAGCCAACGGGCACAGGGGTGCAGCTGATGGGAAAAAAAAAAAAAAAAAAACACTTCTAATGTTCAATAGCATAGTAGGGTAGCTACAGGTCAACCAAAACGGCGAGTAGAGATTTTGAATGTTCATCACACAAAGCAGTGAGAAGCATTTGAGGCGACAGGTATGCCAATCACCATGATCAATGCACATCATTGTGTGCATGCGTTGAAATTCCACAGCTAATTATTTGGTGTCAAAAATCATGCATATTTTGGTAGCCAGAACCAACATACCTAACAGGAACGACTTGGAGGGGGAGAAGTTGACTCGGGGCTCACGGTTTCAGAGGTCTCAGTCCAAAGTCAGCTAACTCCACTGCTCTGGGCCTGAGATGAGGCAGAACATCATGGTGGAGGGACAGGGTGGAGGAAAGCTGCTCAGCTCCTGGCAACTGAGAAGCAGAGAGAGAGAGTGAGGAGCAGGCGCAAATAGAATTTCCAAGGACAAACCCCTCTGACCTGCTGCCTCCAGCCACATCCCACCTGCCTCCAGTTACTACCCAATTATCCATTCAGATTATCCATCCACACACAGATAAGGTTTCACTCTCATAAAAAGTCATTTCACCTATGAATGTGGTGGCTGCATTGGCTCGTGAGCTCGGCAGGGGGGGGAACGGGGGACATTTCATTTTTATTTTAAGAGAGATACTATTTCTGTCCCAGATGTCATTCCCCCCAGGAAAGAAGACCGAGAGAAGAGCCCTGGCCCTTCTTTCCCAGGTGAGACTGTGGCCGTTTGTACATGGACCAGGGTATCCTTGAGCGCCCCACGGTAGCCAAAGTCCCCATCAGCGTGGCCTGAGCCTCCCATGGGCCTTCCAGTAAGAAAAGACACCTTCCTCACTAGGGCAAGTCAGAAAACTGAGTGGAGAAACGCAGAAGGCTCCCCCTGCCCTCGGTGAGAACTTGGGAAAAGAGATAGGACCCCCCAAGGGGAGCTGTGGTGCAGCGGGTCCCGCTCCTCGCCCGGGACCTCATGGTAAAGGGATTTCCACAGCTCACCCTCCTCAGAGGGAAAGGGAGGCCTGAGAAACGGAATAATGAAGGGTGCTTCCCACCTGGGCCCCACAGCTGGGAAAGGAAGGGCTGGCCTGTGCTCAGGGAAGGACCTGCCCTAGGAGGACGGCCATCAGCCGTCTCTTCCCTGCTTGGTTGGCACAGGGGGAGACCTCGCTCTGGGAAGGAGCTGGCTGTGGAGGAAGAAAAGGTCAGAGTCATTCGATAGGAGGGGAGAGAAAGGGGACATGTCGTCCATTGCCAGGGAGGGGACAACGGAGCAAGGAGCAAAACTTGCCCCAGAAACACCTTGGTTTCCCTAGAAGCCAGTAGCCAGAGGAGGAAGGGGCACCCAGCTGCTTTGTGGGGCCTGCCCTCTCCCTGTCCCCTCTCTGGACGCCAGCTCTCCTGTGTCCAAGTCTAACATCCAGAGGACAAGCTGCATAGGCCAGTGGCAGCACAATGGTGACTCTGCTCCTGGAGCTGCTGCCAGATGGACAACAGACCTCAGAGACTGGGTTGATAAAAGAGCTTCTGTTGGCAGTTTCTGAGGGCCCCTGTCCCCCCCTCACCCTAGAACACCCGCGGGCTGTGGGGATTAGACGGCGCTCCTGAATGGACACTTCCTCTCACCTGTTATCAGCTGCAGATCCATCCATCTGAGCCTGGCACAGTTCCCTGTACACACAAGGTGCTCAATCAGTGTGGGTCAAATCAAGGGAAACCCTAGGAGTGACCAGTGTGGACTGTCTCTGACCCTGGGCCTGCAGGGTCAAACAGAACAATAAAAGCCCCAGGACCTCAGACCACTAGAGCCGACAGCTGACGGCCAGGTGAGGATCTACCCGGCTGTCCAGGGGCTCTGAGAGCAAAGCCAGGCTGGAGGAGTCTCTCCTCAACTCCAGGGCAACTTCTGACCCGCCCCTCGTCTGGCAAAGTCTCCACCTCCTGGAAGGGATGTGTGGAGAGAACAGCAACCTGGCGTGGTCCCCCACAGGGCTCAGGGCTCACCAGCACCTGGGGTAGAGACCTAGGAGCCTCCGATCTGAGGTACTCACTCAAAAAAGCCCCAGTGCTACTGTCTGCACCATCTTGTGTCCTTCCATAACACATTTGGGAAGAAGAAAGCCAAAGATGGCTCTTAGGGTAGCCAGTGAGACACCAACCAGCTTCCCGCCCTGACCAGCCCCGCAAAAGAGAAGCTACTTTCTCTTAAAAAGAAGCACAGACGAACGCCCTGCCTATCTCGAGCTGAGGGATGGGGACCCCCAGCAAAGAGTGGTATCCTTGCAGTCGCTGCCTCCTCCCAGCTTTGGGGACTTTGCAGTGTGGGGCTGGTCACCTCCCCTGGGAACTGCTTCTGAGACACTGATCTGTAATGACCCAGGCATCTGACACACCCGGCCACCGGCTTCTTCCCTGCCAGCTGCAGGGAGTCGTGGGACAGCAAGTCTTTGGAGTTCCCAGCCACAACAGGGACAATCCAAGCAATTTCCAGGAATCCCACAGCCTCGGGGTCTCACTGGATGGCAGGGATAAGGAAGTGCTGAGCCATGGCCATTTGACATTCTAATCCCTGTGCTCACAGCTGCAGAGCTCTGTGTCACTGGTCCCAGACACAAGCCGGGCGTGATGCAGGTTGAGTGAGGATGAGTGAAAGGTCACTATTAGCTTTGGGTTTAGAAAAAGAAAAAGGAGGAGGAGGAGGAGGAGGAGGAGGAGGAGGAGGAGGAGGAGGAGGAGGAGGAGGAGGAGGAGAGAAAAAAAGAAAGGAAGGAAGGAAAAGTCCCGGTCTGTGTTCTCTAGCAGATCCCAGCATTTCCAGCCGGGGCTGGCACCTCCCTTCCCTTCCACTGTGTGCAGAGCAGAGCCGACGTGCTCACTCCGAGGTCTGTGTACCTGGACACCATCCTTTCAGGCCTGAGGACCCGAGGGGGGAAGTGGGCCCCTGACTCTGGGAGGGGGAGAGCTCTGTCTCCTGGTACCAGGGAGCACCTGGCTGCCCGGCCAGGAAGCAAGAAGCCCCGGGGCCAGGAGTGGACAAATGCACTTCTTTTATGTCCATCCAGTAAGCAACGGAGCTCAAGGTGAGAGCTTTCGGCTCACCTGGGCTCCACAAACATGTGCTCTCTTCCAGAGTGGGGGTCCTGGGAGGTGCTGGGGACTGGTCCAGTCAGTGAGAGCGATTTAAATTAATGAATGGATTGCCTGACTCCAGCTCAGCACCTGCGCTGGGGATGCCCCGCCCCCTCCATGAGACACCTGGGCTTCCTAAGGGATTAGCCAGATGCAACTTATTTCCAGTTACACATTGGCCGTCCACCCAACCGGGGCAGCCTCGTGACTACAGTAAGCTGCTAAAACAGGCCAGCGCTGCTTCAAACAGACACCCAAACACCTGTTGTTCTTGTTAAGTAAAAACAAGTTCATAGTCACAGCAAAACCATCAAGAAAACCACAAGTGACCTAAGGATTTCTGACTCACCCTGCAGCCTGGGTACTTTGTGACATTCCACCAAAAGGCATCAGCCACCTGCAGGGGCACTGAAAGCTGTTCATCAGCAGTCCTTTGCCCTCCCTCACTGGGGTGATTACTCATGTGTGCCCTGCCCCTAGATGGCTCTTGCCTTCAGGGGAAAAAAAAGAGAGAGAACAAAAAAAAACTACCTTCCCCCTAAGCCCAAGTGACTAAGAAAAGCTGGCAGGGACCCTCCCTCAGACCATAATTGTGGGAAACCTCTTGCAAAACAGTTTTCTCTGCCAGATAAACTGTGTCTGTTCCCAGCAGCCAACTGCCACACCCCAGAGAACCAACGGGTGAGAGATTTCCTTTAAGAAACCTCAGCAAACATCAAGAACGGTCTGGTCTGTCAGTGGCTGCTCTGTGCCCTGGAATAGCTGTGGGGAGCTGCACCCCAAGAACGGCAGCTGATCGGCCACCACTGCACAACCTGGGCGCTCTTCTAGAAACCAGTCTCCTGAAGGGCAGGCCTGGGCCTGGCCACTTCCTACTGGTAGAGGAAGCCACACGCCAGGCACCAGGCAAGGCCCTGCATGGTTGGTAATTGTCATGAGCCCAGCTGTCTAAGAAATGCAGGCCCCGCGAGGCCACGGAGTCATCTTGGAAAAAGTAGCCAGCCTCAAAGTTGCTGTGCTCTGTGTCACAGGGCTCAGGTTTCCTGGTCACACCTGACAGAGCGAGGCCTGGGCCACAAGCCAAAGGTGGCTTCCATAGATTGAACTATGCATGGGCAGCCGGGCGCTGCGTTCCCAGACATTGCCCACTAAAGCTACCCTGTGAGGATCTGGGGACCTGGGGACCCTGGCCCCCCCACCCCCCTCAGAGCAGGAGCAGATGCCAGGACAGCCCAACTCTTCTGCAGCCTGCCTTCATCTGCACCACTGTGCCCTGTGCCCAGGTGGGCTGCCCAGGGAACATCTCTGCTCCCTAAACACTGACCAGTGGGCACATGTTCAGGTCCTTGATACCAAGGCAACAGCTAGGAATTCAGAGAAGACACCTGGGGCAGGAATACCTGGGCACCAGGCGAGGAGAAACAGGGACTCCGAACCCCACGTAGACGAGCTGCCCCTCATCCTGCTCACGGTTCTGAGCACCAGCTCTCTGAAAACCTCTCTGCTCAGGAAGAGATCTCCCTCAAGTTCTCCCCCAGGTGCTGGAAATCCTCCCTTAGAGCCACCTCCCCCATGGCAGGTTGTCACCTCACTCTCCAGCTGGTGGCTCCAGGGGATAACCACAAGAAGGTGACATCCGCAACTTCTGCGCGTCTCACAACATTTCCAACATATGGTCTTTCGATGAATGATCACCACTTAGGAGATGGACAGTTCTTTTTTTTTTTTTTTTATTGGTTGTTCAAAACATTACAAAGCTCTTGACATGTCATATTTCATATGCTTAGTGAAGCTAGCCAATCCCTAAAAAACAAATACCAAATGTCTTCTTTGATATAAGGAGATGGACAGTTCTATTAGCCCATTTGGTAGTTGAAGAACTGCATACCCTTGGCCCCACAGAGCCCACGCCACTCAATCCCCACAGCAGACGCCACGGCTCTGTGGCGCCACCCACTGGCGAGCCGCAGAAGGCACTGCTCTTTTCCTTTTGGAGAGACCAACGCCTGACCCTTTGCCAAATGTGGATCTGGGCCCAAGAAGGTACCTCCAAGAAGGTGGCAGTGGGCTATACAAAGTGCGTTTTGCCCCCTGGAGGGTGCTCCCCAGCCTCCCCAGTCTCCCATTTAGCTTCACAAACACTGGCTGGGTCTGTGCTGTCTGAGGCTACGTGCTTTTAGCTAAGATGTTTCCATAAATCTTTTTTATGTTTTTTTTAAAAGAAATAAACCTGAATTTGAGAATCATAATGTTCTGCTTCTCCAACACTCAGAATCACCCAGGAGGCTCTGAACTCAGGAGTTGGCAGGGGAAAATGTCTCTCTCTGAACCTGAAGAAAAGCGGAAAATCACCTCAGAAGGCAACGCGCCTTGTCTAGTCACCCCAAAAACTACCTTCCTCAGACTCTGTAGGTGGCATTACCCATGAGGTGCCGGTTGTCATGTTCCTCAGAGGCAGTGCCCAGCCCAGGCGTGCCCAGGTCTGCTGGCTGTCCATGCTGCACAGAGAAAACACTAGCAGATGAAATAGTGAATATCTGAATAAAAACTTAAAGCAGCCAAGTAAATGTGCAGAACATTCTAGAAAGAGCTCCTGCCCAGGCATTGCATTATCACTGTTCTTTCCAGCAGACCCGACCCAGGTTAATCTCAACACTCATTCATTTCTTTCCTTCTTGGCTGAGAGCTTTTTAAGTAACAACTCAAGTCCTGACTTCTCTCTTTACCTCAGGAGAAAATGAAATCCAAAATGAACTTTCCCATCCCAGAGCCCCCAGCTGTGTGTCTCTCTTTGCACAAACCGAACCACTCTGAAGAGCAATTGGCACTGTGAACTGAGAGCCCTGAAAAGGGAGTTGATGTCCGTCCACCTGGCAGTGACCCTTCCGGCACCACAGGAGGGAGCGAATGAGAAGCTTGGATTACTCTTCAAGGATGTTCACTGAAGCTTTATATATGGCTGTAAAAAGCTGGCCACAGTATACTGGTCCCACAATATGGAGATGGTTAGATAATGATGGTACCTCCATAAGATGGCATCTCATAGCAACCTCGAGAGGCACTTTTGAGACTATTTAATGATGCAGAAACATCTATGGAAAACTATAGCACAAAATTACATGCACAATGAATTCCAGAACAATAGAATTACACATACACGTACCTATACAGAGAATTAGAACAACAAAACAAATAAAACGTCAAAAGTGGGTATCTCCAGGTGGCAGGGGGAGGGTTCATTATTATTTTCTCCTTTGTCCTTTTCCTATTCTCTATACATTGCCTTTATCATTTTAAAAGTTGACTGAATAGAAATTTCCACCCAAAAATTCAAGAAAAAGAAACACTTCCCCTCATTATTGGTACAGGTTTGGATTAATAGGAATTTTTTGTTGTGGAATTTCTATAAGAATGAAGAGCCCCTAGGGAAGCTAAAGTAGGAAGATCAAAGTTTGAGACCAGCCTCAGCAATTTAGTGAGGCCCTAAGCAACTAGTGAGACCCCGTCTCAAAATTAAAAATAAAAAAGGCTGGGAATGTGGCTCAGTGGTAAAACGTGCCTAGGTTCAACCCCTAATACCAAAAAAGAAGAAGAAGAAAGAGCCCCTGCTCTGGTCTGGCTTTGCCTTGCAGAGCTGAACTTGGTACACAGTACCAGATTCTTAACCTGTTCCCAAGAACAGAATGGCACAGGGGCTGAAGGTGGACAGAGCAGGATTGCAACAGTGCTGGAGACTCAGGACAAACTATCTTGGCACACCTAAGAACACCCAGCTGCTATGTCTCTTTTTAAACACTGTAAGGGCTACAAGGAAAGTTTATAGAACGACTGTCTGCACTGAGAAACTTAAAAGAAACAAACCAAAAGCTGTCAGGTATAAACCACAGGACACAGGAAAGTGCCAAGGAGACATGTCTGCCCCAGTGCTGGGAGGGAGGTCGGAAAAGGCCTCCATCTCCCAGGAGAGCTCTGGTCTGAAACCCATGACTACAGCAGCGAGGAGGGCCAGAGCTGGTCAGCATGTCCTTGGCAGAGGCTAGAATGGGCAGGTGTGACTTCCCTGGTTAGGAACCAGGCAGCTGGGACCCTGCCACCCCACGTAACCATCCACAGAGCGCTCCCAGCTACCTCCTCCAGGCTCCCTTGAATGTTTGGATGATAAAAGCTGCTTCTCCAGGACTTCAGACTCAGGCACTCCAAATATCCTGCCAAAGCCACGCAAAGAAGCCCCTGTCTCTGAGACAGAAGCCCCCAGAGTAGGGCTCTGCACCCTCGCTCTCTAACCTCTACATGTAGGGGCCCTGGCTTGGGGTGGCCAGCCTTGGTGTCTGCCCAGGTCCACAGCAGGGGCCCACAAGAGACGCAGCATTCTGGCCAACCTGGAAGCTTCTACGGAGTCCATCAGCCAGCCATGCCCAGGGAGTCCTGAAGGAAAGCCACTCAGAGCCCCTGCTGCTGGCAGGACATTGAGCCTCTGTCCCCCTTGGCCCTGTGGGCCACAGGGTCTATTAAATGGGTCTCTGGTCACTATCCAGACCTGGGCCTTCAAGACAGTGAAAACACTAGTTAGAAGCAAGATATTCTGATTTTTTTTTTTAAAGCTTCTTTGAAACCACAAAGAGTAAGAAGCCTTGGAATGTAGTCACTGTTGATTGACCTCAGGTAAGAGGGAGTTTCTGCCTCAAGCTGGGGGAGAAGGATACAGGGAATAGTCCTGCCCCTCCCCTTGCTAGCCCCTTGCTCATCCGCCTGGCTTCCCTAGGAGGAGAACCAGGGTAGGGGGCCTGCTGGGCTAGTGACTGGGACCCCTGGAGAGAGGGTGGGGGAGCATTCCAGGCACAGTGATAGAGGGTGGCAGAGGTAGCATCTTATGCTCCACGTCCATGAGGATCTGCAACAGTTGCCGTTGCTTTACAACTGAGTTTGGGGTGGGAACTGGAGCTGTGCTGGGTGTCCTGCAGTGGACCTGGGTGGTGGAGCCAAGCTCTGGACCCTGCTGACGTATTCTCTTCTAAAACAGGTCTGACCACAAGTCCACTGAGGCCAAGTCCCCAGCATGTGCTTTGCAGGCAACCAGTTCACATCACAGGGTTTCAGAGCAGGAAGAACCCCTAAACCAGTATTTCCCAAAATGTCTCCCCCATCACCACCAAAGGGGGTTTGTGGTCAGAAGCTAAGGGAAAGGCTGCAGAATGTAGTAGTTCCTTCCTGAAGGGACTGGCGGAGCCTTTAGCATGCTAATGCACATAACCGAGAGGAGGAGGAAGGGCTTCTGACATCTTTGTCAGTGGAAACTTCCACCCGCTGGAGTGGAACACTCTGGAACATGACCTGCTGTTCCCAGATTTTATAAAAGCAAAGCTAAGTGTTGAGGGACTTGCCTGAGGTCACATGTCTGCTCCAAGTCAGAAGAGCCCCAGCATTGTCTTTCCCCCCCATCTGTCCCACCCCACCCAGGTCACCTCCCAACACCCTGACCACATTCTTGCTCTGTGAGGCCCCTCTCCATGTCACTCCAACAAACACTGGGAAGGTACATTTTGAAACTGAATCTCAGCCGTGCGTCCCAAGGCTAAGTGCACGTTCCAATCGCGGATTGTTTGGAACTACCCAGCGCGGCTCCCGTCAGCAATGATTTATGTGTGGCTCGATCTGTTGGGGAGCTGACAGAAAAAAGGCAATCTAACCAAACAGTGCCATCGAAGTTCACTGCAAAAACCCTGCTCACCAGGACACGGCAGCCACCTGCTGGGGATGCAGACCAAGGCCTTTCCACTGCGGTTTGGACCAGTGAGCCCTGGGAGGCAACTTTTGGTGTAGACCCCTCATGAGATGGCTGGTTAGTGTGGACTTTTAAAAAAAATCTGTTTGGGTACAATAAAACATCCTGCAAGCCAGGCACAGGGGCACATACCTGTTTCCCCAGCTACTCAGGAGGCCTGGGTTGGAGGATAGCAAGTCCAAAGGCCAACCTAGGTAACTCAGCAAAACCTTGTCTTGAACAAAATAAGAAGGGCTAGGGATACAGTTCAGAGAGAGAAAGCCACTGAGTACCGTCCTCAGTACCAAAACTCAAGGATCACGTGGCCTCTCCTTTGTTCCCCATGGTTCCTGTCTGCTATCTAGACCAGAAAACAAAACAAGAGATGACCCTTCCTTTTTGGATAGAAACATGTTTCTGAGTTCCTTGGTCATTTATGATGACCCTTGAACTTGGGATCACTGGCCGCTAAGATGAAGAGCACAAAGAAGAGAAACGAAAGGACCCGTAGGATTGCTTGTCCCCAGCTCAGATGCAGCAGCGGGGAAAGAGGAGACGGGGCCAGGAAGCCCTTATCACTCAGCATGACATGCGCCACCAGGCTGCTCGGCCCATCCAGAAGAGGTTGTGCAGCGCGAGACAGGGATGCCCCAAGAAGCCAGAGCCCTGGCTGTCCCCTCCAGCCACCAGCAGCCTCGTTCCACCAGCGCCCCTGTGGGTGTGCTCCAGGTGTTACTGTCTGTGTGGGTTTGGAGACAGGAAGGTTGGTGCCCCTCACAGGGGGATGCTGGGCTGCCTCTTCTGAGCTGGCTTTGTGCCATGCCTCAATACAGCCACAGACAGACAGACAGACATCCTGCGCTGACTTTCCTGCAGCAGCAGCCTTACCAAGCTGCTTCCCAAGTGAGCACGGAAATAGCCTTCGCCCCCAGACCCCCAGGCTCCCAGGCCAGCAGGAGTCGACACAGATGCCTGCCGCAGGGGTTGTGTGGAACGCATCCTGTTGTACAGTGTGGCCGCTCCACTTAGTAATAATGTAATGTGAAACTTTGTAAGCAGGGCAACTTTGTGTTCTCACCACCCAGTGTAATAATTATGTGAAGACACACTGATGTTTATTAGCTCAATGGAGCTGGCTCACGATGTATGCATACTTCAAACACTGTATATGATAAATATATGCAATATTTATCCATTTTTAAAATAACATTTAATTTTAAAAAATAAAATATAGTCAGATACAATCGCACATTGCTTACCAGCAGGACATGCTCTAAGAAGGGGATCGTGGGTCAATGTCCTCCTTGATGGAGCATCATACGTAAAATATACTTGTTGAACATATCTAGTCGACATTACCCAGGGGCACACACACCCAGGCCACAGGATACAGACTATTCTATACTCAGTGACCAAAAGTTCTTTAGGTGGCACATGACCCACCCAGTACAAATGTATGAGGAAGGTACTGTTACAATGCCCATTTTAGAGATGAAGAAACTGAGACACAAAGAATATTTGGTGTTTGCCCAGGGCCAGCAGATGGGCAGAATTCCAACCCTGGCAGTGTAGCTACTGAGCCTTTTTGCACTCATTTATCCCTCTGTCTCCCTAGAAATGGTTGAATAATCAATTCAGGCCACAATCAATTCAAGGCTGTCCGAGTACCTACTTCTAACATTATGCTACAACCTTGTCCCCATGGGCTGGGTGCAGCTCAGTGGCAGAGTGCTCGCCTAACATGCATGAGGCCCAGGGTTCAATCTCCAGCACCACACAAAAAAAAAGAAAGAAAAATGTCCCCAGGGAAGAGGAAGATGGAAAGAGAAGGTGAAGTGGTGCAGACCCATGCAGAGAGCCTCCTCATGTGACCATCTGCAACATCATCAGGGGCAGAGCCCCAGCCTGGGCCGGCAGGGCTGGCTCTGGAGGGCTGAATTCTGACTGAAGCTTTTCCTTGCACTTTTCTGTGTTTGGACTATCTTTGTTTATAGTGAGCGTGATTTGCTTTTACAAAAACCTTTTGAAAAGGTCAGGGTTTAATCCCTCCCCTGAGGTCTCACCGTCAAGCTGGGACCAGGAAAATGCCCAAAGCCAATGTCAAGGGAGAAGTAAAAAGCTCACCTGGGCTGAGTGGGAGCAGAGGGAAGGGAGGGCACCTGGACTGGGTGGCAGGAGCAGAGCAGGTGGGACCTGGTTCATGCAGAGGCTGGAGATGGGGCAGGGCCCCATGAGCTCGAGGCCCACAGTTTCTAAAGGTGAGTGAGTGGAAAGTTGTTTCTAGTGTGTTGTTGTTTTTATTGAACTAAAAATGTACAAAATGACACAAAATAACACATGGCTCTCCTCTTCTTTTCTCAAGAGCTAGAAAATTGTACAGTGCACACCCAGAGCCTTTCCTGGGAGGAACTAGGCACGGTAGGAGGGGTGAGGGCAGAGCCAGCTCTGCGGGAGAAGCAAGGCACACACGTGACCCCCGAACCAAAACACAGCAAAGAGGTTCTGGGAATGAAAACCACAGGTGAGTCAGCACAGGGCGGGGGCGGCCTGATGAGTCCTGCCCCTTCCCACCGTGGGAAGAGGACTTCCAAGGACAGGAAAGCTCCTCTGCCCAGGTGGTGGGCCCAGATCTCTTGGTGGACGAGGGCCAGGCAAACCCTCCCTGGAAGGAGCACAGGCCTGCTTCACCTGGACTCCTTGGCCTGGCCAGCATGCCTGCTTCATCAGGAGTCGCTCGCTGGACGAACGACCGCACACACCTCTGCCTTCCTCTGTGTGAGAGTGAGCCATCCTCTGGACGATTCCCCCAAAGGAGACAACATGCCACAGAGTCTGAGGGGAAGCCATGGTTCAGCAAGAGGGAGGTGGTCAGGACAACACCCCCGGACTAAACAGGGACCAATGTGGCGACTCAGAGCACCTGTGGGCCCAATCTGGACTCCCTCCACAAGAGTGATCTCAAGTCATCCTCAGCGACCTCACTTTCTATGATAATCCCCGTGAAGGACTGTGAAGACCAGAGAGGTTAAGCAACTGGCTCAAGGTCATCCAGTGGGTAATGACAGAGCTAGAATCTGAGCCCAGACAGGCCATCTCTGAATTTTTTACCACATTGTCCTGATAGGTCTCAGTAGACTGTCACGAATGGGTGCTGAGTGAATGCAGAAAGGGTCAGATGTCCAGGCTCAACACAGAACAAAACCCAGGCTGGAGTGGCGTCTCACCCACAAGGTCAGCACCAAGCCTGGGAATGGAGGGGGACACTGCATTCCAGGCCTTGCTTGCCAGAGGCCAACAGAACCCCTCACAGGCTTTGTTAAGCGCAAGACCAACGGGGTCCACAGCTCCAGGAAGGTGACAGCAGGGTGGGTAGGAAAGAAGGAGAAGAAGAAGAGAGGTCAAGGACAGCGAGGCTGGGATAGACCACATTGCCACCTGGTCCCGGCTGTGACTGGCCCCGTGCAAGCTGGCTGGTGCCGCGGCAGGTCTGGAAGGTTCAGCAGAAGCAGCCGGTGTGCGAGAGGAAACGGCAGGGTCCGGTTGTGCCTGGAGGTCCTCCAGCTGCAGCCACCCTCGAGAGCCCGCTCTCTCCTGCTGAGGTCCAGCTCAGGCCCCTTGGCGGAGGGAGACAGAGGGCAGGTCTTGCCACTCAGATGCCGGCACCTCTCCAGGGCACCAGTGCTTCACCCAGGCCCAAGGCCCTGCGAGGTCCCATGAGCTGCACAGGGTCCCTGCGTGGTCATTGGCAGCAGGCCATGTGGCAATGCCTTCCTCTGGGCTTATCAGAACAGCCATCCTGTTTGGAGGATGCTGTGGGAGGAGAGAGGTCCTGAGAAACAGCCTCCTCTCGATCCTTAGCGAGACCCAGGATGGGAGCTTCTCTCACAGGGAGTGAAGAGCCCCATCTCCAGTGGTTCTGGTGACGGCCTTCCCAGCTGCAGGGCCAGCTCTGCAGGACGCCCTGTCACAGGGAACGCAGTCAGCTGCTGGCCTGCCATGAACCTCTCTTTATTCTTGTACTGTTGTTTCCTTTTTATAGATGTTTAAGTACTCGAGTGTTTAGATAAGTCCTTACTCACGCAAGCCACAAGGGTCAGCAGAGGGATCCACGGGCATGTGCACACAGAGGTGCCATCCTGTTCTTCCAGTTTTTCTGGGAGAGGCTCAGCTGAGCTTGTTACCCGAGCTGCCAGGAGATAGGGGCATGAAGCAGGTGGAGGGAGGCCATGCAAGGTGGCAGCAGGGGTGGCCCATCCAGAGGAGACCAGCCAAGGCATGATGGTGGAGGCTACCCGACTGTCACCCGAGCAGCCAAGGAAGAGGATGCTGGGAAAATCCTCACGTCCAGGCGCCAAGCAGCCCGGGCCGCGCTGCATTGCCCAGCCTTCGCCTCCACCACCCACTTGTTATCATCTTAGGAATTAATTATCCAGTTGCTCCAGGCAGAATACAGGAGCCAAGCAAGGCCGCAGGCGGTTTGTGGGAGCCTGCAGAGTCGGGGAAGCGGCTTTGATGCAGAATAACAGAGGGGTCCTCAGAGGCTGGGCTCTGCTGCTTTAACATTTACAGCCGCTCTGCCTGCATCTGAAGTGGCCTGTCCTCTGATAGAAGCCCTTGGTTGTGACGAGTCTATCAACAGAGAAGAGGTGAGCCGAGGAACCACTTCAAGAGGGCCTCTGAACGCAAGACCCTCCGCGCCCATCTCGGAACTGGATTTTCTACAAAATCAAAGTGTATGCGAATTAGTCAATGCAGGGTTGAAAACAAAGGGAGCTCTTCATGAGAAAGTGTCGGGGAGGAATCAGAAGCATCCCAGGATGCCACTAACGTTCTTTGAGTTTGTTTTGTTCCAGACACTGCTTTTCCCCCGAAGTGTGGAAACCAACACTGCTTCCCTAGGATGTGAAGAAGGGCTTGGTAACACCGAGGCTTGATTAAGAATGGGCCAGAAGGAGGGGTCATAGAAGCAGCAGTCACCAGAGGGTGGGAAGGCCAGGGTTGCAGAGCGCGGAGAGAGAATGGCTAAGGGGCAGGTATGCAGCTGGAGAAGAATGACTTCTAATGTCCTACAGCACAGTGGCATTACTGTGGTTGGCAACAATTAAAAATATATTTCAAAAGAGCTGGTAGAGGGGATTTCAATTGTTCCCAACACAAGGCAATGAAAAACGTCCCCAGTGGTAGATCCCCAATTACGTGGATCTGATTGTTACACAGTGTATACATGCATTGAAATGCCACGCTGTACCCCGTAAGCAGGTAAGGTCATTAGTCATCAGTTTTTAAAATGCCAATTAAAATTTTTTAATTAATCAAAAAATGGATAATAATCAAGGCCATGATTATAAAACACATTGTAAACACTACGGTAGCATAAGAAATCAGAGCTGAGCTGTCACAACTGGAAGACGACAAGGAGAACTGGCAATTTTGAGAATGGTACTCTCGCGTCAGATTCAACAGAAGCTTTTAGTTTAGGGTAAAACTTTTGTTTTCTGGGGCATTTCAAAGGGCATGGGAAGAACATACTGTATGTAGTAAATGAGAAATCATGTTTTCAAGAATATCTGAAACTTTGGGAGGAGAAGAGCCTATAAAGATTAAAATTCTTTAGATTGAACACAGAGCTGCTCTATCGCTGAATGGCATCCCCAACCCCTTTATATTTTATATTTTGAGACAGGGTCTTGCTATATTGCTGAGGTTGGCCTTGAACCTGTAATCCTCCTGCCTCAGCCTCCTGAGGGGCTGGGATTGCAGGCGGGCACCTTCTCCTTTACTCTGAACCTTTTGCTTTCAACATATTCAGTGGTCTGGCCGGCAACCTTCTAGAACTCCATGTTTGCATACATTTATAATAAAACCTATATATGCCTCATTCCATAGCTCTCATTCTTTACTTCTCAATTTGTCAGGAAGATCTTTTGATAAAGAGCTATTTTGATGTATCTAGTACATCAAGCCTCAAAGACAGCTTCTTTTAAATACTACCACCTCCCCTGTGCCACTGACCCAGAACCCTGGGGGAGAGTCACTGTTTGCAGGAAACTGGGGGGCAAATGCCTGAAGGCTGGAGATGAGTGTCAGTTTAGAAATGACGCAGGCCAGGTGAGGGGACCTCAGGTCGCCCAACGGCCCCTTTCCAGTCAGATGCCCTCTGACTCCCCTCAAGGCCAAGTTAATGGCAGCTGCTACCTTCCCACCCCTGTCCATCCTCCCAGTTGGTGTTCTGGTTCACCGAGGGAGTGCAGCCTTGTGTACCCTAGAGACATGATGGACCGGTCTCAGCCTGTGGCTGCAGGGAACGAGGTCCCACCCAGGGAGCTCCCAAACAGGCAGGTGTACCCCACCCATGGCCCTTTCAAGGTAGGAGGCCCTTGGCCTTGCCTCCTCCACTCTGAGTGCTGCCTTATGAGGAGTCCACCAGAAGTCTTTTCTAGAAGACGTTTCCAAGCTCACAAAACAGAATCTGTTGAGCAGGAGAGGCAGGGCCAGCTTTGTGAGTCCATCATGTGACTTAAGAAGTCACACCAGCCCCCCATACAACAGTAGCTCTATCCATTAACTGCAGACACCCACTATCTGCATGAGGGTCTGAGTTCCCCTCACCACCCTTTTTAATCCTGGCCCATTGGCCCTGTCTGTTCTCCTGAGGAGCTGTGCAGGGCCCACCCCATTAACCAGCTGGGAACCAGGAGGATGGGCTCCTGTAGAGCCCTGGGTGGCCAGGTGTCCCAGCCCACAGCCTTCCTGGTCAGGGGGCCTGGGGTCCCTGCTCCTGTCCAGGCTGGCAACATTTCTTCTCCTATCCAGGCTCTAGCCAGGTCTTCTCTCAGGGCCTGGGCACTACTTCATGCTGCCAGTGACCAGAACCCCTCCTGCGAGCCAGACGCAGGACTGGGTTCCCACGCTCCCACCACAGCCTGTGGCCCGGCACCAGGATCCTCATATCTCAGGTGAAGCAGCTGCTGACCAGCAGGAGCCCACATGATGCTAAGCTGCATGCTCCTCTGTGTTTCTGGGATGCCTTTCTAGACACCCAACCTCCAGCCACAGATCCTACATGTTCCAAGCAGCCCTAATTATATTATTAATTTCTTGTATTCCTCCTAAATAACAAGGAAAACTATCAAAACATAGGTATTTGCCTAGGGATTTGTGGTGGCAATGCCTGTAATCCCAGCAGCTCGAGATGCTAAGATAGGAGGACCAGAAGTTTCAAAGCCAGCCTCAGCAACTTAGTGAGACCCTATTTCAAAATTTTAAAAAAATTATATATATATTTAAAAGGGCTAGGGATATGGCTCAGTGGTCAAGCATCCCTGAGCTCAAGCTCCTGTCCAAAAAAAAATTATATATATATATACACACACACACACACACACACACACACACACACACACACATACAGGGATCTGCCTTATTCACTGAATCCACAGTTTCCAAAACAGAGCCTCACGGGATTCATATCTAAAATGCTTATCTTAGTAAATTGCTAGTTGAGGAAGGACAGGAAACCAGGTAGGGAAGAGGAATGTGCTAGAATAAGACTAAAGAAACATCCCTTAGTTTACGATGCTTTTGGGTGGAAAGGCATGTGGGTGGCCAAGCTCTGCCTTCAATAGTGATATTTGCAATGACCAAGTACCCTAGGGGTCCAGATGGATGTGCAGGTCATGCTTCCCAGTTAGGCCATGTGTCCCAGCCAGCCGTCACACAAGGGCCTGGGGCCAGGCACAACCCCCCACCCAGGAGCTCTGAGCCTGTGGTCATCCACACAGGATAGGGAGAGCTCTTTCTTCCTTCCCCTGGCCCTGGCCCCCTCCCCCACTTTGGTGTGGCTGTGGGAGGGAAAACAGCCTTCACTGTGGTCTGGAATCAGGGGAGAGTCACCACTGGACAGTCACTGCCACAGAGTTCCTATATGCTTTATGCTCGAGGGCCTTCTGTGTAGCCTTGAGTATTTCAAAATTATCCTCGTGTGTGTGTGTGTGTGTGTGTGTGTGTGTGTGTGTGTGTGAGAGAGAGAGAGAGAGAGAGAGAGAGAGAGAGAGAGAGAGAGAGAGAAATACATACATACACACAGGTCCAGGAAGGAGTAAAATTATGGTTTTGAGCTGTCCTATGACAGAGGTGATGTCTCTCTGAGAACTTTCGGTACAAAAGTGCTGATGAAGATTGCCCAGTTGCTATAGTGACACCTTGTTCAAAAGGAGGTTCTGTGCCAGCCTTGAAGTTCAGGTACCAACTGCCCAGGAGTAGAAAATTATGGGTGCAAGCTGATAATCATGATCGGGCTGCTCATTCCTGTGACTTTGGTTCTGCCTGTTTTAAAGAAACTTTCTCACAATAACACTTTTGATGTTAAAACTCATATATAATAATCATGCTGAGCTGCTTCTGGGTCCCTAGCTCCCTATAGGTTTAGTGATCCACCGAGACCCAGCTTTCCTACTTGTGTGTCTGTTTATCTTTTCTTCATCCTCTCATCGCCCCATCTGGTTTCCCAAATAAATAGCAGTGCAGGTCACAGCAGCTGGTGCCTAAACAGGGACCACACACATGTAGGAACTTCCATTTTCAGATGAGCAGGAGGCTCCTGAGGACACACGCCAGATAAGAGAAGGTGAGGAGCACGTTTATAGCCCATGGGACACACAGGATGCTGAAAAGGGGGTCTCCATGTTGCAATGCATAAGACTGTGCTTCAACCACAGGGCAGCTCCACAAAGCAGGCGGAGAGACCCACAGGAATACACAGACCTTCATGATCTCAGCGTAAACCCCATGTACTCGTCCCTCAAGGGCACAGCCAGGACTCAAGGGATGACTGAAACTGCAGATAGCTCCAAATCTCATAGTCTAGTGTTTCCTAGAGGTATATATCATTTTGTTCAACCCTGAGGCTGCAAGGGCACAATCCCAAAGAAAGAACGTGGAGGACTTCATCAAGAGAGCTTGGACATTTTATTACTCACCTACTCCTTGGTAGTGGCAGGCCAGGACAATATGGAGGGTCACAGGCACCTGCAGGCAGAGGAGACACACAGGACAGGTCATGTGCCCACTGTGCAGATGGAGCTCCTCCAGAGTTTTATGAGTGCATTCCCCTACTTCACAGCCAAGGTCGCTCTGCTTTGATCCCCACATAAAGACTGGAGACTAGGAAGTGGTCAGCTTCCCTCCCCCTCACCTTCCTCATCAGGCCTTCTTATCTCACCACCTGGAGCAACAAGCTTTCTAGGCCTTTGTTTCCCCAACACCTTGATAAAGTCTTTTATTTGTAAGTGAGGCCCAGTAAGACATTAATAAAATAGAACAATGAATAATTAATAAAGTAGAACTAATAATAACACAATGACAACAATGTGTTGCCATAAAAGTTATTTAAAACTTGTGAATTGCATATTTCTGAGGTTTTCTATTTAATATTTTCAGACTGCCATTGACCTTGGAAACTGTAACCACAGAAAGCAAAACTGTGGGTAAGGAGGGACAACTGTAGGAACTGTAGGAAATCTAGGACTAGGGCAGAACTGAGTGACTCCGGGGTCCATGGATCACAGAGAAAGGGTGTATAGATGACCAGGTAGGCCAGGTCCTGACCTCACACCCACAGCCACCTGCTGAGACCAGAACTCACTCAGGACCCTTCCCACAAAGGTGCAGAATGTGTCCTGCAGAACACACTCCCTGTCTTAATTACAAACCCGACAGGGTATGGGCCAGGACTTGTTCCTTGATTACATTTGTAAGGTTTCTAAAAATGATTTATGAAGAGAAAACAGGAAGTGAGTAAGCAGAGAAAAATGCTGGTCTAACTTGATTGACAGGTGGCATTCTATCCCCAGCTTTTTAATAGAATAATCCTCCATGAGAAAGGCATGCTAAAAAACATGAGGGATAAAGGGGTGTGTTCTTTATATGTGTTCTATGGTATTTGACATGATTTTGTATATTTAAGATACTTTTTAATCTCCTGTAAAAGCATGAGTTCAAAATATTAAAAATTTGCTCTTATATCCTTAAATATGCACTAAGCATGCTTATTAAGCTCTTTAGTGAGAGAAGCAGCAGGCTGGAATAGCTGGTTCTCAGAGCATCTGAGGAACAGAGATGTGAGTCAGTTAGGGGGAACATGTAGTGAGCTAACACACTGCAATCCCAGCTACTGAGGAGGCTGAGGCAGGAGGATCACAAGTTCAAGGCCAGCTTGGGCAACCTAGCAAGACCCTGTCTCAAAGGTTTAAAATTTTTTTAAAGGGTTGGGGATGTAGGTCAGTGTCCCCTGAGTTCAATCCCAACTACTGGGAAAGAAAAGAAAACAAAGAAGAAAAGAAAAACCAGTTGTTGTTGTATGGCACAAAAAATTGTAAGGTTTGGGTAACGTTTTCAACCAGATAGAAATCATTATTTGCATCTTTACCAGACAAAAATCATACCCAGCCTGTCTTCTACCTGTTAACATGTAGCTTCAGTCTGCTCTGAGTCTGAATTCCTAGTAACAGTTCAAGAAACAAGGATGCAGTCGCTAGAAGTTTAAATAACCTCGAAGCACACCTATTAGACAACACTCCCCCAAATGGTGAAAGGACCTGGAGTTATCCTTGTTCCTTACTTTAAGTTTTAAGTAATCTTTTTGAATACTTCTTAGGCTAGCGATTCAGGTGGCTTCCACCAAGCCTACCAGCAGATTAGCACACAGCTCCACACCTTTGTGAAAATGACTTCTGTATTAACAACTACACATAATACAAAATCACTCACTTCAAATGGCCTTGTACAAAATTCAAAGAAACTCAAACGCCCAGACACCATCTGATCTCTTTCCAGTTCTTCACATTTTATCATCACAGTTAAACTTGGTCTTCCCTGGTTAGCTTTAATAAGAGCATTTAATTTTTTTTCTCTGAAGTTCAGTCTGTATCCTCAGGCTTAGCCACTTAGAAGGCTTCAGAGAGAGAGCCGGGCAGGGTCTCAGATCCTGAAACAGGGACTGGCATGGGAGTGGACCAGACTCCAGGAAGCATCCAAAAACTTAGGCTCAATTCAGATCCTGAGCCTGATGCACAGCCGCAGTCAGCCAAAGCACCGCAGCTCTCTGCAGTCACATCTGAGCCAGAGGTCTCTGCCTGGTTCACTCTTCCTTCCATCCCTGAGTTGGCCCCTGTCATGCCATATCTAGATTGCAGAGTGGTATCCAATGTCCTTGCATGCCAGGGCCTCCAATAGCACGAAGAAGAATCTACTCAATTTATTTAACAAATACTTTATGATCTGCTTCCAAATGCCAGCACTGTTCTAAGTCCTAGGGATGATCAAAACCTAGATCGGCATTCTACTGTCACATATAATGAAAAAGAATAAATTTAAAAAATTTTTTTAAAAACATATACCAGGGGGCTGGGGTTGTAGCTCAGTGGTTGAGTGCTTGTCTTGCATGCATGAGACACTGGGTTCAATCCTCAGCACCACATAAAAAAATAAATAAAAGATATAAAATAAATAAATAAATACACACACATGCTTATTTATTTAAAAAATTAAATAAATTTTATTTATTTATTTTTTTAATGGTGATACATTCCTGCAATACCGGTAGCTCAGGAGGCTGAGGCAGGAGGATCATGAGTTCAAAGCCAGCCTCAGCAATTTAGTGAGATCCTAGGCAACTTAGTAAGACCCTGTCTCAAAATTAAAAATTAAAAAGGGCTGAGGAACACTATGGAAAGCAGCATGGAGATTCCTCAGAAAACTTGGAATGGAACCACATTTGACTCAGCTATCCCACTCCTTGGTTTATACCCAAAGGATTTAAAATCAGCATACTATAGTGACACAGCCACATCAATGTTCATAGCAGCTCAATAGCTAAACTATGGAACCAAACTAGGTGTCCTTCAATAGATAAATGGATAAAGAAAATGTGGTATATATATATTCAATGGAATATTACCCAGCTTTAAAGAAGAATGAAATTACGGCATTTGCCAGTAAATGAATAGAGCTGGAGAATATCATGCTAAGCGAAATAAGCTAATCCCCCCAAAAAAACAAAGCCTGAATGTTTTCTCTAATATTTGGATGCTAATTCACAATAAGGGGGTGGAGCATTAGAGAAAAATAACGTTACCTTAGATTAGGTAGAGGGAAGTGAAGGGAGGGGAGAGGAGGGGATGTGGGGATAGGAAGGATAGCAAGACGAAACAGACATTATTACTGTATGTATATATATGTGACTGCATGTACACTCAAAAAAATGAAAAATTATATCCCATCTATGTATGATATATCAAAGTGCATAAATAAATTCTACCGTTATATATAACTAATTAAAACAAAATTTTTTTAAAAAGGGACTGAGGAGGTGGCTCAGTATTTGAGTGTCACTAGGTTCAATCCCTGGTACCAAAAAAAAAAAAAAATTCTTTGCTCTTACCTATTTCCCTGAGGGCACAAAGACACTTAATCAAAGGAAAGAAGCAGGACCAGCCACAGCTCTCCTCATGGGAGCCTGCCCCACACAGCACCAGGCTCCTCACCTCTCATGGCCAGTGGGTCCCCTCTGCCTGTGGAGGAAGGTCCACCCCGGCCTCCATCAGCCTACACACTAAACTGTCGGAGGCTGGCCCAGTCCACTCACCCCATTAACAAGCTGTCATCCCACCTATAGGTGCGTCTGTGGGAGCTCTGCCTTGACCAGTCAAGCTCCTGACCTCCACCAGGAGCCAAGCTGGGCACCTGTCCCCTGGTGTCCTTTGACAGGGCAGGGGACTGCAGCTCTGTGGCCTGGCTTCCCTCATGTGGGGCATGGTTCCCAACACAGAGTAGGCATGAGGCAGACGTGTGTATAGTGCCAAGGAGAGCTGCCTGGGCAAAATGAAGAGCCCGTCATGGTACCCTGGGTGACCAAAGCCGTGGCCTTCTGTTTGTAGCCAGTGCCCAGCAAGTCTGCCATCAGGGCAGCAGTCTCTTTCTGACCATCTGCACTGGGCCAGCACCTCCTGCTGCTTCTCATGGGAAGAAAAGCATGGGCTTTATGCCCCACATTAGGACTCTTTTCACCCTCTGTGGCCATTTGAAGCTGGAAGAGATGACAATGCGGCCCTCTGGGGCCATCTCACAGACCAGTGAGCACCGCTCCCACCAAAGCAGCACCCCCCTTGGATGGAAGCTCCTTCCTCCGGCTGTAAATCATTTTAAATGCATATCCTGTCCGGTTAGTCTCAAGATGGAAGGAATGCTTCTCCCACAATCACAGTCACTAAGCCACACAGTTCCCCGGCTCCTTCCAAACTACTTATTTTAAAGCAGGAAAACACCACCACTTCCAGCATGTTCCATATTGTGTAACCCAGGGCGTGTGTCCCCCACCTCTGGCGCTCCTGGATTATCCCAGGACTGCTGCAGTTAGGGCAGATCAGGTAACACTGCACAGGATGGGTTTGGGAGAGATTTCAGAAGCTGGATTTTAGGAAAGGCTGAGGTGCCAGAGCACAGAGAGGCCAGCAGGACCTTGCTGCTGAGAGCAGTGGGGGAGACAGGAGAAGCTGACCCCAGAGAGACCTGGCACCTGGAGGCAGGGGCTGTGTACAGGACACAGCTTCCCACTACCCCCAGTCCAGATGGTGCAGGGCCTCCGGGATCTTCTGACACCAAAACAGCATTCCCAGACTGTCCCAAAGGATATAAGCTGATGGTGCGACATTTTCTAGGGTCGTGTCATTTATCTCTGAATAAAAAACTAGAGACACCACCTGCCCCAACGAAATCTACCCCAGATGGAGTGAAGCTCACCTAAACTTGATCCTGGGCCTAGTGATAATTAAGAGACATTGTCTAATCCACAAATCGTGTGATCTGGGGGTTCAGTGGGACCCAGGGGCATGAGTGTCTACTCGCCATGAACTTCACAAGCTCATGCAGATAACACGGGCTCCCCAAGGAGAGGGTGGGGAATTTCAGGGAAGTGACCGTTTTTCATTTTGAAAGGTACCAAGAAGGTATGAACAATAGACTTTCAAGGCAAAACACAGTGACCAAGAAGCTGCCAAGAACCAGGATGTCCATTCTAAAAACCTTTTGAGAAGTTTCAGCCCAAGGCTAAGTCAACAGATGTTTTGCCCCCATAACTTAATTTTTAATTGGGAGTCAGTTTTCATCAGATATGAGACACAGAGCCAGTGACCCCAAGTGAAGCACTCAGCAGAAACCTTCCCTAGCCCCAGACACTTGTCATCTTGGGTTTAAACTTGACCCTGCTTGCCCCTTAGCAGCATGGGAGAAAGGTCAGGGAACAAGCAGTTCCGCATGCCATCAACGTCTCCAGGATTAATCACGTCCCTACCTGACCACCACGGTGCTCTTGCCTGTCGCCTTCAGGCATCATCTCAACACGGGATGAACTTGAAACCTACAGGTGAGGACTCAAAGGACAATGGGAGACTTGACTTGCACTTGCATTTTCGTCAGGAAGAGACAGTGAGCATGATCATACAGCCTGGAGTTCAAAACCTGGGTCATCCCGTCCAGCACACCTCATCATCTTTCCCCAGAGTCAGGTCACTTAATTACAAGTGGCTTCCAATGAAATTACCCGAAAATCACTGACAGATGGACAGCCGTGGGTTTCAGGAAGGCCCATCACACTCCTGGGCTGAGAGAGTCCACTTCGGATACAGAATGGTAAGCCACCGTGGGAGCCAGCTGCGCAGTGTCTCTGATGTTTAAACAGGCACCTACGTTAGGACCCAGCAAGCCCAGACCTGGGTGTTTTATCAAGAGACGGAAGTCCACACAAAGACCAGCACAGGAATGTCAATAGCAGCCGTATTCAAAATTGCCCCAAACTGGAAACAGTTCAAATCTCCACCAACTGGTAAATGGAAAACCAAATCCCAGCCCACCCTACACCCCCACCACCCTTGACAACAAAAGGGAACCCCCCCCCATACATAATGACATGGACAAGTCAGAAATGTTATGCTCAGTGAAAGAAGCCCAGCACGGAGGAGAGGACATCATTTGACTCCACTGATGTGAAATTCTAGAAAAGGAGCAAAACTATAGTGGTAGAAAACCGGTCCCTAGTTGCTGGGGCCCAGGGATTTAGGGGACCGTGGGACACAGAGCACTCCACATCTCAGAAGCCACTATGCTAAAAGCTATATTCAATGCCAAAGTTCACTTTAGAAATTCACCAGAAATAAACGAAGGAGGTTGTGCCATGAGCACCTGCCTCAGGGAGTAATTTAAAGTGTTAAGACAATTCCCCAGAAAGCCAGAGAGCTGGGAATCAGTGACCCTCCATATCTGCAGGTTTTACAGCCTCAAGAGTCAACCAACCTTGGACAGAAAATATTAAAAAATAAATTTAAAAAAAAATACAACAAGGGCTGGAGTTGTGGCTCAGTGGCGGAGCGCTCACCTAGCATGTGTGAGGCTCTGGGTTTGATCCTTAGCACCGCATATGAAAATAAATAAAATAAAGGCATGGTGTCCATCTACCACTACAAAAAAAAATCTAAAAAAAAAATTTTTTTAAATACAACAATAAAAATAATGTAAATTTAAAATTTTAGTATAATAACTACTTCTATAGCTTTTTACATTACATTAGGTATCATAAGTCATTTAGAAGTGATTTAAAGTCTGTCGGAAGATGTGTGAATACTATGTCATTTTATATAAGGGTCCTGGGACCAATTCTCCCAAAGACCAAGTGATAGTTGTTTAGCAAATATCAGTGCTAAGACACATCCATAGGTTTGGCCAAGTTCGAAAGAACTCAAATCCTCTTTTCTTTCCCACTAGAAAACAAACCACGAAGCTTCTCCTTACTTAGAGAACAAACAACCATGTTGGATTTGTTATTCTTACGAATTGCACACATGCATAGAGCCTGGGAAAATTCTTGAGCAAGAGTGAGAGGCGCCCATGTGGGTGTTTGCAGACCAGCAAACTGACCGCACTCTCTGCCCAGTACCCCGCTCACTGGAAGGTATTGGGCAAACATGGGAGAACCAGTACTCCCACTTTTCACCAGCTGTTGGTACCAATTTCTGTGAAATAGCAAAGAAAGCCTCACAGGTTCTCTTGAAGTCAAAACCCTGAATAATACCAACAATACCACAGTGGCCCCCAGATTAAAGGGTGCAGCCGCCGGGCATGGAAGGGCTGCAGGGGCATGTCCAGCCACGGCCCTCAGTCTCTGCCAGCACTGCCCACATGCCCAGTTTTGAAAGCCACAAGAAGGTGCTGGGCCTTTGCAACCAAACTCCAGTGAATTTACAGAAAAAAAAAGAAGGTTAATGCCTGAATCAGCAAAGAATGTAAAACCTTCGTATTTCCCAGGGCTCCTTGTCCACCACCTTTCTGTGCCCTTCACTGAAATCCATGTTATCTGGCCCCTCTGTCCTGCTCTTGGTTAACTAACAGGGTAAGCACTGTTACAAGGGGAAAGACTTCAGCCAGGAACAGGGTGTGCAGGGGCCAGAGCCTGCAAGTCACAGAGGTCCATTTAGCCTGAGCTCCCTCTGCTGTGGCAAGCAGAGTGGGTATTATGCCTCCTGGCTTTCCTCAGTCCCACACCTGCAGATACAATTAGGCTGCTTTCTAAATCTCCTGCCCCAGCTGAGCTTGAGTCAGCTGCCAACAGACCAGGATTAGGGAAACTGTGGTTACAAAGAAGCCACGTACTGTTCAAAACAGTGGCCAGGAAATCCCCATGAGTCCATGTAGCTCCCACTAAGAAGATGGCCTGAGAACCTGGAGGCAGGGCGGGGCAGGCGGGCTTGTATCCAGGAGCCTGAAAACCTCAAGCATCAATGCCCTAGGTGGGCAGAAGATGGACTCCCCAGCTCAAGAAGAAAGAGAATCTACCCTTCTCCCCCCTGTTTTGAATTATGTGGGCCCTTAACGCAGTGGGTGATGCCCGCCCCTGTTGGTGAAGGCAAGTCTTCTTTCCCGAGTCCACTGATTCAAATGCTGACTGCTTCCAGAAACATTGTCATGGGCACATCCAGAAATAATATTTTACCAGCTATCTGGGCAACCAGCTATCTTGAGCCCAGTGAAGCTAACACAAAATTAAGCATCACAGATAATGGAATATTATTTAACGGGGAAAAAAAGGAAATTCTGAAACAGGCTTTAACATAGCTGAACCTTAGGCCATTGTGCTAAACTAAATAGCCCAGTCACAAAAACACATGGATTGTATGATTCCATTTATATGTGAAACTTGAAGACTGGAATTCATAGAAACTAGAGTGGTGGTCGCTAGTGGCTTGGAGAATGGGAAGTCGCACCATGGATACAGAGCTTCCGTTTTGTGACATGAAAACTGTTCTGGTGTTTGCACAATAATGTGAGTGTACCTAATGCCACCGAACTCTACCCTTAGAAATGGTCAGTTTTGTGATCTGCATATTTAACCATGATTAATTTTTTAATAAAAGTGTCCACATACATTAAACTCCTCACCACCCTGTGGCTGGCAGACTGAACTTTTGTTTTGCAGTGAAGCATCTCTTCTGTGGCTTCATAGCCATCTGGTGCCAATTTTATTAATGGTAGAATGAGATTCAAATAAACTTTCCTCCAGAGAAAGGACAAACTCGGGCAACTTGCCAGGACAAAAAAAAATTAAGAAAATAAGCAAAGGTTGGTGGGGGTGCACTCTCGGCTGCACTCCTACCCTGGGGCAGGAGGTGGAGGTGGAAGGCAGGCCCAGTGAGGCTCCTTACAAAATCTGACGTTCAGGGGAAGGCAAAAGAGACAGGGTGGGCCTGGAACCAGGTCGCTATCCATAAAGTGTATGTTCCCCGTCCTTCCGGGTTCTCAAAGTTGCTTTCAAGGAGTCACAAAGGTTAAAAAGTTCTTGGATTTAAAACCCCAGAGAGCTTTCCTTATATAGGTTGTCCTCAGGAGACCTCGATGAGCCTCCTCTGTCCTCATCCCCGACTGGCAGCTGCTTCTTAGCATGCGTGTTTACAGAAATACCAGTAGTTATTGCGTGCTCCTTGCCATGTGATTAAGCGTTGCCATAAAGCCCCTGCTGGATTAGAAATAGATCTTTCCCTTTTGAGAAGTTCCTAGCGGCAAAGCCAGTGGGGGTGGTGTGCAACTGATGCCACCCACCGGCCACCAGTGGTATAGGCCCCAGAGCTAAAGATGACAGGGTTCTCCACCTGCAGGGGAGAGAGAGCCTACCTACCCACAGAGCGGAGGATGGCTGGGAACTGTGGCCAGGGACCTGCCCTACTCTGAACCCATATCCAAACCCATGTTCCGCAGCCAGGTCTCCAGTCATCTGAGCTGTTATCTGAGGAAACAGCTCCTTGGATCTCTTGCATCACGAAGGACCTAGAAGGACACTTCAGGGATCCCATGCCATGGCATTGCACGACATACTGTGTGCTCAGATCAGGGAGGAGTGGAACATGTCCACATCCACTGAGACTTGCAACTTTCACTCATAACATTCTTCATCAACATTAGCATTTGACTAATAGACTCCTTGGGCAGGACGCAGTAGCACACGCCTGTAATCCCAGCAGCTCAGGGGAGGCTGAGGCAGGAGGATTGAGAGTTCAAAGCCAGCCTCAGCAATTTAGTGAAGTACCAAGCAACTCAGTGAGACCCTGACTCTAAATAAAATACAAAGTAAGGCTGGGGATGTGGCTCAGTGGCTGAATGCCTGATTTCAATCCCCAGCACCCTCCAAAAAAAGTCTCCTTCGACCTTGGCAACAGCTCTGTGAGGTGGGGGTCTATTATTCTGGGTTTAGGTGAGGAAACTGAGGCACAGCATGGTCGGCTCACTGGGTCTGAACGGCTTTCTGACACACAGGGAACTGAGCCTCAGTCAGGTCTTGCTGGGAACTGTACCATCACTGGTCTCTATTTCATCCATGTTTTCAAAGCAAACTCACCATCATACAGATAACTGAGAGGTCTCCTAATAATTAGGAAGATTCTGCTTAAAAGTTCCCCAGCAGATGCGCAGCCCCAATGTCCCAGGCGCTGCTTCATCTCCTGGCTTTTCTCGGGAATATGAGCAACTGCCTTCTAGACCCCAGGCAGAAAGACCCACAAGGGCTTCATCACCTGCCTTGGTCCGAATGCTGACAAGCATGTGGATGTGCTCAAACCAAATCTTACTGCAGGAAGATTCGCCACCACTGAGGATATTCACCTTCAGAGCCCCTTCACAGAATTTTGAGTAATAATGGGAGCAAGTATATAAAATCTCCAAGTGTGACCACTCCAAACAGGATTACACTGTTCTGAAAGGTACATTTTTTAAAAATCAGTGGTATCCTATTTAGAGCCACACCTGAAACTTAGGAAAAGAATTCATTGGCATGGCAACCCCCCACCCCACCCCAGAGACAGACCCATCCCTCAGGAAGAAGATTCCAGAAACTGGGCATTCTCCTCACTCTTTCTAGTGGACCCTGTAATCTGTTCTAGTCTGTCTTGAAGAGAAAGGAAGAAAAACCTCATGTGAATCCTATGGCACCCACCTTCCATGTCCCGCTTGGAGGCTGGGGTCCGCCCACAGGTTGGTATGAGGCAGAGCTGCCCTGGCCTCCTCCCAGAGGCAACTCGACTGAGGCAGGAGCCTGCTGTGCAGTAGCTGCTTAGAGAGCTGGGAGACACCAGAGGAGAGCACAGGTGTCAGAAGGACCATCTGGCTCATTTCTGGGCTCCTTGCAGTGATTTTGCCTGCAGTCCGTGGCCTGCCTATGGTGGAGATTTAAAAATCATACCCACATGCACTTATTTACACTTTGTACTGGGTAGAGCTCTCTGGTGCCATTTTCATATGAGATGCTACAGCTAAACCCTGTGGGCTGCAGGACGGGTCCTGTTACAGCCAGGAAGAGAGCAAGGGAGAGGGTTTGGGCCCTCTGCCCAAGGCAAGGCGGAATGGGGATGGAAATTCCATTTCCTGGCACATTCGCATACATATCACAGGGTATTAAGTCCCACATGAAAGAAAGAGAGAAGTTCAAGTCCACAGGAAATTGGAAGATAGGACTAATAAAAAGGTCTTATACCTAATCTTCCTCCTGACAATTTCCTTTGTGTTTGACTTTTAAAGAAATCTGGAGGTGGGGGGGCTGGGAGTGGGAGGAAGGGGTGGCTTCAGGGGTACAAGAGGAGGGGAAGAAAGTATGTGTAGGGAAAGGACAGAGAAAAGTGCCTCCTGCTTCTCCAGCCCAGGGACTTCCTTTCTGATTTGCAAAGCTGAAGTTGGCCTCTCAGAACAGAGTCCTGGGATGAGCATGGAGTCGGAGGAGCTGGAGATGGAGGAGCTGGAGACGGCAGTCGGTGGAACCTACCCAGCCCCCTTAGTGGTCCTCACGGGGAAATGGAACTCAGAGGTTAGGTCATGCTCCAGTCACCCCACCTGTGTGAAGCATGTAAAGATCTCAGTCTCAAGGACAGCAGGACACCTGAAGGCGTTCCACAGTGCAGGCCAGCTGCAGGCCTGGCTCCTTGGTCCCTTGTTCCCCAGGTGTCTCTGCTAATGCCAGCAGATGGCTTCCCTCTCAAATCCTGGAAAATCAGCCATCACTGGTGCTGCTGGAACATCAGGCAGGGCAGCGGGGAGACGTGGTGTCGGACTCATAGGGAGAGAGAAGGGTGGGCAGAAAAGCAGAGGGCAGAAGCCCCTGCCCGACAGCCCCTGGTTGGTAGTGAGAAGTGGCAGGGGTGGAGCTCGAGGCTCTGGCAGGGGCAGGGGCGGAGTCTAGCAGACCTTTGGCGGGCCTCGAGGGCACAGAGAATCCCAGAGGAGAAAGCAAGCCAGCTGCACAGCCATCTGGAGACCATGCCAAGAATCGAGGGAAGCCCAGCTCCACCCTCAGCAGAGCTCCTGTTCATCCACCAAATGTTTATTGAAAGCCTACTATGTGCCAGCCCCATGGGCAGAGCAGCGTGACATCCCACTCAGCTTCCAGGACAGTAGAGGATACAGACAGTGAGCAAGTGGCCAGAGTAGAAAGCACCATAACTAAACGTGAGGCAGTGCAGCTGCTGCAGGGCATGCAAGGCGGGGCAGCCCGGGAGGCTTCCCTGAGGAGGTGACATGTGTGGGCGCTACCCAGGTGATGCAGGCAAGAAGAGCACTCCAAGCAGAGCGAGGCATCTGCAGAAGCCCTGGGCACAGGGACTCTGCTCCTGGGCACTGAGGAGTCAGTCAGAGAGAGTAGGGATGGTGGCTGGCAGTGGCCTTCTCCATTAAAGATGTCACCTCGACCTCCAGCAAGGGGACTCACTGCACACACCATCAGATATGAGAGTTCTGAAGATTGCTCCAGCTCTGGGTGGAGAATGGCCTGGGGCGTGCATGACAGGATGAGGGAGACAAGTGGAAGTTCTACTTGGGTCACCCAGGGAAAGGTCAATACCCCTGGGATGGGCGGTGTAGCCTGCGGGAGGGAGAAGTGAGCAGCTCCAGAGTGTAGGAGCTAAGGGAGCCTAAGGGTGGGGTGGAGATGAGGAGGACGGGAGGACAGCGGCAGGGCAGCCCCGGGAGGCTGGTGGAGACTGCCCTGCAAGCTGCACAGTCTTGGACAAACGCAGCGCAAGAGGTACGAGGCCACTCAGGAGCGGCCAGGGGCATGGAATTGGGTGTCCTCAGTGGGTGAGAAAGGATACACGGAGACAGAAACAGGAATGAAATTGAACAGGAAGAGAGTGTAGCCAGAGGACACAGCAGACCAGCCCCAAGGATGCCCCATGTCATGGTCAGGAGGTGGAGAGAGCCAGGAAGGAACGGGAGCTTGGTCCACGTTCTGTTGCTGTAGCGAAATGCCTATAGTTTTGTGACTTATAAAAGAGGTTTCTTCAGCTCAGTTTGGGAGGCTGAAAGTCCAAATTCAGCAACACCAACAATCTGGCCCCTGGGAGTGCCTCATGGCAGATGGCATCAGAATGGCGGGTACAGAGGGATGGCACGGGTCACTGGACACCACAGGGAGGCAGAGAGCCAGAGCCAGGCCAGCTCTTCTGTGATAACATGCTCTCAAGGGAACTACCCGAGTCCCATGAGAGCGACATCAACCTCTATGGAAGGCACCAGAAAACTCCTCATTGGTGCTTCTCTTGCGTCGCATAGAGAGTTGCTCCCACCCAGAGTCCCACCTTCTGAGTCCACTGAGCGTTTTCTTTTGGTGAATTGGTACTCGTATGAATCCTGAGTAGCTGTCCTTCATTTATGCACACACTACGTGAGTGCCAGACACC
Organism: Ictidomys tridecemlineatus; assembly: GCF_052094955.1. Lineage (NCBI taxonomy): Eukaryota > Metazoa > Chordata > Mammalia > Rodentia > Sciuridae > Ictidomys > Ictidomys tridecemlineatus. The sequence goes on along the minus strand of NC_135488.1, from coordinate 31,641,213 downwards.
ACTCTACGCAGGCAGGAGACATCCATGAATGAAAGCAGACCCACACCACTAGGGAGCATGACTCCACCCCGTAAGTGGACAGAGCGTGAACTTCAGCATGCTGGATGGTGGAGGGTGACAAGGGCCACAGGGAAGGAAAGACACAGTGGCCAAGGAGAATTCGGATGCCGGCGGGAAGGAGAGGCAGGTACAGCTCAACCTGACAGGCGGCCTGCGTTGGCCACACGGAGCACACAGGGCTCACTGGCAACTGGACCTCTCCTTCTCTCTCCACACAGGCAGAGCAGAGTAGGAAGGTCCAGGGGCAGCCAGAAGATTCCACCCCAGGATGCATTAGGAGCCCATCCACAAAGCAGGGCATAAAACTCAGGTGAACGGGAAGCTCTCCAGATGCCAGCCTGATTTCAAGCCAGACGTGACCATGGAGAAACAAGAAGCCCACGGGGCGGGTTCTTTGTAGGCCAGGCTGTGGGGCCTGAGGGCAAACCCACAGTGGCACCCAGCCTGGGGACAGACCTGCCAGCCAGGCCAGGTAGGCAGCAGCAGAAGCAGCCTCTGACCACAGGCAAGCACAGTGACGAAGGAAGAGGGACAGCTGTTCACCGCCAAGGTGGCACCTTGGCCTGGGACAGAAAAGGAAAAACCCCGTGGGTTCCAATTCTCTTTCCAGAAATTTCTCATGGATACAAAAAGGGAGATTCTGCTTCCAAGGAGAAGCCAGCTCCTGCGAACAGACTTGTGTCTCCCAACCATGTCGGTCCCTCCCTCGCCATCAAGCTGCCCTCACAGGACCTGCGGGGCAGCAGGGGAAGACAAGAGGAAAGACAGTGGCCGAGGAGATGGCAGAGGGGAAGAGGCATGGAGCGCGGAGTGCAGAGAAGGAAGCAGCCACGGGTCTGCTGAGTCACCATCTGGGCCCCTCCTCCAGGCCCCATGATGTGTACCAAGGGACAGGAACCCTGGCAGAAGGGCTTCTTGTGGGGGAGGGGGGTGGACAGGCAAACCCCTGGTTGTGAGATGGGACTGCAAGTGGCACCAGGGTCCTTTGGGCTGACGTCCTGGGACCCTACAGGACAGTGTGAGTTCTCTCTCCTTTCAGGGGCAGCCACCAGCTTCCCCTGCCCAGCTGCAGGGACCCTGCCCCCCAGGTCCTCACATCCACAGAGACAGCAGGGTAGGTGGGGGCTGCTGTCGCTTCCTCCCCCACTCCCTCAGGCCACTGAAAGGTCACACTCGGCCCTTCTCAAGAGCCTTTCACATGGGAAATCACACATTGCCCACTGGCTCCATGGCCAGGTTATGGGGGTGAGAACAGCAGCCTGCACCCCAGCTTGACCACCTGCAGTCCCTCGTGGCCTGTTCCTGGTTCCTCCCAGGAAGAGGCATGGTCCCCTCACAGACCCTGATGTGCTCTAGGCCACCTCCTCCACCCTCACCTCCTACCTTCCCTTCATTCCCCACCCACCACAGAATCTGAGCACCCCCATGTCCCATCCTGTGTCTGCACCAGCCTGCATCACCTGAACGCCTGCCATGGTACCGGCCGTTCCCACTCCTCTCCACCCACGCGCTGTCCCTTCCTGGGCATCACTAGAGACCCTCGCGCAGAACCACGATCCGTCCCTTGTATGCCTGTCGTGTTTGTTTTTGTTTGTCCTGCTGTTAAAAGAACTTAGCAGGCAGGCACTGAACTCAACTCGTGCACATAAACCCAGGCACTTAACTTATAACGATGAAAATCAACAGGAAAATAATAAGAAAATGGAAACTGATCCTGATTCCTTGAGCAAGGGTTTTCTCCCTTTAAACAAACAGAGGGCCAAATAAGGAGAGCCAACCTCCAGCCATGTCGGGGCTCAGCAGCAGCCAAGGAGAAAGCAATTCCTATTTCACAGCAATGCCCTGGACAGAGCATTTAGCAGCCACTCTGTGGTCCCATGCGTGGACCTGTGGTGTGCAGAGCCCCCAATGCTGTTTCTGCAGAGACACTGGTTTCACGGCCCAGCATGTATACATGGGAATTAGGGCTCAAGCACAGCCCACTCTCCCCTTGGGCATCATTGTATTGGGGTTCTCTAGAGGCCAGAGTCAACAGGGGGAATATGCAGGTGTGACTTTAAGGGGTTTTATTAAGTGGACTCACGACCAGAAGTTGGGAGTCACACATTGGCCGTCTGCAGGCGGGGTAGCCAGAGGAACCAAGAGCTGCTCAGTCCAAGAAGCTGGAGCCTCAGAACAAGAGGGAGCAACGACCCCCAGTCCTAGGTGGAGGCCCTGGAACTCCCTGGAGAGTCGCCCTGCACAGTCTGCTCTGGAAGAGGGAAGGAGCTAGAGTCTCACTCAGGTCCTCAGGTGACCACAGCAGCAGTTAGCACCCACTCCAGAGACTGGAGCTGGCGTCTGCTGCCACTGCCTTGTTCCTCCACCCTTTGTTCTGTCCAGGCCCCGACCGGTCATCGAACTGCGCTGCCTGCATTTAGGCTGTGTCTCCATCTCGGTGTGAAACACCCTCACTGCCACAGCCAGAAGCTCTTAACTTTGGGCATCTCTTAGTCCAATCACGTTGACAATTCACATTAACCATCACAATCATCTACCCAACAAGCCTACAGATGTGACCACAGACCACCAGCAGGAGCTGAAAACGCCTCCCACCTCCCTGGGAGAGGAACAGCCCAATGTGGACCAGCCTCCACGCAGGTGTTCAAGCTTCTAATCAACTGCTCTGTGCATACCGCTCATCCTGTCCAATTAGGACATTTTCAATTCCCCACGCTTAGGCAACTGTTAACTCCTCCAAAACACTCTTCCATGCATTTTGGAGGTAGTTCCTCAAAATCCCATGGAACAGCTAGGCACCTGGCTTACTTTGCATTACACATAAATAATATTTCCACGTGTTAACCACTTCAGTTGGTGACATTGTCACAACAATTGTAAAGTAAAACTCCCTAAGTACATAAATCCTGTGAATCAATTTACACTGTCCACTGTCTGGGAAGTTTCTTCACAGTATCAAAGACGTCCACGGGCTGCCATTCAGACCTCTCCCCTCCAGGGGGCACTCCAAACCAACCCCAGCCTTTCCCCAGCAGCCTTGCATCTAACAGCCTTGGCTGGCGAAGGCTTTGCAGGTAAGATGCACATCAGCCAGGCCTCCCAACAACCTTGTGAGGAAGGGAGTCCACTCCCTTATGGATAAGAAAATGGGGTTTAGCGGTGCTGGCAGGGAACCAAGGATTCCTGAACTCCTAGTGCCAAAGTGTTATTATAATGACACCCTGGAGGAACTGCATGTTGAGTGGCACTTTCTCCTATATGTACTCCAGTCCTCAAAGCCCTTCTACCATGATGAGGGGACTGCTTTTCTTTCTCTCCCTCAGACCTATAAGTGGAGAAGTACGAGGCCTTGGCTGTACCACTGCTGTGTTCCTTCCCTGGCCAGGACATCCAGCAGGACTGCAGAGGGTCCCAGAAAAAGAAAGGTCTGTGGACCTAGAGATCCTCAGGCAGCTTGCTTGCTGAGGGCATTTCTAGGCCTCCTTGAGGGAAGAGGAATCTACTATTTCCAAGGGAAAGAGTCAAGGAGCAAGGGGAGTCTGTGTAAATCAGTATGTCGTCACTGTGACAGAACGCCTGAGATAATCTATTTATAATGTTTGTTTTGGCTCAGCTTCAGAGGTCTCAGTCCATGATTGCTTGGTCCTGTTGCGTTGGGCCTGTGATGGCACAGCACATCAAGGCAGGAGCATAGGGAAGATGAGTTCTGCTCACCTCACAGCAGCTGGAAAACAAAGAGAGATGTAAAGAAATAAATAAAGGGAGACACAGAGACAAGGTGCAGAGGCAGGGAAGGTGGCAGAGTGGCCCTTTGTCCAAGCAGCCATGTTTATTTATACCAATAGGTTCCATTAGGTCATTGGTACCATAACCACATTATTGTTTAGAGTATTCTGCAGTTACATTTCACAGTTACAATATGAAGTGTCAGGAGCTTTGTGCAGCTCTCAAGGAGATCCACTGTCTAAAGTTACTGTTAGGAGCACTGGAGCTTGGGGAAACATGGTAGTTACCAAGCAAGCAAGTTCCTTTAACCCAGAAGCTATGTGCCTAAGACTAAGGTCGACGCTGATAAGACTCTAGCATGGAGGGCATTGCCATGGCAACCGGGCATCCTATGCCTTTGCACAAGCATGCCACAGCCCTGAAGTCATCTGGGACCCCAATCCCAAACACAGAACCTCTACAGACAGAGGAAAAAGGGGCCAGGCTCCCAATATCCCCTTTGAGAGCACACCTCTGGTGACCCCTTCCTTCCATGAGGCCCATGCTCACTACCTTCCAATAGCAGCTGGGGACTGGAGACCAAGCTTTCAACACATGGATCTTTAGGGACACTCAAATCCCAACTATAACACTCTCTGGCCCAGACTCTCCCCACCACCCCAGACTGCCATGCCACCTCAGAGGCCCACGGCCCCCAGTGAGCCTTGCCTCCTTGTGCCTCTGCGAATCCCTCCCCATGGCTCTAGACATGGCCATGTTCTTCTTTTTCCATCCACTTACTTTTAACTCACCTGTGACTTTGTATTTAAAGTGGGTTTTCTGTAAACAGTGTACAGCAGCTAGGCTGGCAATCTCCACCTTGAACTTACATCCAGCCACTCAATGTGGAACGTGGACAACATGGTGGCCCATCCCCAGCCTCTTGGGCTACAGCGAGTGACTCTGGACTTGGCTTTTGCTGAGGTGTGGGAGTCACCAGACGGCTCAGGTTCCCCAGAACCCGGCAGCACGGGAATGCACAGGCTGTGGCAGGCAGACTACCGACCAGCCCTGCTCGGTCACCTTCCCAACAACGCTGCAGGGACAGACAGGGAGAGAGCTGTTGGGTTGAGGGGCAAATCCTTGCATTTGGACTTTCCAGACCCTAATGTCGCCCTAGCCCAGGCTGCTCCTTCTCCGCTCACACAGCGTCCTGTCTGTGGGCAGCGGCCGCACTTGCCCCAGAGTCCGAGGCTCACTGCTCACCTGCAGAGGGCGTGTCCTCCACGACTGTTCATCAGAGCTTCTCACACCCACCAATCTTTGAAATCCCCAGGAAACGCATGGCTTTTACTCTAAAGCTTTGCCACCGTGACCATCACTGAGGAAATGACTCACATCGTTAGGCTACCTGCTAACCAGAGCAGCCCACCCCTTTGCTTATGCCACAGATACTTGTGCTTCTCTTACATACAGCCAAGCCCAACTGAACAGTTCAGAATGTAGGAAAGTCAAGTACATCTCATCCTGAACCAACTGCTGGCCATCTGCAGTCAGAGGTGATGATTGTGCATGTTTTAGAAATTGAATCTGAAAACATTCATATCACCTCCAAGACCTCCTTATCATTCATCCTCTAACTTCAGAGAAAATCTGTGCATTGTACCTAGGAATCATGTCTCCTTTGCACTAAAATATATATGAATTTCTAAGCTATCTAGGCAGATATTTTGCAAGTCATGGCAAAGTTCCCAAAGCTCATTCATTTCTTTGCATCTCAGTTTCTACAAATAAAACCATTTGCTATTGAAGTGAGGTGATAACATCTCACTAATATAGAGTCACCTCATCTTGCTGACCCAGCAGGTGGATCTCATAGTTTACCTTGAGAGATTTGAAAGTACCTGGCACAACATAAGTGTCTCATAACTCTAGGGTTTAATTCTGATTTTCTCCAAATAGTCACAAAAGCTTTCTAATTCACAGATACTTCTCTCACCCTTGGCACACAACAGAGATCTCAAGACCAAAGTCTGCATGAAATGTGGACCTTCCTGAAAGACACCTGCTCTCTACTGGTAGGAGAGGGGCCCCAGGTGGTCTGGGGAGAAACTGCCCTTCAGCATCATTGTACAGAGCAGGGCTCAGTGAATGCAGCCCCAGGACTGCAGAGGAAATAGCTGTCCCCATGGCATCAGGGCCCATTGAGGAGCAACTGGGCCTGCAGAAGTCAGGTGTCCTGTCAACTCCAGAAGGGGACCAAACTGCACGTCACTCAGCCAAAGCAACAGCACAGGGAGAAAGAGCCACTAGCTCCATGCAACTGAGAGGACAAGATGCTCTGTGAGCACAGGGCCATGGAGCAGAAACCAAGTTGGGCTTCCATTTTGTCCAGGTTTGACCAGGGAAGGAAGGAAGGAAGCCTAGAGGGATGGAAGTGTGACACAGCTCCATTCTCTCCTCTCCCCAACCCCCTTTTTGTTATTGTTGTAAACTTTTCATTTTGAAACCACTGTAAATTGACACGTAGTTAGTTTTAGGAGATGCAGAGAAGTCCCTCATGCTCTTCCCCAGTGGTAATGACCCACTAACTATAGCACATTGACCCTAGCAGGAGAGGTATGACCCAAGTCTGAGCCCCAACACTGCCATTGATCAGACTGTTCATGTCATTTATATTTCACCACTTTTACATGCACTTTGTGTGGGGAGGGTGGGGGACCCATGCAGTTTTATTACATGTGGCATGACACGACCTCCCGACACACAACATGTCTGTCACCAGGACTCCCATGCTCTCTTACAGCCACAGCTCCTCCCTCCCAGCCCTTCCCCCCAAACTGGCAACTACTAATCTGCTCTCCCTCTGCGTGGTTTCCCACTTTATTAAAGCTACCTAAGTGGAGTCATGCAGTGTGGAACCCTTGATTCTGATTTACGGAGCTGAGTGCCTTGAGGTCCACCCAAAACATGGTTTTGGTTTTTAATTGCAGAACCATATTCCATGCTTTCCTTCAAAAAAAAAAAAAAAGAAAGAAAGAAAGAAAAGAAAAGTGCCGTATCCTCTGAATGCTGCCATGTACCTCAACTCTCACCATCGCTGGGAATAACAGCACACACTGGAGGGGAAAGAAAGCAGGGGTGAAGCTGCCACACACTCTCCGTTTGCATTTTTCTTCCTGATTTGCTGATGCTTACTTTTAATTCAATTAATAGTTTTTTAAATTATTTTTAATTTTTATTTTCAGGGCAACCTCTTCCTCTGTTGAATGAAGTTTAAACAATGGCTAAATGGAAACTCAGATTTCTTCCTGACTCTTCTGGTCACTGGCAAGATGGAGTAAATGAACTTCTGTCTGTCTGTCCCTCACACAAGAAACACAAAAGTAGACAGAAGCCTTAATGAGGATCAGGACATGAGAGATAACACAGTCCTAAGTCCTCTGGTCCCCAGTTCAGACTCGGTGCTGGAGAAGCCAGCAACCTGGGAATTATGCCAACAAGTAACACAGAAAAGCCCCCAGAGGAGCTGCTCTGGCTGGCCAGGTCAGGAAAGGCCAGTATAGCCAGGCAGAAAACTTCCATCTGTGACCTTGTCTGATAATCACCCCAGCCAACCAAACACCAGGAAACAGAAAAGTGGCTGCATGCAGCACAGAGCTTGGGTGGAGAAGGGGGGCTCCCACCCCGCTGGTTTAACATGGCGCCCTGACTGCCCAGCCTCCCCTGGGTGGTGTTAGACAAGGCGAGTGAGATCCAGGAGCTCATCCGTGCCCAGCCTCTGCAGGAAGGGTGGATGCTGCATGGAGACCCTGGGGCCCAGCCCCCACCAGCAGCAAGGAGGCGTCCCCTCACAGTCAGTGTGACAGAGCCAAATGGAGCAGATGGACTCCCACTCTGGCTTGGCCAGAACAAGGCAAGGCCCTCCTTCTGCTGACAGTGTCAGAGAACATCTGCTAAGACAGAAGATCTTCAGAGAGCAATTAAGAACACGCCTGAGGGCCTGGGGATGTGGCTCAAGCGGTAGTGTGCTCGCCTGGCATGCGTATGGCCCAGGTTCGATCCTCAGCACCACATATAAACAAAGATGTTGGGTCTGCCGAAAACTAAAAACTAAATATTAAAATTCTCTCTCTCTCTCTGAAACAAGTGAAAGGAGAAAAGCATTCAAAATAACCAGATGAAACTCATATCAGTGGAACAGGCTTCAGGAATAAAAGACATGAAGGGCCGTGCCTGGTGACGCAAACCTGTAATCCTAGTGACTCGGAAGGCTGAGACAGGAGGATGGTGAGTTCAAAGCCAGCCTCAACAATGGCAAGGCACTAAGCAACTCAGTGAGGCCCTGTCTCTAAATAAAATACAAAATAGGGCTGGGGATGTGGCTTAGTGGTCGAGTGCCCCTGAGTTCAATCCCTGGAACCAAAAAGAAAAAAAAAGAGAGAGAGAGAGATAAAGAGAGCTATAAATACCACCACTTCTCATAATAGAAAAACCTTAGAAGCCATACAATATCTATGTCCAAAAGATAGATAAATGATAGAGTGAAACAAAAGAACAGGGACTGCAGTAAAAATGAAAGACAGCAGCATGTTGGACATCAGTAACAGAATATTGGGTAAATAATGCAACTCTCAAAAAGTACACATTGTTTTCATGTTCCTCAAATAATCTGGAATTAAAGAACCTACATCCAAGATATCATCTGAGCTTGCACAGATATGTCATACGACAACAGGATTCAGAAGCCCAGCCAAAGCCCATTTTGTTTTCCAGGGCCCTCTGCAAGGGTTTGCATGTTGACGCACTGTTAATAATAATAAGGTTAAGATTAATCAATATTTTTGTGCTTCACATTCTAAAATTTTCTGCAGATACTTTTTTATTTGTTTTTGGTTCTAGGGGTTGAACCCAGATATACTTAACCACTGAACCCCATTCCCAACCCTTTTTGTATTTTATTTAGAGACAGGTATCACTGAGGTGTTTAGTGCCTTGCTTTTGCTGAGGCTGGCTTTGAACTTGCCATCCTCCTGCCTAAGCCTTCTAAGCCTCTGGGATTACAGGTGTGCATCACCACACCTGGCTGTAGATACTATTTTAACTCAACAAATTTTTAAAAATTTAACCATACAGAGTATTTTTAGACCAGAATGGATACGTCAATTCTCAATGAAATATTAACAAATAAAATCCAGCAATATATAAAAAGAATTATACACCATGACTCAAAAATTTATTCCAGAAATGCAAGTCTTGTTCCACATTTAAAAATCAATACCTGCAACTCACAGTATCAATAAGCTAAAGAAGAAAACTCATTTGTTCCCATCAATTGATGCAGAAAAAAATAATTGAAAAATACTAATATTCATGATAAAAACACTCAGATAGAGAGACATAGCATGACTAAAGGAGAACTTCCTCTGCATTATAAAAAGCTTCCACAAAATTCCTACAGTTATCAGACTTCATAGTGAAAGACTGAATGGTATCACCTGTAGACTAGGAACAGTCCAAAATTTTTTCACTTTTTAAAGTATTATTGAACATAGCAATGGAAAATCTAGCCACCACAATAAGGCAAGAGAAAAATAAAAGGCACAGTGATTAGAAAAGAAGAAAATAAGCTGTCCCTATATGCAGATGATATTATTGTCTACATTTGAAATTCCAAGTAATCTGGGCTGGGGTTGTGGCTCAGTGGTAGTGCATTCACCTGGGTTCTATCCTCAGCACCACATAAAAATAAATAAATAAAGATATTATGTCCAACTACAACTAAAAAATAAATATATTTTTTAAAAATTCCAAGTAATCTATACAAAAATTCCTAGAACTAGAAAGTAAATTCAGCAAGTTTATAGCACAAAAATCAACAGCAGTTTTCTGTTAACAGTAAAAATGTGGAAACTGAAATTTAACAATAATACCATTTATAATTGCTCCAAAGAAAATAAAAATCTTAGATAAAATCAAACAAAACATACAGGACTTCTATGTTCTAAACTACAGAATGCTGATAAAAGAAATTGAAGGCCTAAATAGATGGAGAGGCATACCATATTCACGGACTGAATATGATGTTGATACTCAACATTTACTGTGTTGAATGTCACACAGTAAAGACATCACTTCTTTCCAAACTGACCTAAAGACTTAATGAAATTCCTGTCAAAATCCAAGCAAAGATTGTTATAGACATAAATGTTTATTTTTCAATTTATATAGAAAGGCTCAGAACCTAAATAACCTAAACAATTTTGAAAAAGAAGAAAGTGAGAGGAATAGATCTACTCTATACACAGCATAATACACCATGATAGTGTGGTATTAGCAGAAGGGTAGTCACAGAACATAGTTAGCAGAACATAATAATACAGAACCCAGAAATAGAAAAAACAACATTCAAGAAAGGCACAAAAGCAATCCAACCAAGCAAAAACCCCTTTTAATAAACGATGGTAGAGCAATGTCCCGTTAACGAATAAAATGAAACTCAACCTAAACTTTACACCTCACATCTCACACAAACTTCACACATTCAAGTCAAAGCTGATTACAGACTTAAGTGTAAATTTAAAACTATTTATACATTTTTTAGAAAATAAAATATAGGATAAATCTATCAACCTAAGTCTTGGTGACAAGTTCTTAGACTTAATACCAAAGACCCATTCCAAACAAGGAGAAAATGATAACTAAGCTGTTTTTAATTTAAACATTGTTTAAATACTAAAAAAATTTAAACATTTGGCTTTGGAAGAGAAAAAAATATAAAGGCTAACAGAAAATATTTGTAAACCACATATCTGACAGAGGACTTGCAACTAGAACATATAAAGAGCTCTTGAAAGTCAAAAGAAGGAAAATTATTCAATTTAAAAAGATATAAATAGACACTTCACCAAAATGACACACAGATGACAAAAAACACATGAAAAGGTACTCAACTGCATTAACTTAGGTAAATGCTGATCAAACCACAGGGATATGTGGCTAAAATAGCGGTCACATAAGCACTGCCCATCAGAGACTGGTGGGCACGTGAGATGGGAGGGTGCTCTAGAACACAGATGCCAGGTTCTTACAAAACCAAACGTGCTCAGGTGTGGTTTGATCTGAAAGGTCCTCCCAAGGCCCCTGTGTTAAAGGTTTGGTCCCCAGTGCTGGTGCTATTGGGAAGTAAGTGGTGGAACTTTTAAGAGGTAGAACTATTGCAGGTCTTGGGTCACTGGAAGCAGAAGCATGTCCTTGAAAGGAATTAGGGTCTTTTCCTCTCTTTTTTGCTTCCTGGCCAAGCAGCTTACTGTGCCATATGCTCCCTGCCAAGATATGCTGCCTCACCCCAATAATAGGGCCAATAAAACATAAACTAAAACCTCCCAAACTGTGAACCAACATTAAACCTTTTATTTATTTATTTAGATGCTGAGGATTGAACCCAGGACCTCATACAGCATTGCTAGGCAAGTTAGGCAAGTGCTCTATCACTTAGCCACACCCACAACAGCCTTTCTTCTTTTTAAATTGATAGCCTCGGGTATTTTGTTACAGTAACAGAAAGTTGACTAACTCATGTAGTTACCACCCTGTAGTGCTGCTTAGCTGTAAAAAGGAACTGACTGTTGATTCAGGCAACTTGGAAGGATTTATGGAAAATACTGCTTGGTTCCAGTTATATACTTTATATATATAATTTTTTATGTGTGGTGCTGGGGATTGACTCCAGGCACTCTACCAACTGAGCTATATCCCCAATCCCCAGCCCCAATTATATAATATTCTTGAGATAACAAAATTATAGAGTTGAATAAGAGATTGGTGGTTGCCAGGGACTGGGGAGAAGGGAATGCTATAAAAGGTAAGAATGAAGGATCCTCATAATAGAACTATGTGATCCCGATGGAGGTCATTCAAGTGTGCACAGGAGGTAAAACTGCAAAGAACTGAGTACACAATCATAAGCAACTGCATTTAAATCTGGTGAAATCTGAAAGAGGTTGGTGGATTGTACCAATCTCAATTTTCTGTGGTGAGATTCCACTATGGGTCTGCAAGTTGTTACCATTAGGGAAAATTTGGTGAAGTAGAGTCAGGATCTCTGTGAATTTTAGTTGCTTGTGACTTTTTATCTCGGGACAAGGACAATATAAAAGTTTAAACTTTTTCATTTTAATATGATAATAGCTGAACACAATAAAAAACGACTTTTTATTACAGATGAGGGATCAGTCCACTCTCAATGTGGGGCTGTCTCAGTCCCCTGATGTGTGCACGTATCCTTTCACCTGGAACCATGAATGGACTCGAACACAGGACAAGGCCTTAAATGGAAGTGGAGCTGGGATGTCAGGAGGTGACCCCAGTGTCCAGACCAGGACATGCCATTCTCTGGAGGTCTGTGGGCTTCTCCTGTGTGCGCAGCTCCTGGTAGAATGCATGAGGTCATCAGTGGTCAGGACAAGGGTTCCGGAATCTTGGAAGCCACTGGATCCTGAACGCTTGGCTACGGCCAGCGCTCTTTCCACACTGTCTGGTGAGCATGGACTCAGCTCTGGGCCTTGGTCTGGAGAGAGCGTGACCTTGCTCTCACAGGGAGGGTGTCACTCTTCCTCTTCTGGGCGGTCCCCGTCCTGAGCTGTGCTCCTCTGAGGCATCCCAGGGAAGGAAGGGGGCATGGCTCTGAACATCAGATGAATGGCAGGGGATGAAGCAGGACACAGTAGGCCTCAAGTCAGGAGGGAGAGAGAACAGTGGGCAGAAGGAGAGCCAAGTGAAGCTGGGGGAGGGCGGCCCAGAGGGACTTGGCCACCATGGCAGCCTCAAGGGCCTCAGGAGCTCGGCACGGTGGCAGGGGCCACTCTGGCATCGTTTGGAGCCAGCCTCAATTGCCTGTGAACTGGCAGTTGTTTCCAAGGACTTGTACATAGAGCTGGTGACAAAGGAAACAAGTATGTGTGTCACCCAGCTTGACCCCATGGCAACACACCTGGCACTCATTGCCGCTCTTCCCTTCAGCTGAGACGTGAGTGCTCATGGCAGATCCCAAGAGCTCTGGCCATGGTCAAGGGACAAACCCAGATAAACTGAGTCACGGTTCTTCATCCAAAAATCAGGTGAATTGTAACAGTTGCCTCACACTTTATAAGGATGGAACGAGATATTTCTTAGTGCACAGATTAGCATCCAAAGTTTAACAAGAAATCAATAATTGTTAGCTACCATTACTGCAATTTAAATGATTATTGTCTCCCAAGAAGCAGGTCAAGCAGAAGGAAGATTCTGGTTGGAATCAGACGGGGTCCCTTACATGCTTCTGTCCCAAGGGAAGACAGGGTTCCTGTGAGGTCCACACCAGCTGCCTCCGAGCTCCAAACCAAAAGAACCACAGGAAGGGTCAGAAGCGCAGCAGTCATGGATGGGGAGGCAGGTGTGTGTGGCCAGTGGCCCTTTTGCCCCTGGTCTCTGGATGGATGAATGACAGACACCTTGGCCGCAGCCCTGTGGGGCTTCTCTTGACTCGCTTCTCTTAACTCGCCTGAGCCAGGCTCTGCAAGGGCATGGCAAGGAGGCGTCAGGGTAAACCAGGTGGTCACTTCCTGTTGGCTTTTGTATCTATGAGAGACAAACGACAGGGTAACTGGTTTGTCTCCACAGAGGTGTCACCCAGGCCGAATGGCCCCCAGGATGAGGCCCCAGAGTGCAACCCTGGCCTGCTGACAAGAGGTGAACAACTAGCTCCTGCTCTTATAGAGAAAGGTAAAGGGGGGGATGGTTGTCATTCCTGCCTTATGCTGCTAGGTGTCGCCTGCAAGTTCCTTAAGGCAGGGGACAGGCAAGGAGCCCAGGAGTGTCCCTCCAATGGTCACAGGGTGCCCTCTCCATGCAGCCCCGCAGAACAGTAGCCCTCTGGCCTCTTCAGCAGCTGTTCCTGAGCAGAGAAACAGGAGGAAGAAGGGCCAGAAGAAGAAGCGGGCAAATGCCAAGGCAGGTACGTCCCTGGTGGACCCTCAAGCGTCCTTGACCTTAGGAAGGGCCAGTGAGCACTTGGCACCTGTCTTCCCAGGCAGGTCTTATCTTTGGGGTCAGGGGCCCGGGAGGGTGGGTGCAGGAACTCCAGGGGCCATAGCCCTGCTCACCTGGGGCCTGTGTTCCCCAGCCACCCAGGAGAGCAGCTCTGCCGCCTCCACGGCAGCCTCCTCAGAAGCCATCTCCCAGCTGAAGCTCTGGAGGAGGAGGGGACAGAAGAACATATGGACTGTTGACCACATTCAGGGGACAAAACTGAGGATGAACAAGAGGAGAAGGCCCAGTTACCGCCCTGAGGACCAGGAAGCCTTCTACCGACTTCTGGGTGGGTTCTCAGCTGGTGACATGCTCAGGGTCCTTTGAAACTAAGAGTTGTAGAGAACTGGGGCTGGCCTCCCTCCCAGAGTGCAGGTGGCAGTGACGTGGAGCGCCTGGTCCTGTGGAGCTGTGAGGGCGCTTCTTCCTGAGCCACAGTCCTGGGAGGCAGGAGAAGGGGCTGCAGGTTGGAGAGCCATCCCCTGCTGGCTCAACTGCACCAGTCAGGACAGAGCGGAGGACACAAAAAAACAAACACGACCCACAGAAGCAGGGATCTCGGCAGTAGCCGTGAGGAAGATGTTAAGAAACGCGGGTGGAGGGGAGTAGGGGACTGTCAGGAAGCAGGAGGCTCAAGAAGGGCCACTTGAGAAGATGACATCAGGCCCAGAAGCAGACCCAGTGTGGCGGCTTGGGGACAACACCAAGGTCACACTGTCCCACACAGCATCCACTAGCCACATGAGTTAAGCTTTCCAGGTTCAGCTCTTCAGCCTCGCAAACCATTGGACTTCACAGGTGTGGGCATCCTCACCACCACAGGGCTCTGGGCACAGGGCTCTTCCGAGGGCAGGGGATGGGAGAAGACACCCCTGTGCAAGTGTCCCTGTCCTGGGCCAGGGGAAGGGTACACAGGGCCTGGTGCTCTCAGGGGAAAGCTCTAGCCACAGGAGCCCAGGGAGGGGGCCGCTCACTGCTGCAGGGAAGGAGGCCCAGCAGGCAGGGGCTGCGGCCTCGATCTCACAGTGCTCGGGGCAAGGCAGCACAGCACCATCACACGTGACAAAGTATCAGGCCGAGGTGTCCCAGAGTCGGAGACATGTCCAAGCTTTCAGGTGGAGGTACTATTAAGCTTTGAGAACCAGATCAAATCCTTTCAGCCCTCACGCCCCCACTGACGGTTCAGCAATAGTCCCACATTCATGCCCCTGCTGCCTCCAGTGGGCCAGGGGAGGGACGCGCATGCTGAGGCCAGCCCTTCCTGGGGCAGGGTGGCTGCTGTCCTCCTGGAGCTGCTCACTTGGAGAGCCCCTCTGAAGGCCCCACATAGGGGTTCCCCCATGTACACTCGTCTCCAGATGGCTGCTGTCTGCTTCCCTCTGCAGAGGATCCCGTTATCCAGAGCTTCCTGGAGGCCGACATTTTCCTCAAAGTGTCTGACAAGGTATCTGCAGACCCCAAGTGAGGGGCAGAGGGTCCTCAGGGTCCCACCCCCAGGGGGCTGCCGGGGAGGCGACTTGAGTCATGCCAGGAGAAGGCCTGCAGGGGCCTACTCTCAAGGCCAGAAAAAAGAAGGGGCACACTGCCATTCTGCCCTGCCCCTCAGCTCATGTCCACGTGAGCTCCCCAGCCAGGCTCTCCTTGGCCTTCAGATGGGGAGGCCCACTCAGGACACCTTCCCCGTGTCCCCCACAGTATCTGCTGTCCATGGTGGTGGAGTACTTCGGCCGTGTTGGGCTTCCTGGACACCTCTACAACAGGGTCCACTTCTTCCTGGCTCTGTAAGCAACTCCTCAGGGCAGTGCTCCATCTGCCCAAGTCCCCGAATGGCATGTCTCCTGTCGCCCCATCAGCAAGGCTCAGTCATGCCACATGCCCAGTTGGGGCTGTTCTTGACCACAAAGTGGTTGAGACCTCCAGGAGCCAGGTGGTCATGGGAGAAGGGAAGAGGCCCTGAGATGGTGAAAATAGCCCCAAAGCACCACCAGCTGCCCAGAGACTGAGGGAGGAAGCCCCTGAGAAACAAGGGGCATCTAGAACAGGGTCCTCAACTGAGCACAGCACAGGCCCCAGGCTCAGAGTCAAGGGTGCCCTGGGCCCAGCAGATCCAGGTCACCCTGCAGAGAAGGCCTCCCCAGACCCTATCTCCTGGATAGGTGGTTATCTCCTGGTCAGCTCCATTGTGACCTCTCCCGCCTGTCCTTCTGAGGCAGGGAGTTGTGGTTAGGGACAAGCAAGCTTCCCATTTTCCCATGACAGCTACATCGCCTCCGACATGGAGGAGGACAACCCTACTCCTAAGCGCAGCATCTTCCAGTTCCTGCTGGGCAAGGAGCACTGGCCCGACCTCTACAAGGAGTTCCTGAAGCTCAAGGTGGAATTCTTCCACGCCATGGGGCACCGAGCCTGGGTCACCCCAGAGCTGTGTGAGGAGGTCTGTGGGGATTGACAACCAGGGAGGCTGGGAGACAGGAGGCAACCTGGAGATGTGTGGGCGGCCGTCCTCCAGGCTCACCTCTGCGTTTCCCTTTCAGATCCAGGCCCAGAATCCACACCACTGGGTCTGGAGCAGGGTGCGCCAGTGCGCCCCCTAGGTTCCCAGGGCCTGGGAACAACAGGCAGGGCCATGGAGCAGGAGCTGCAGATGGTCCAGGTGAGAGTGGGTCCTAGCTGGGGCCCCTGCAGGGTGGGCCAGTCCCCCACCCCCTGCCGTGTCCCTGAGGCCACTTCCAAGGCTGGGCTGGCAGGAGCAGAGGCTTTGCTGCAACCTGTCCCTGAATTTCTTCCCACATGTGAGGATAGTGAGGGCTCTGAGAACGCCTGTGGTAAAGAAAAGGTTTATATCAAAGTTCTGTGATTCCAGGGTTATGTAATGTGCAACACAGAGTCTCAGTTTGCAGGCAAGTGCACACCTGTAATCCCAGCTACTCTAGAGGCTGAGGCAGGAGGATGGCAGGTTTGAGACCAGCATCAGCAAATTTGCAAGATTCTGTCTCAAAATAAAATATAAAAAGGATGGTGATGTAGCTCAGTGGTAGAGCACCCCAAGGTTCAGTCCCCAGTACTTAAAAAAAAAAGTCTTAAATTGAATATTTTTTTTAAAGGAACCCTCTTGGAAATGCTTTTTTTCTGGGTAACAATCTTTGCAGAATTTTGATCTAAGTTGAAATTTTTAAACATAAATACATGAAAAACACTGAAATCATTCTTTCTGGGGAAGGGACTCTTACCACAGCGGCTCCTGGGAGGAAAGAAGATGAATCCCTACATTGCTCCTGTGTTTGGCATTTGCTCCCACAGGAAGCAAATGCCCTGAGCTTGATCCTTGAGGATGCACTTGGCGTCTCTTCTCAGGGGCAGAAGGAGTTACCAGAGAGCTCTCTGATCTCTGAAAAAATAATAATTATTATTATATATAATACTTATATTATATAATTATATAATATATATTATAAGATATATATATATATCATTCCTGGGGACAAAAGGAAGACAGTGCCCACATGGAGCTTTGAGGGGGACATACCAGAAGATGTGTTGGCAGAAAACCATCCCCTGTTCACTCATGCTCAGTGTGCTTCCTCTGGTTTAGATTTCCTTTACCCTTTGGCTTTGCTTAGGTTGGGGAGGCCACTAGTCAAATGTATAAGAAATTCTGCGGGGCAGAAGGCTATACTGGGACAATCCTGTGCCACACATGGGGCAGGAATGGGCCTGTTCTGAGCCTGGGGACACAGAAAGGGGAGAGAGGAGAGCAGGTTGCTGTAAGCCACTGTTGATGTAAGTTTTTTGTTTCTTTTAGTACATTATAGTTATAATTTGGGGTTTGTTTTACCATAAGCATACATACATGGAATATAATTTACTCCACTTCAGTCTCCAGGACTTTCTCTTATATTTATTGATAGTATTTTTTAATTGTGCATCCAAGTTTGAATTCATCCACAGGTTTTTTTGTGTTTTTGTTTTTGTTTTATTGGATCAAAAACAACCATATGTATTTATCAGGAATCTCAAAATTCCAAAAACAAATAGCAGAATCCCCCTTGGGTCCCATCAGTCAGAGAAGTGCGGGTGGCTCCATCCTCCATGTAATCCCATGTGTGATGCACAGGAATTTGCCTCCACTGATGGCTCTTTCTCTTTTCTTCTAGCTCCCGCCCACCCCTGCCTCCCCTTCCCCTCCCCCTCCCATGACACAGCTGCCTCTTCCCAGGCTCCAGGCAGCTGTAGAGGCATCATGGGGCTTCCCTCAGACAGGCAGGACAGACGGAAGAGGATGCAGGGTGAGCATGGACCATGGCGGCCTGCAGCTGGGAATCCAAACCAGCCGAATGAACCACTGCCCATCTTTAAGCGGATGTCAGCCAGCCAAGCCCTAACCCCTGCATGCCCTTGGGAAGGGTCCAGCAGGAGACCCCCAGAACAGGAGCTTCAATGGAGACTGAGGAGAGGGAGAGGCAGAAGGGAAAGTCCAGGGAGGGCCTTGGACCACGGAGGAGGAGGAACTGGAAGGATGAGTCCAAATCAACTACTGGAAGGTGGCAAGGAGGGAAGGAGTGGGTGCAGAAGGAGAGAAGCCATGAGAGGAGGAGCAGAGCCCCTGCAGACAGGCAGGGTCCTGGGACTCTACTCGCAGCCCTTTCTGCATAATGGACTAGATTACCCGACGGAGTCCTATCCCACGAGATGACCAAGAAGTCTCAGCCAGGGGACCAAAGGGTGGCGGTGCTGAGCGTGTTGGTGCATAGACCCAATGCGGAAACGAAAGCACAAATAAGAAATCATCTGCCACCACAGTGTACATCCTGGCAATATGGACATAGCCCAGTTTGAAAGATGAGAGGGAGGGAGGGGAGTGGAAGGGCTCATGAGGAGGAGAGCTAAGAAAACAGTGGAAGCCAAGGTACCAGAAGGAGATGAGAACACAAACACGATCATCCCAATGCCAAAAGTAATGCATACAACAGATTTAAAAGAGCAAAGAAAACAGAACAGATACACAGAAATTTAATGTAAGAAATAGAGCAAATACAATATATAAATAAGACACTGCTAAGACCAGCCGTATTATTTGTTTTAATAAATTTGAACTCACTACAAGAAGAAAAATTTTCAGATCGACTCATACTACACTGCGTGTGAGATGATACCCCAGAGATTCAGGATACATTGATTTGGGGAAACGAAGGTAAATCAGGTAAACATTCCCAAAGTAAGAGGAGGAATTATGATCTGGATACAGAGGGAAGGAAAAAGCAGGCTCAGAATCCTTCATTTAGACGAGGAAGGACACGCAGATGGGGTGGGAGGCCCTGGGCATCCAGACCCCAGGGAGGTGGGAACATGACCAGGCATTAAATGATCCAGAGGCCTAGGCTGGTCCCCTGAGATTTGGTTTGCTCAGGTTCAAGTTTTACAGCTCTGTGTAGCTATTCTAGATGGGCAATTTTATTACAGAGCTGCTTATAGGTAAAAACTGCCAGGGCCAGAGAGAACCTGGCAGAGAATTTCTGCCAACTACAAGGTTCCCAGGGACCCCACAGTCAAGTGCAAGTTGAGCATCCCTAATCCAAAATTTTGGAATTTAAAATGCTCCAAAATCCAAAACTTTCTGAGCACAGACATGACACAGTAAATGGAAAATTCCACAGGCAAATCCAAAAATATTGTATAAAATTACCTTTGGGGCAATTTTTAAATGACCTTAAAGTTCTAGGATTTCACAATAAGACTTTGCATTCAGTGTCTTGGTTTGCAAAGTCCATTCCTATTCAGTGTGGGGCCCATGTCCAGTGCCTGTCTTAACACGAGAGACTACACGACTTTCAGATCCCAGGGTTTGCACAGGAACCCAAGCAGAAAAGGTGTGGATGTGGGGAGTCAGTGACCAGAGGGCACAGAAGCCCTAGCAACACACTAGGAATGCAGAGGTAGGGACACCTGTTCTAGCTGGTTTTAGATTGCTGCAGCCAGTGGACACAGCTGTCTGCTGCAACCAGTGCTGGGAGCACAGAGCTCCATCCTCGGGCCTCCAATGGGCTCTTCCCACCTGACACCACAGGGAAAACCCTTTAAGATAGAGAAGACGTATCAAAAACCCAAAGTGGACATCCAGTCCCCAGCTAGGCCCTGGGCTCTGTGAAATGACGCACAAACAAGGGGGGATGTGCAGTGAGATGACACTGGTATGGGGATTTGGAGGAAGCTGTGCAGGATGTGAGTTGAGAGTTTGCACTTGACTCATCTAGATCTGGAGGGGCAGAGAGGCTGCAGCTCTGCTGACTACTAGCAATGGGCTGAAAACGCCTTCAACTTCAGAAATGTACACATTATCTCTCAACGTTTCCAGCCAGTGATTCTTAACCTCTGAAATGCTACATTAAGCACTTAGAGTGTGTGCGCGTGTGTGGTGTGTGTGGCTGGGGTCAAGCCAGGGCCTTGCATGTTGCCAGGCAAGTGATCTCCCACTGAGCTACACTCCACCCTGAAGTATTCTTAAGTGAAAGATACACACAAAAATGAATGCAAGGCAAATGAGGAAACACAAGTGGCACTAGCTTCCCACTGGTCTGTAGGCTCCCTTAGGGACGTGACCACCCCTCATGATGTAGCGTTTCTGAGTCCCTGGAGCACGTGGTCTACAGCTTCACAAGGCAGACTCGAGGCGGACCCATTAACTACAGAGGTAAGGCTGGCCTTCACACCAGCATGTGGGAATAGAAGTGGGAATTAAGATAGCTGTTTTTAGACTTTGAGTTTAGTATAAAGTGTTTATTTAAAAATGCCAATTTTGTTTTATACCACACAAAACAAAGAAATATTTTCAGTTAAAAGAAAAAACTTGGAAGATATCCATTATAATGTGACCGAAAAGGCAACACACAGACCAATACAGTGAGTCTAACTCCAAGAAGTTACATGAAGAGGGCGTTCATTTGTCTGCTTTTCAAACGTTCATAAGCTCCGCCTGGCGCCGTCCTTCCACTGGGACACTGGGCCTTACTGCCTGAGTCTCCTGGGCTAAGGCAGGTGGTGGTGGCAGCTCAGGGTAGGGAGTAGGCAGGGGCTCAAGAGCCCAGTCTGCTGAGGGCAGCAGGCCTGGTGTCTCTGCCTCAGACAGCCCCTCGAGGGAGCACAGGCATCGGCGCCCACCTGGGAAGGAGGACTTGTCCCAATGTGTGCTTTCTTTTTCAGTTCCGGCTGCCTACGGAAGTGGTGACTCGTATTCCTAGCTACGTACATCAGGTAAGATGGACAGGGAGTCACTGAGGAGCAGGAGTCACGCAACAGAGACATGGCTGCTACTCCTCCTGCCTCGTGGCCCATCGACCAAGGTGACCAGCTGGCTTCCAGCTTTAATTGAGGTGACGTGGGCCACTTCAGCACCCAAACCCTTCCCCACCAGATGGGCTTCTTCAGCACCCCACATGCCTCTTAGGAGGTTTAACTTTCTGGACATGAGACTTTTCGAGTCTCGTAGAAAGCTAAAAGTGACCTGTGAGGATCCTCATGTGCCTGCTCAAGGGCAAGCGCCAGCGATCTCCTTGGCAGGCCCAACGATGCCGTGGCCACACCTTCTGCCGCCTCGCTCTGACCCGAGTCCATATGTATCTAAATATGAAACGCTTCCCAAGTCCTTCCACGGTGAGAGAAAAGCACATCACCCGCCAAACACTGCGAGTAAAGGGGGGAACTGTTGCCTGGGCAGTGCCTCAGTTTTTTTTCATTGCTGTGGATCCAACCCAGGGCCTCGAGGGTGCTAGACAAGTGCTCCCTGGGTTATTCAAATCTTGACTCAGATGGAATTTTCATAATTCAAAACTTTTTTATGTAACTAGAAGAAGAACTGTTTAAGCGTGGAGGGCAGCAAGTCTTGCCCCAGCAGTCAGCCCATCCTTCCCATGATTCACTCCGGAGCAGGCTACTGGGCAAGGGGAGGATGCTTGGCCTCTGGCTGCAGCCCTTCAAGTCCAGCTTCCCCTGCGGAGGAAAGTGGCACACAAGATTTTGGGAAAATCTCAATGGAGACATTCTCTTTTGCTTTAATATTTATTTTTAGGCTTAAACATCACAATTCATGATATGGAAGAAACGTGAACTCAATGGGTGACATCTTGCAGCTTCCAGCTGCCACATGGCCCTGGCCACTCCAGAAGCCTGGGGCCTGGGCAGAGTCCAGCAGGGAGCTCCTCCCCCTGGGTCAAGGCTGGGAGCAGGAGACGTGTGTGGCACGCAGACATTCTCTAAATCCTGTGCAGAATGTTTTCTTTTAAATATCATTTCTGAAGACTCCTGGGTCCTGGACGTTTCATATTTCAGCTACTTAGAGAAGGCTTCATATATTGGTCTGCTCGGGCTGTCACAACAGAAGAGTACACATTGGGGGTGGCTCGGGTGTCAGGAATCCATTACTCAGAGCTGTGGAAGCTCAAGTCCGCGATGAGGGAGCCAGCAGAGGGGGTCCTAGCGAGGGCTCCTCTGACGTGCAGGCAGCC
Source organism: Ictidomys tridecemlineatus (assembly GCF_052094955.1). Classification (NCBI taxonomy): domain Eukaryota; kingdom Metazoa; phylum Chordata; class Mammalia; order Rodentia; family Sciuridae; genus Ictidomys; species Ictidomys tridecemlineatus. Next base: position 31,618,882 of record NC_135488.1, on the reverse strand, counting down.
TCCTTCTTGCTGTGTTCTCAGATGGTATGGAGAGCAAGGTCTCTCTCCTTTTTCCTGAGGTCACAGTTCTATCAGAGCAGGGACCCACCCTCATGACCTCACTTAGCCTCAGTTACCTTCTACAGCCTTCTCTCCAAGTCCCATCACTCTGCGGTGAGGACTCAACATGTCACCTGGGCCACCATTCAGTCCACAGCACTTCCCATCGGCAAGTCTTATCGTAGCTCCTGTGAGAGGTGTCACACCAAAAGAATGTCTCCCACCATTCCGGGAAGAATAACCTTACTTTAGATGGGACACCTGTGATATTTCAGGCAATGTTAGGGGAAGTAGAAAGTCAAACTTTACCACATAGCTTCTGTTAAAACTTTACATTTTTGAGCACCAACACTTCACCCGAACCACCATAGTTCAAAGACTTTAAAACTAAAGCAATCATCAGGAGTTTTGAAAACCAACCAAAAACTTTATTTACAAAAGTAAATTTTAACTCACTTTTTTATATCATATAATGTTAACGCTGATAGCAAGATTCTCTGGAATATTTCAAACAGATTTTAAAATACAGTGAGGTGTGTTCAGGTCATTTCCCCTAGCTGTATTATAAAACTTTGAAATGCTTCTTTAGCTTAGACATTTGGTCACGTTGTGTGCAGAAGTCCCATTTCAAGGTGGGTTTATCCCAGGCGCAGTCACATAACCATCGGCTGTGGATTTCCAAGGAGCAGAGGAGCCAACCTCAGCAAAGCACGCACCGGAATCTTCAGCTGCTTGGCTCTGAAGAGAAGTTCAGCAAAGCTCGTGCTCCCTGGAGAAACGCAAAGGGGAGGGTCACACCTGTCAACTCTAGCCACATGCCCCTGCCCAGGAAGCTTCCGAGACACCCTCGTGCTGAAAACAGGTGTTCCTCCCTCTGAAAACAATAGCCCAGGGTAATACTCAAATTATGAATTTCCCTAATGCACTCTTATACAGAATTTGATATAAAAATTTAAACTTATCCATCCTACATTTCAGACAGTGGACTCTGTGAAATTATTAATAATAATTATATACAGTATTTAAATATAATTAGTAAATGCACCTGTCCACCTTCAATTACTGTTTAAGTAACTTTATTTTACTGGTCCTGACAGTTTAATTCCTAATCCAAAAACTGGATCCTTTTCCTAAAACAAGCACACAGACAGAGGACGAGCCTCAGAACCAGTTCAATGCCTCCTCCACTAGAGAACAACTCTCCCGCTTGGTCCCAGAAAGCCTGCACAGCACTCTGGAGTGTGGCCAGAGTGCAGGGTCTTGGAAGCTGCCAGGTGATTCCACTGTGCAGCCCAGGTCTACAGCCAGAGAGGTCTGAGGGTGCCCCCTGAACGGCCCTAGCACCATCGTCCTCCAGCCTCCCTGCCACCAGTCCCAGTCCCAGGCCCTCCTGCCCGTCTTTTAGTGTGCCTTACAATTTTCTATTGTATGCCAGGAACTTCGAGCTTTGCTTTCCTGAGTACTGAGTATTTCTGTATTACAGAATTTGTTCTCAAATAAAGTTAAATTACATGAAAATCAATAGGAACGTCTGGTGTCATGCTTTTAAAAACTGCTAGGTGGAACCAAAATTCTGCTTAGGGCTACTTTTTCCCCTCACTGAGGCAAGTCACTGTTAAGCATCAGCCTAAGGCCCCTGGAGTTAGGGACCTGTGGGAACGGGCTTACTCCTGGCCCTGTGCACACAACTGCCAAGGTGCCCTCTAGTCCGCTTGGTCAGCTCCTCCCACCAGGCCTTCCTTCCCACACAGTTTGACTGGTGAGTTCGGACTCTGGAGGGGCCCTCTGCCAAGTCAGGCATGCTCAGTGTGCAGCTCTTTCCTCTCGGGTCCCCACCTTGCAGACTCCCACTCCCCTGCTCCCCGTCCCCTGAGCTCCCATCCTCAACTCAGGGGGCTCTGCCTGGGCTCCCTTTCCCTCCCCCACAGCGTGGAAACTCCCTTAAAGAGGTGAGTGGGGGAGTCACAGGGCTCCTCCTTGGCTTCTCATCTCTCCTCTCACTGTTCTTCTCTGCCTGAGATACAGCCTCAATATGGATCACCCAGTACACTCTCTGTTTCAGCCAAGAGGGGAAATCAGGTCCCTCAGCTCCATCCTAGGTTAAAAAGGAAGTCTACGCTCTAAAATGTTTTCCTTTTATTGTTTGACTATTACAGAGCTAGTGTGGATTCACTGTATTTTCTTTTGTATCACTGTGGGTTGGCATTCACCAACATTTTTCAAAATCGTTAGCCTCCATCTCTTCAATGTTGCTTCTTCTCATCCACCTCTCCTTTTACAACGTGACCACAGCCACATGCGCTCGCTGGCTCTCCTTCACTGTGCTCCTCGCCTCTCACAGTCTTGTATTTCCCACCCTTTTCTCTGTGCTTTGACCTCTCTACCTTCCCCTCTCCTGTCATCCTCTTCATGGATCTCTCATATGCTCATTAACCCATATACTGAATTTGTAATTTCAGTATTCTATTTTTCACTTCTAGAACTTCTAATTAACTTTTTTATTGAATCTGGGTTTCTAGTGAAATTCGCTATCTTTCCCAATGTCCATTTTCTTGGAAATATTAGTCTTATTTGTTTTTTGCGTTTGCTGGTGGTACTAGGCATTGAAACCAGGGTTTCATGCATGCTAGGCAAGAGCTCTAAGCCACATCCCCAGTCCTTCTTATTTTGAGACAGGGTCTCCCTAAGTTGCTGAGGCTGGCCTCCAGCTTGAGATCCTTCTGCCTCAGCCTCACGAATTGCTAAGATTATGGACGTGCACCACCGTGCCCCAGCGGAAATATGAGTCTTAGTTATTTTAAGTCCCAGTCTGTTAACTCCTACATCTAGGTCATATAAGGGCCTGTTTCTATCACCTGTTTTGTTTTTTTCTTGTTATGACTTATAATGCCTTATTCAACACTAAAGACTGTTTGTTAAAGAGGCTCTGGGTATTTTTTCCTAAGGAGGCTAGCTTTTCTCCCACCAGGCAGGGAGAAGCAAACAGCCTTCGTGGTTTTGCTCTTTGTCTGGACAGCATCAGTTTTACCTCCCCACAAGACCTGGATGATACCATTTCATGCAAAGGGCAGGCTGCATAGCAGAGCCACTTCCCTTGGCAGGCCTGACCTGTGCCCTTTGCCTCTCGGCACCAAACAGGTGCTAAAACACCTGTGCACATTTGTAGCCTTCTGGCTTCTGTTAGACCTCCACAAGTCTGGCCCCAAGTATACACAGATGAAGATCTGGTGAGAGCCTCAAAGGAAAAGTGCTTCCAGGACCCAGCTACCTTTCCTTCTGTTCCCTCCCACCTCGAGTCAGGCTCCTAGACAATCATAAAGCCAACCTCCGGATCCTTGGCCCAGCAGCACTGCTCTTCTTGCCTGGGACTCCACTTCCTGTGCTGTGAGCTGGCACAGGCCGGGGTAATCCCAGAGTTCTCTCCCTGTGTGCCCCTCCTCAAGGACTTGCTTGAAGACTGCCTCTCAACCAGTCCTGCCAGCAAGGTCACGACCAGTTTCTTTAAACAGATATTCTGTCTGGCACAGTGACACACGCCTATAATCCCAGCAGCTAGGGAGGCTGAGGCAAGAGGATTAAGAGTTCAAAGCCAGCCTCAGGAAAAGCCAGGCACTAAGCAACTCAATGAGACCTTATCTCTATTAAAATTCAAAATAGAGTGGGGATGTGGCTCAGTGGTCAAGTGCCCCAGAGTTCAGTCCCGTGTGTCACATACACACACATACACACACACACACACAAAAAGCAGCTATTCCCAATGCTTTGTCTAGCTTTTACATTTGTTTTTGTGGGAGAGTCAGTCCAATGAAAGCAATCTCATCATGACCATAACTAGACGCCTCGCCTCCATAAAATGCATTTTCATCTGAGGTTTTCAAAACAGCAATAAACTAATAACATCATTAAATTTTAAGTGATTAAATGAAAACAGCTTTTGTGCTTCTAAAAATATTTTTTACCTTCAATTGAAGTGACATCGATTTAAAAGTGATATCTTACTATATTATTCACCCCATTGGATAAACTTTGTATTTGTTTCCATATTCTAAAAAATACAGTAGTTTTAATGCTATTAATTTTTTACACTCTCCAGCATAAGAAAACCTACACATACACAAAATGAGGTTCCTGTGAATTTTAAAACTTTATAATAACAAAAGCTAAGATTATATAATTATAAAAATCTTAAAGACACAAAATCCTAAAGAAAATTTTAAAAACTTAAATTAAAAAAATCAACTAATAGAAGGGCTGGTTGTGGCTCATAAGTAGAGTGCTCGCCTGACATGCGTGAGGCTAAGTTCAATCCTCAGCACCACATAAAAGTAAAATAAAGCTATTGTGTCCACCTATAACTAAAAAATATATATTAAAAAAGAGCAGTGTAGACTAATTTTAAAAAATTAACTAATAGGAATCACATGAACAGTTAGCGTATCAGTAGATAATGCTAGATACACTGATTGGCAGTTGTGTGGAAAGAATCCATCCTCTTCTCAATATAAATAGAAGTGCAGGTAGATGTAAAGCACATGTAGTTTTGTTTTCAGAAAAAATTCTCAATGATGACAAATGAAGCACAAATGAAGAGGAAGGCTGAACAGGAGAGAGTAGCTCACCACACAGCCCAAGCACACAGGGACTGGTGGCACGAGCAAGCAGAACGACACATACTTACCCTCCAGTCCTGCAGGCGGCAAGTGCCGTGGGGCAGGCACAGAATGATAGACGAGGAAGCAGGCCAGCATGCTGAGCTCAGGCCCCTCCACGGGCTGCCCGCTGAGATAGGCCTGCACACACACGTCGCCCCCAGCTGTGAAGGAATGAGAGGGCACTGAGCTGAGGATACAACAGGGTGCAAAGGAGTGCCTTACTGCTTTTTCTTCAAGAACTCAGCTGGGCGTGGTGACGCACACCTGTGATTCTAGCTACTGGGGAGGCTGAGGCAAGACCAGTCTCAGCAACTCAGTGAGACCTGGTCTCAAAATACAATAAAATTAATGTAAAAGGGACAGAGGGTTAGCTCAGTGGTAGACGCTTGCCTAGTATGTGCAAGATTGGATCTCCTGTACTGCCAAAACAACAGGAGTTTTTCTATGGTTCTCCATTAGAAAATGAACTCGCTCATAGTTTGGTAAATCAGAGTGGCAAGTGGAATTAAATGGAAGGTCAGAAGATGGTGAAGTCCACCCAATGCCCTAACAAATGGGACAGCCCAGGGTGGCACTTTAAGAAATGCTCCAGTCACTGCCAAAGTTTCACTGTGTTGTGTGATTTTTGCAAATCAGTGAACCTGGAAAGATTTAAGGGCCTGGTTCTCATCAGTAGCACAGGTCTGCTACCAGTAATCAAATGCAAAACTCAATAAAAAGAAAAATACAAAATCTATGAAATAATTTGTGTATTTCCCCCAAAATAAGAATAAAAATGATTATTTTTAAAAAAGTTTTAAAACTATGTGATCTTTTAAATCCCAAGAGGAAAGCAAAGGGTGGATAAACTGCTAAACATGAACACCAGGAGTTTGAAACTGCTGCTCCCCATGTCAATCCCCCACAATGTGGTTTACCACTTGATTTTTCCCCCAGAAACTTATTTCCTAGAGGGATAGATTTTAACTGAATTATATTCAAACTCTTGGGTTCTACTGATAATTGATAGCATAAAGAATCAAGCAAGAATTGCTACTACTGATATTACTAGGGCCAGTATCAACCCAAAGCAGGTTGCTATCAGATATTCATTGGAAGCATATGAATGAACTGAATAGACTGAGAAGTTGGAGGAGTGGACTATGGAAAATCAATGTGAAGCTATGTAACCAGAAGACACATCTCCACAAACACAGGGCCCATTTGACAATACGCCTTTCTGCAATCACTAGTCGGCGCTTCTGTGGCAGAAAGCCACTGTCAGTGTCCCTGGTGCTCACTCACTGGCTCACAGACAGGTGAACAACATCCACTCAAGAAGCACATGTCACCTTCAAGTGTATGTGGGCTGAGACATGAAAAAGAAAGGCAGTGGCTGCTGGCCTCAGGTGGGAACAGGTTAACACCCACAAGAAGCAGAAGACAATGTCATCTGATGCCAGGGAGGATAAGACAAGGCCCCAGTGGTATTAAAATGCTGCATATACTCTCTGTAAGGTTTAAGGGAGGGCTGCATGTGTTCTCTAAAGTGGAAACAGACAATCAGAGTCTAACTCACCTCATTGGAAGGAAGCATGCCCTCTATAGGCATTCTGGCTAATACTTAGTGTATCCTACTTTCAATGAAAAACTGTAAGAAGAGGAAAGGCGGGGCCCAGCGTATTTCAAGCACACCAGGGCACAATGCTGTCATTACCTTGCAGCCACTGGTCCAGGGTGCTATCAATAGTGCACTTCACCACGGGGAGGAATTCAGAGTGCATGAAGAGCCCCCGCTTGGGGTGGTTCTGCAGCCGCTCCTGATGGCTTCTGGAGCTGAAAAAGTCTAACACCAACTTGATCTGCCAGAGCTCTGATGTGTCAGACATCTCTTTTTTTCGAAGTCTTCTTATAGCCTGGAAGAGAGAAAAGGAACAGTGATCCGTTTCATGAAAAGGCAAAGTGATTTAATCGTCTTCCCCAGTGTGTAATACCACAGTCCTTTTTAAATGCAGCTCATAAGATCAGTAAAAGGCAGTGGGAAACTATACCTGATCCATTGCTATGTATGCAGGCAACATTTCTGGGGTCTCCTGAGTAACACATTCATAAAGCACTGAAGAAAAGAGATCCAGAATTTCCTGTTTCTGTGGAAAAATCACAAGTATTTTATAGAACAAAGAATTTTCCAAAATCGACTCAAGAGACAATTGTACAACAACCACTATGGCCCACCCTTAATGTGCTTCAGTGAATGATACAATGGTAAGGTCTTTAAAACTCACAGGACAGGCTACACTCAAAATCAATGAAAAACAAACAAAATTAGGTCCCAAAGGATAGTGAAGGATAGCACATGCCTTGGAAGAGAATAATAGATCAACTAGGGCAAAAGGAGGAGGAGGAACATCAAAGAATCTGCTTTGGATGGGCTGGGAAGACCAGGGTCCCAAGGGGAGCACACAGGGTCCAGAAGGTAGCATCAACAAAGACACAAGAGAAGACATTGCCCAGAACAAGTCTGGAGGAAGCAGGTTTGAAGGGCAGCTGGGGAAGGGCAGGCTCAAGCATTCTCAGAGACCTATGGCCTTTAGCGCACATCCCAGCCCTTCCTAGCATGTGATCCAGGGCACATGACATCTCTGAGAGGTAGTTTCCTCATCCCTAAACCCAGAGTAATAAAGTATCTATCCTCAGGGTCAGAACTAAGTAAGAAAACTATGTAAAGTACTCAACAGAGTCCAATATATAGTGAGAATTAGCCAATAAGAGGGAAGGTCACATCATTCAACCCTCAGAGCAACACTGCAAGGTGCACTCTGTTAGAATCCCAACTTAGACATGAGGAAATGATGTCTTAGAGAGACTTCAGAATTTCCCCAAGGCCAAACACACACTTTAGACAACAGGCTTCAACCCTAGATCATCTGATTCTTACATGCACTCTTTCCCTGTTGGAATAGCGGGTCAAATCAGGGGCCACTGGGCACCCTTGATATTCTGAAGAGAACACTGTATTCCCAACAGAAAGAAAGGCTATGATATACACAGGAAACAAAATTAATGAAATTATATAAAAACAAAAAAGCTGGTAAACACTGGAAACAAATGAGTTCAGAAAAGAATATCCAAAATTACCACTCATCAAAACTGTGTCTGAGGAATGTTAATTGGTTTTTCTTATTAAGGTAGGAAATTTATAATTATTTCTCCTGAATTTAATTAAAGTAGGGAATTCTACGCTTGTCAAAAACCATCTGAGGCAAGTCATGGATCTCAAAGACAAATATGGCTCTTAGAGATGCTTTCTGTGGTCCCAGCTAGAAGTAACAACGGATTCTAGTTCCAGAGCTCAGCAACCACACAGTACTTACCTGGCCCATGTTCACAGTTGGTTTGCAGAAATATTCAGCAAATGACAGAAGGGCTGCATCAGAAGTGAATGCTGAAATTGTTTCTGGCTAAAGAGACAAACATCAACATAAGTGAGATAATAAAAGATCATTTTCCTTTCTGCTCAAATCATAATGTGGAGTTACAAGAACTCTGCTCTCCTGCCTCACAGTGTCCACACAGAAGCAAGATGGTGCCAACTTTGCTAGAACTTCCTCAACCTGTTCCATTAAGAAGGCACACAAAGCCTTCGGCCCACTGGTTTATCAAAAGGCCAATAATAGGCAGGTCTTCTATTTTGTACAACTCCCCTGAAAAAGGCTTCCCTGTCCTTTATCTAATGTACAAGCCTATTTGACACTGGAAAATGAGGAGGAGGAACGATGAAATAAGCCAGTCACAAAAGGACAAGACCACAGGATTCCACTTATCTGAGGTACTTGGAATAACAAATATCAAAGATGAAAGCAGAAGGGTGGCTGCGTGGCAGGGAGAAGGGAAATGGGGAATCTAAGGTCTGAGATTGAATGTGGAATATGAAAGTATAGCTATTTTCCACCAAGGTCCATATTTTATTTCTGAACTCCCATCAGGCAAGAAGTTGAGATATCTCTTTGCGGTTTTGCTTTATTTTTTCCCAGTGCTGGGGATCAATCCCAGACCCTGTGCATGCTGGACAAGGGCTCCACCACTGAGGTAGACCCCTAACTCATCTTTAACTTTTATATTCTTTTTCCATTGAAATTCAAATCTTAACTTCAAATTTACAATTCTTTACAAATTGGATTAGTCTCTGAGATAGAGAGCCTAACTTAAACTTTGTAAGATTGCCTCACAGACAACCTATTAAATATTGCCAGACAAAATTTGCTGATGTCAACCCTGGGAACTATTTACAGTTTTAAATCCTGGTAACTATTATAAAAGCTCTATCAAAAATAATTAACCTAACATGAAATGTGAATGGAATTAAAATAAACTACTTTCTCCTTACTTGGAAGAAGAAAGAATGCTCATTCAATCCTCTGGCTGCCATGTAGCTGGTTGACCTGACAAGTTCTTGCTTATACATAATTAGGGTCCTGGCTATATTGGACTATGCATCATGAGCAAGAACATACTTGCTCCTGGAATTTCTAAAAACTGGGTTTAAATTCTGAGATTTTAGTGATTATGAACAAATTTCTAGTGTAGGAAACCTAAAGTTCAGAATGTAGAACAGATACACACTAAAACTGTCACAAGGATGAAAGTATGCATTCATTCTTTTATTTAAACCATTTCTTCATTTTAAACTTCATTTAAACTTCATTTTAAACTGTACTGGCAGTTAAGTAGCAGGGAAATAGTAACATAAACTAATAAAAGAAGCCTATTATATCTGTCATCATGTGATCCTCACCAAGATCTAAGAAACAAATGATGGTTTAAAAATGGAAAATAATAATTGCTAGCTTACAAAAATCTCTTATTTTTGCTATGAATTAAGTAAATATTCACTGACTTGTGGGTTTTTTAATAAATAAAATTATCGAACTAAATTACAGTACTAAGATATATTGTGACTGTCCTTGCCACACAATGCAAGTCTTACTTAGAGTACTGACTGACCCTATTTTATTAAGGCCATCAGGTAAAACAGCAAAGGAACCCAACATTAATCAGACATCACAATCTGCAGCAACAAGAAGCTAGTGGGACTTGGAACTATTTCCTCCTGTCTTTTTACCAATTGCTTTTACCAATCGGTTCTACCTTGAAAGCACGTGCTTCAGAATTCCTGTTGGCAACAGTCTGGGCCAACAAACTTTGCCACCCCATCGGATCTTCTTTGTAGGAGAGCTGACCTGCACGGAGCTTAACATATAAGACCCCATCCTTGGAAAGAATAGACCTAAAAGAAAAAGGCTGAACTTACTATAAGGCACTATTGGCAGTTCATGGCTAGAAAAACAGTGTTTTCCAACGTCACATTTACAGGAGAGGAAGTCTACCATCCCCCACCAAATCCAATGGTGATTTACTGTCTCTAACTTAAAATAGCCCTCAATAGAAGGCCTGAAATAGAGTCCCACCTCCCTTCCTGCCTAGTCACAGAACCTGTCAAAGGAGAAGGCATCTTCATCATCTGTTGCAAGAGGAGCTTCAATGGTGGTATTTTAACTAACACTTCCTGGTGTTTCCCATGTCCCTTATCACTATGTATGGAATACACGTGCATTTATTCATTGCTCTGCAGCAGAGAGGAAATAATACTACAAATCTAAAATCATAGCAACACAAAAGCCAGTTACCTGTATAGAGTGGGAAAATAAAAATGGGACAAAACTGAAAAAAAGAATGTTACATGACTTAACTTTCTGGATATTTAAAAGACTTATACACAACCTAAGTTTTAAATTATTAACAGTCTGAGCAATTCCTTGCATATGACTATTTCCACCTCAAAACAATCTACTATAATTTTAAATTATGAGAATATTCTAACAAGAGAATAGTAAAGAGGCACAACAGGAAAGACATGTGGGACCATCAGTTGTCATGACGAAGTCCCCTCCGTGGACATATGTATCAGCCTTACTTCCCTAAACTAAATCTTTCACTAATGTACCAAGAAACAATCCATTTGCTGTCTCAAAGTCAGTTCAAGTTTCTCAATGAATAAATATAAATATTTAGGGCTTTATTCTGAATTAAAGTCTTCACTTCCTAATGCAAACTCTATTATCAAAGATTAAGACCACTTTATTCGATACCTACCCTACACACTATCTTGGAAGAAATCAAAGGGTGATCATACTCAGACAATGATCTATAATTTATACCTCCCTACATTTCTGTTCATTTTCTAAAAGGTATATTTTGAGAAATTCAAAATTCAATATACTTACTTCAAGTGCTGTGTTCCCTTGCTTAAATCTATGAGCAGTTCCCAGTATCTTGGGCCTTTAACTTTAATCTGTCAAGATAAATGTAAACACAGTCAGTCAAAAACTGAAAAAGTGCTCGTGTTATCAACTGAAATCCATGCTTTTCAGAGGACATCCTAACTCAGTAGGAGGAGACACTGAGGTCAACCTGACATGGCAAGTGGGTCCCTTCTTGAGGGCACCGAGCCTACTGGGAAAGCTCTCCGAGACAAGACCTCTGTTCCTCATGACTCTCCCCCCGCTACACATAAGCCTCTGCCTCTAACCAAACACAAGGAGGGCAGAGGCTTGTGTGTAGTCACTGTTAATGTGACACCCCTCTTGAATTGAACCCTTGGACAGACGTCCCTAAGTCACACCCAACTGACCTGCTTTAATAGGTGGAGTTCTGGAAGAAGGGTCGGAGCCATCAGTTCTTCTTTGGTTTGTTCATACCACTGAGTGCCCTTTACAAAGATAAAAGTACAGCCACAGTTTACCCAGTGGTCAGCAGAAACTCCAGAGGAATCGTCTACAGTCCACACCTCCCCTTCCCTGCAGACTGTTCAGAGACCACCAAATGGCCTAAAATCCTCTCTGGTACTCAAGTCTTAGGGAATGAGTCTCAGTTCCTCTACAGGGCATGTGTCACTTCCCATGATATCAAGCTCTGCCCTTCACAGCCAGCAGCATGAGGGGCCACACTGGCAAGGCCTCTGGGTTTATGCACATGTTGTCCCCTGTGCTGAAAAAAAGCCCCATTCTCCTGGCACATGTCCACTATGACAACTGCCCCAACCATCAGAGCAGGACAAGGACACTTCACCTCTGTACTCTGCAAATCCTCCCATGGTCACACCCTATTCTCAGTACACCCTTGTCTGGCTCATCAAGGCACAGAAGCTCCTCAGGGAATATGCCAATGCCACCTAGCTCGGTGTTGACACACAGAAGGAACTGAACAATTTGCTGAAGGAAGGATATGTGACTTGCAACCTATTCATGCATCAAAATAAAAGATCACTCATCAAATATACAATTTTGGGTTTTTAAGTGCTCAGACAATAAACCTAAGAATAATTCTAACCCAATCAGACACTACCCAAGTAGTCTTTCAGACACCACTATAAGCCATGTACAGTTACCGGCAACATTTTTAAACTATAAGTTTCAAGGACAAAAGATAGCTGATGGTGCCTGGAAAAGTAACTCAGGGACTGTAAATGAGCGTCCATGTGCTGGCGGGTTGCACAAGAACTTGAGAAGCTTAAATTGGGGGTGAGAGTGTTAACAAAGGACTGAGTCTTTGTGCTCCACCACTGAGCTACACCCCCAGCACTTTTTGAGATAGGTTTTTGCTAAGTTCCCACATCTGGCCTCAAATTTGTGATTCTTCTGCCTCAGCCTCCAAGTAGCTGGGATTTGAGGCGTGCATCACTGCACCAGGCAAGGTGCAATTTTTATGAGAGTTCAACTCCCTACTATCACATTTTACTAAATAACACTTTTGAACCATTCTGACCTGCCCAGATGGATCACAAAAATTACCTTGTAAGTGACCTCTAAGAGGGCGTAGCAGGGCGTGTTCGTGTCCACATCCACCGGCACCAGAAGCCTGGGCTCTGCAGCCAGCACATAGAGGTGCCGCAGAGCCTGGAGATGATACCTACACAGAAAACAAAAGGGATGCCCAAGATGGTGGGGTCCGTGGGCTACCAAGGACAGAGCTGCAGCAGACCTTCAAAGGAAAAGCAATCTTGACGGAAGATGACAAGTTTAGTAAAAAAGTAATGGAGAAGGTCTCTTTTAAAAAGCATTACATGATCCATGACCCAAGATTTCTTTACCTGAGTTACAATTACAACATTTTGCAGGAAAGCATTCATTAACGAATACTGATAAAATAGGGGCTGGGGTTGTGGCTCAGCGGAAAAGCGCTCGCCTAGCATGTGCAAGACACTGGGTTCCATCCTCAGCACCACATAAAAATAAATAAAATAAAGGTATTGTGTCCAACTACAACTAAAAAAAATTTTTTTAAATAAAAAAAAATACTGATAAAATACTTGACCACTGAAAAAAATCTGTCCCTCCCAAATAGCTCTCTCTGCTTGACAGGTACCTCCATTGCCTTCTCAGGGATTTACTTCCAGTTCTTTTCTCCTTCTCCTTTTAAGTGTTGGTAAGGAAGAAGGCTCGTTTTCTCAGAGTGCAAAGCTCTTGTACATATACACACCCTTGAAATACACAGTACAACAAAAATTGGTAGGTCAGATAATGGCATAGTGTGTGTGTGTGTGTGTGTGTGTGTGTGTGTGTGTGTGTGTGTGTTGGGGAGAGAGTGTACTTTTTGAGTTTTTTAAAAAAAATTTTTTCAACTTTAAAATTTACATTTTTAATATAAATACTCAGCTTTTATGTTTATAGATCCCACAGAAGAAAATGAAACTTCAAGATTTTAAAAATTATAAATAGCTTCCCTCTTCCTACCCAGATCTACCCACTCTGTAAGTCCACTAAAAATAAACCAATAAAGGTAAAAATGTTTATAAACTACATGAAGATTCTTGATGCTTATCACTAAATTCCTTCTTTTAAAATAGCTAACCCAACTATCGTACACTACCCAATAAGACTTCAGCAATTCAGATGAGATCAGGCGCATTCAGGGTGGTATGGCCGTAGACAGACTTCAGCAATTCCAAAAAAAAAAAAAAAAAATCTTTCCTAAATGGCAGACACAAGATCTCAGAGTTATATGAACTTCATACTTATGCTTGGCCTATCAACAGACTTGGGATCTCAGGTCAGGACACTTTCCTAAAACAGCCCTCTTTCTTCTATTGTTGGTTATGGGATATGCTCTAGTTTAAAATGATGCTTTAGGTGACTACAGTGAGTGCCCCTGCCCCCTCTCCCTCTACCACCAGAGGACTGCTCCTGACACCTCTCTACCACAGGATGAGTCTCTTGTCCCTTCTCTAGGCAGAACAGGGGGTTAAGCAGAGTGGTTATCTGAGATATCACTTTTAAGAAGCCGTTTTCCTCCTTTCCCCATACACAAGACATCTGCTAATTGGAAATTTCTGGGGAAAATAAAGTGTTTGGGTTATAAAATGCAAAAACTTTTGTTATCATTTGACTGCTTCTTAGAATTAAATTATTACAGCAAAAAAGGTATTTTCTTGCACATCTCTTGACTACTATCCTTTACTTGATGAGTTCCTCTCTACAAAATTTTACTTTGCTTAGCCTATTTATAGGTTCCAAGCAGTTTTACAGGTTTCAGAAGGATGCAGACTGGCCAGCCATTCAATGTCCAACTCCTGGAGAACTTCTGGTCTGACACTCTAAAGAAAAACTTCTTTAA